>NC_090813.1:88969430-89569430 GCF_000390325.3 Nicotiana tomentosiformis
GCAGACTTCAAGTTCAGCCAGATGAAGAAACT
Organism: Nicotiana tomentosiformis; assembly: GCF_000390325.3. Taxonomy (NCBI): domain Eukaryota; kingdom Viridiplantae; phylum Streptophyta; class Magnoliopsida; order Solanales; family Solanaceae; genus Nicotiana; species Nicotiana tomentosiformis. The sequence goes on from NC_090813.1 coordinate 88,969,463, forward strand.
AAAAGGAGGGTCAAGGATCTAAACATCAGGCTATGCAGAAATAGGGTGGACAAAACCATATGGATGGCAAGCAATACAGGGCAGTTTACAGTTAGCTCTGCCTGGGAGACGTTTAGACAGAGAAAGGAATTGAACAGATTTATTAGTGGGGTTTGTCACAAAGAAATTCCCTTCAAGATCTCTTTCCTCACATGGAGAGCTATCCAAGATAAAATGTCTACAGAGGATAGAGTCGCAAGATTTGGGATTGAAATTGATCCTATATGCCACTGTTGCAGCAATAACAATCAAAATTCTATTACTGAGAATGTTGATCATCTCTTCTGCTTGGGAGAACATGTTAAGAAGATTTAGAGATTCTTTGCTGGTCCTCTGGGCATAGATTATAACAACATGAACCTCAAAATGCTCCTTCTCAAATGGTGGAACTTCAAGGCTCGCAATTGCATTGCGAAACTCATTACCAGAATTCTTCCTCTTATTATTTGTTGGGAGTTATGAAAGTCATGATGTAGCAAAAAATTTGAGAACATTAGGCCATCCTTCTACAGAACCAAAAATAATATTTTGTTTACTCTTGTGCAGATACTAAACAGCAGTTTTGGTAGATCAAGACTAGGAGAAGATTGGCAAACAATATGTGTGGCGTGTGAAGCAGAGACAGAGTAGAGGATATCAAAAATTATCAAGTGGAACAAACCCCCACTCCAAGCTGTTAAACTTAATAGTGATGGGAGCTGTATTTAAGGAATATGTGGTGGAGGAGGCCTGATCAGGAATAATCATGGAATAGTTATTTTTGCCTACTCTATTCCTCTAAGACCAGGGACTAGAAACTTCGCAGAAGCAACATCAGTGCTCTTTGGAATCAAATGGTGTGCTGCAAAAGGTTATAGGCTAGCCTTGGGAGAAACTGACTCAATGCTCATTACTAGATGCATTAGAAGAGAAGGGAAAGTCCCCTGAAAGATTGAGAGCATCATCACTAAGATGCAGGATATAGTTGAAGAGCATGGATTTGTTACCAGCCATTGTTTTAGAGAAGCAAACAGACCTGCAGATAAACTAGCAAGTCTTAGCCACAGTAGTGATATGATCCATGTCTTCAACTCTTTTGCTGATCTCCCTAATCAAGTCAAAGGACTCGTCAACATGGATAGATGGGATCTACCATGTTTAAGATCAAAATAGCCAAACCAGGGCATGTCATATATGACCCACTATAGTTTTGTATAGTCATCTACATTTTTGGTTAGGACTAACAACAATAGTCTCGTCTCAATGATCATATTCAAAGTTTGGGATGCCAAACTCAACATGTAACTTTTTGCACATAAATGATCAATGGAGACAATGTTTTAACCCAAAAACAAAAAAAAAACTAACCCACCAACTCGTTACTATCATTTTTTGGACGGATAGATCTTGCAACGAATTTAAAAATGAGGCTTTTAAGCCCGGTCCAAGTAAGCTTATGGCCCATGAGGCTTGATTGAGGCTGGATTGGGTCGGCCCATGGGTTTAATAATATATTTAATTAAAAATATAGGGAACTAAAAATAATAAAAAGAGTAGTTCAATATCAGAATGGTAATATCTTTTATGTGAATATAAATATTTTCTGTGCTTAAAATTTTAGTTATTTTTTAATGTTTAACGAATTGACATTGCATGTAGTTGTAGATGAAATGAAGATGTTAGGACATTTTTTTTTCACAAGAGGATTCAAGTGTGTTTGATGCGTATGATTTGTTGGTATTGAATATGCCATAAGCACCTTAAAAATATTTTTGAGTATTGACTTTTAATGAATGAAATATTATCTTTCAATTTTCTTCCCCGTGCCCGTTAAACCCCTACCGCATACCAAAAAATGGTTGAGGGTACATCGGCTAAGGTTGCAGCGGATCAGTGTACATCGGCACAGGTTGCATGTCCATTAGGGCATTCTTTCTTCTTGCGTATGTGCAATAGCTTTACTATTATATTATACCTAATATGAACTGTCAAGCTAACTCCCAATTTATTGGGGGTGTTGTTTTACTTAAAGTATGTGATATTATATGTTTGTCAGACAATATTAATAGTGGAGTCCTTTCTTTCTGCAAAGTGTCACGACCCGAAATTTTCACCTTCGGATCGTGATGGTGCCTAACATTTCAATTGCTAGGCAAGCTAACGTTAGAATAACATTATCCATTTTTAAAATAATTTTAAATTTATTAACAACAAAGAAGTAAATGCGGAAGTAATTTTGAAATAATCCATAATAACAACGGTGTCTAAATACCATTCCAGAATTGGTGTCACAAGTGCACGAACTTCTAGAATAAATACAAATAAAGGTCTGAATAAAAATAAAGCTGTCTGAAAATAAACATAAAGCTAAAGTAAAATAGACGGGGACTTCAGAACTGCGGACGCAATGCAGTTATACCTCAAGTCTCCTCTGTTAGTTGAAATCCGAGTAAGTCTACGGTACGCCGCTGGGACCAACTCCAAAATCTATACAAGAAGTACAGAGTGCAGTATCAGTACAACCGACCCCATGTACTGGTAAGTGCTAAGCCTAACATCGACGAAGTAGTGACGAGGCTAAGGCGGGTCACTTACATTAACCTGCGCGCAATATTAGTAACAACAACAATAATAGAAATAATTCAGGTGGCTCATTTATAATAATTGAAGCCAACTCAGCAGTCATAACCAATTATCATTTCCATCAATTCTGTTGCAGCGTGCAACTCGCTCTTACCATCTATTCACATTCAATTCTATTACAGCATGCAACCCGCTCTCACAACCTATTCACATTCGGTTCTGTTGCGGCGGGCAACCCGCTCCTCTAATATATTCATTTTAATCAAGTCTGTTATATATTTATTTCAATCAAGTATGTATAGACTTTTTAATAAGTCTGTTGCGACGTGCAACCCGATCCTCCAATATTAACTTTTTAAAAGTCTGTTGCGGCGTGCAACCCGATCCTCCAATATTAACTTTTAATAAGTCTGTTGCGGCGTGCAACCCGATCCTCCAATATTGACTTTTAATAAGTCTGTTGTGGCATGCAACCCGATCCTCAAATATAGACTTTTAATAAGTCTGTTGCGGCGTGCAACACGATCCTCCAATATATTCATTAAAATTAATCATGTTGCGGCATGCAACTCGCTCCAATATTTTCATTTACCAATTCTTATAGAAGAAATTTTCTCAATAAATATAACAATTAATATAAAATTACAAGACAACAAGCATACAATAATTATGGTTTAATTATGAAGCAAACAATGATAAATAATAAATTATTATGGAAATTGGGGAGCAAATAGGCAGTTTAATATTTATTATGCTAAATGTCAAATAACAATTAAGGCACATAATTTAAATAGCATGTAACAATTAATGTAGGAATTCAAGAATTTATATTTTCAAAGAATAAGAGAGAAACAATTATTATAATAATTAATTTATGATTAAAAATAATTTGTGATTTTACAAGTAAGCAGGCAAACAATTAATTTGACGACGTATAGACACTCGTCACCTCGCCTATATATCGTTTACATGCAATTCACATAACAAATAATTTAAGGGTTCTATTCCCTCAAGTCAAGGTTAACCCCGACACTTACCTCGCTTTGCGAATTCCAATTAATTATTCAACCACAGCTTTTCCTTTTAAATTTGCCTCCGAAAGTTTCAAAACTATTCACAAACAATTCGATATTTTCAATACGAATCATAGGTATTAATTCCATATGAATTTACAAATTTTTCGGATAAAAATCCAAAATTTATTAAAATATTCGGTAGTAGGACCCACGTCTCAAATACCGGAAAAACTCACGAAATTTGAACACCCATTCCGATACTAGGTCAACCATACCAAATTTGTCCAATTCCGATATCAAATGGACCTTCAAATCTTAAATTTTTATTTTTGAAAACTTTTATAAAAATCTGATTTTTCTTCCATAAATTCACGAATTCATGATATAAATAAGTATAAAATCATGAAATATAATCAATATAGGATAAGGAACACTTACCCCAATGTTTTCCCGTAAAAATCGCCCAAAATCGCCTTACCCGAGCTCAAAAATGGGAAAGAATTGAAAATGGGTCGAAATCCCATTTCTAGAACTTAAGTTCTGTTTTTGGGATTTTTACCCTTCGCGAAAGCGCTCCGTGCCTCGTGTTCGCGAAGCACATTTTTATGCTGCCAAAACTTTGCTCTTCGCAAACACGAAGGCAATGTCGCGAACGCGAAGCCTTGCCAAATATGGCCTTCGCAAACGCGATACACCCTACGCGAACACGAAGCTTTAACGCTTGGTGCCCGGCCAGACCTCGCCTTCTGCGCGAACGCGAATGCTTCCATGCGTTCGCGATGAACACTGCCCTCTTCCCTTCGCGAACGCGTCCCCCTCTTCGCGAACGCGAAGAGTGAATTTAACCTGCCTCCGGTTTCTTCTTCGCGAACGCGAGCCACCTCTCGCGAACGCGAAGAAGGATACCAGAAGCAGATTTCAGCAGTTTTTCCCAAGTCCAAAAATGGTCCGTTAGTCACCCGAAATCAACTCGAGCCCTCGGGGCTCCAAACCAAATATGTACCTAAGTCCTAAAACATCATACGAACTTGCTTGCATAACTGAATTGCCAAAATAACACCTAGAACTGCGAATCGGACTCCAAATCAAAGGAAGTTTTCAAGAAAACTTTAAAACGTATATTTTTACAACCGAATGTCCGAATCACGTCAAATCAACTCCGATTCTCACCAAATTTGGCAGACACGTCATAAATATTATAGTGGACCTATACCGGGCTCCGGAACCAAAATACGAACACGAGGTCAATAAATCCAACATCAGTAATTTCTTAGAAATCATTAAGCTTTCAAGCTTTTAATTTTTCATCAAAATTCCATAACTCGGGCTAGGGACCTCGGAATTTGATTCCGGGCATACACACAAGTCCCAAATCACGATACAGACCTACTAAATATTTTAAAATACTTATCCAGGTCTGTTTGCTCAAAATGTTGACCAAAGTCAACTTAGTTGAGTTTTAAAGCTCTAATTCCCATTTTAATCTATTTTTCACATAAAAACTTTTCTGGAAAATTATACGGACTGCGCACGCAAGTCGAGGAATGATAAATGGTACTTTTCAAGTTCTTAGAACATATAATTACTTATTAAATTTAAAGATGACATTTTGGGTCATCACATTCTCCAACTCTAAAGCAAACGTTCGTCCTCGAACTGAGTTAGAAAGAAGTACTTGAGCTTTTGAATAAGTGTGGATATTTACTCCGCATGTCTGACTCGGACTCCCAGGTAGCTGCCTCTACCGTGTTACCTCTCCATTGCACCCGAACTGAAGGATAACTCTTTGACCTCAACTGTCGGACCTACCGGGCTAGAATAGCCACCGACTCCTCCTCGTAAGTCAAATCTTTGTCCAATTGGACTGAGCTGAAATCTAACACATGGGACGGATCACCATGATATTTTCGGAGCATAGACACATGGAACACCGGATGAACCGCTGATAAACTAGGTGGTAATGCAAGCATGTAGGCTACTTCACCCACCCTTTCAAGAATTTCAAAGGGTCCGATATACCTAGGGCTCAACTTGCCCTTCTTTCCGAACCTCATTACACCTTTCATAGGTGAAACCCGGAGCAATATTCGTTCTCCAACCATAAATGTAATATCATGAACTTTACAATCGGCATAACTCTTTTGCCTAGACTGAGCTGTGCGAAGTCGATCCTGAATAATCTTGACCTTATCCAAGGCATCTTGTACCAAATCAGTACCCAACAACCGAGCCTCTCCCGGTTCAAACCAACCAACTGGCGATCAGATCACCTTCCGTATAATGCCTCATATGGAGCCATCTGAATGCTCGACTGGTAGCTATTATTATAAGCAAAACTCCGCAAGTGGCAAGAAATGATCCAAAGAACCTCCAAAGTCTATAACACAAGTGCGGAGCATATCTTCCAATATCTGAATAGTGCGCTATGACTGTCCGTCTGTCTGTGGATGAAATGTTGTACTCAACTCCACCCGTGTGCCTAACTCACGTTGTACAGCCCTCCGAAAATGTGAGGTAAACTGCGTACCTCGATCTGAAATAATAGACACGGGCACACCGTGAAGGCGGACAATCTCACGAATGTAAATTTCAGCTAACCTCTCTGAAGAATAGGTAACTTCCACTGGAATGAAATGGGCTGACTTGGTCAACCTGTCCACAATGACCCAAACTGCGTCAAATTTTCTCTGAGTCCGTGGGAGCCCAACAACAAAATCCATAGTGATACGCTCCCACTCCCACTCATGAATTTCTAACTTCTGAAGCAAACCACCAGGTCTCTGATGCTCGTACTTAACTTGCTGACAATTCAGACACCGAGCTACATGTGTACTATATCCTTTTTCATTCTCATCCACTAATAATGTTGCCGCAAATCTTGATACATTTTAGCGGTACCTGGATGAATAGAATACCTGGAACTGTGTGCCACTTCAAGAATTAACTCACGAAGCCCATCCACATTAGGCACACAAATACGGCCCTGCATTCGCAGAACTCCATCTTCCCCACAGCAACCTATTTGGCATCACTGTGCCGCACCGTGTCCTTAAGGACAAGTAAATGAGGATCATCATACTGCCTCTCTCTGATGCGCTCGTATAAAGAAGACCGAGCGTCTGTGCAAGCTAGAACCCGACTGGGTTTTGAAACATCTAACCTCACGAACTGATTATCCAAAGTCTGAACATCTGCAGCTAATGGCCTCTTACCAACTGGAATATACGCAAGACTGCCCATACTCACCGCCTTTACACTCAAAGCATCGGCCACCACATTGGCCTTTCCTGGGTGATACAAAATAGTGATATCATAGTCTTTCAACAACTCCAACCGTCTTCTCTGCCTCAAATTAAGATCTTTTTGTTTGAACAGATACTGAAGGCTACGATGATCAATAAATACCTCTCACGAGACACCGTAGAGGTAATGCCTCCAAATCTTCAGTGCATGAATAATGGCTTCCAATTTTAAGTCATGAACAGGATAATTCTTCTCGTGAACTTTCAACTGCCGCGACGCATATGCAATTACCTTGCCATTTTGCATTAATACTGCACCAAGCCCAATGTGAGATGCGTCACAATATACCGTATACGATCCTGAACCTGTGGGTAATACTAATATTGGCGTTGTAGTCAAAGCGGTCTTGAGCTTCTGAAAGCTCAACTCATACTCGTCTGACCATCTGAATGGAACGCCCTTCTGGGTCAATCTGGTCTTAATAGTTGTTCATAATTAATTACAAAATCGTCAATTAACTTTATGTTAACAAAAATCTCGTTTCAAATCTTCACAATACTAATAACGAGATGCGAGGCATGAAGACTTCATAATTGTTTACCCGAATTAATGAGTCACATTTAATGCCACCTGGGCGGGCACCTACCTCGTAGGTTACAACTCAATATTACAACACGAATTTGGCAAGTATGCACAGAGAATTTCATATAAATATTTTAAAATAAGCCTAGCAGACATGACTCCCTATTAGTACTATAGTACAAATTTAATTTCACAAGGGAGGATTTAAACACAAGAATTTTTATCACAAGGATCTCGTCCTTATATAACTTCCACCACAGCTCGTAGCCCGGTTTAAACACATCATTTTATATTAAAATGCGAGGATCTTGTTCTCAGTTTTGAATCACAAGTAATATGCACATCGTGCCAATCGAAAATTTCTATATCATTCTTTTAAATAATTTCGGTTACACAAAATCACAACACATAATGAACCCCACACCGGTAGGGCATATAATTCACAATTTGTAATTAATTATCCGGAAATTACATCAAAACTTATTGATATGAGTAATAGAAAGCCACCTTTAGCCTCACAGCTCTTATTAGTGACCAATATGGAATGATATGTGTAGTTATCTCCATAGAATCTCCCAACATGAGTAAGCACATAAGTAGATTATAGAATTACGAAGCTCACTCATAAATAGAGCACAAGAGGAGGACTCGTGTTGATACTCAGAACCAAATCAAGTTAAGGAAATTATTCCTTTATATTAAATCGAGGTCGCGCCTGTAACGACACCATCTGATGTATCGACCTTCGCCATACCATAAAACAATTGTATCAACGACTGGGCCTCCACCTCTAGGACGCCTTCTACCCGCCTGTCCTCCACCCCTAACTAGTCGTGTGGGTGGTGTAGTAACTGTAATGGGGCACGTAGCCTGAGTGCTTTGATGAAATATGTCTCTCCCAAGTTTGGGACAATTTTCTCATGATGTGCCTAGTATCACCACATTCATAACAACCCATTTGCGAGTTTGGCTGCTCATACTGAGTCTATGCTAGATAACTGGAATAACCATTGTAGGACACTTATGTCAGTGGTGCATTAAAAGAACTTACTGGAGCACCTCGATTAATCCGATGTGCGAACTGGGCTAGCTGACTGCCCGAGCCCCCGCCATAATGATTTATACTCTCAGAGTAGAATCCACTGAATCCCTCAGAACCTCGAGACGTCTTAGTTTCCTTAGTTTCCTTTTTTCTCACCCCAAACACGTTCTAATATCTTGGCAATTTCTACCACTAGTGAAAATGAAATATCAGCCTGTAGCTCTCGATTCATACAAAATTTTACGATTATAATTGAGTCCTTTAATGATTATGTGGACTCGCTCTCTGGCTGTAGGAAGCAAAGTAGGAATATGACGGGCTAACTTATTGAACCTGATGGCATATTATGACACCGTCATGGTGACCTGACGCAATCATTCAAACCCTATGCGCCATGCATTACGGAGAGTCCGGGAAACAAACTCTTTCAAAAGTATTCTTGAGAATCGAGCCAAGTGGGCGGTGTTGTATTGGCTGGTCTGCCCCCTTCATAGGCTTGCCACAGACACCTATGGAGAATTATCTCTCCCAAGGCCAATTTCTTCTTTTGTTATGCTGACTCAACACTGTTGAGCTGACCCATTTCTTAACATACTCTTCGATTCTTATTTGGGCTAAACTTTAGCCTTATTTATATACAATGATCACAAAAGTAGAGCTCCATACAGACAATTCTTAGTCTAGAATCTCGTCAACCACTGTACTTCCTCCGAAGCACCCCAAAATCCGCAACCGTGACGCCCATGCTGAGTAGGCTTTCTGTAAATTTAATATTGTTTCTCTAACTCCTTTGGTACTGAAGTATAAGATTATTTTGGAGGCGGACATACCGCAAGTCCCAACCTTATTCTCTACAAGATCACGGGCCTTAAACATATGTAAATTTTGGGAGAACCTTTTAGTACCACATATATATATTTCAGGTTAAAACTGATATAACACATGACTCGCAATCCATTCATTGATAGTGGACTCCCCCACTCGGCGCGAAGTCATAGTTCACCTCATCCGATGGTCCACAATATTAACCTTCACAACTCGCATAAATCAACTAGATGCCAAGGTACGTTGCACCCCCCACATTATTCACTGGGTGATCTCCTTCTACATCCGCATCTTCAGTCGCAATCACACGTTGAGGCAATATTTGAGCATCTCTGGCACCCTCGTAGTTCATCTGCGGCATCACATCCGTCGATGCACAACTCCGAGAGCGCAATGTCATACACGAGTAGATACAAAGGAATGCGAGATATATGTTTCAAGCAAGATCAATGTCGCACGATAAGGAATGAAAGAGGTGATATTGTTCCTAAAATTCATAGCTTCTGAGAGATAAGTACAGACGTCTCCGTACCGATCCTTCAGACTCTACTAAGCTTGCTCGTGACTCGTGAGACCTATGTAACCTAGTGCTCTGACACCAACTGTCACGACCTGAAATTCCCACCTTCGGACCGTGATGGCGCCTAACATTTCACTTACTAGGCAAGCCAACGATAGAATAACATTATCCATTTTTAAAACAATTTTAAATTTATTAACAACAAGGAAGAAAATGCGGAAGTAATTTTGAAATAATCCATAATAACAACGGTATCTAAATACCATCCCAGAATTGGTGTCACAAGTGCACGAGCTTCTAGAATAAATACAAATAAAGGTCTGAATAAAAATAAAGCTATCTGTAAATAAACACACAGCTAAAGTAAAATAGACGGCGACTTCAGAACTGCGGACGCCATGTAGTTATACCTCAAGTCTCCTCTGGTAGCTGAAATCCGAGTAAGTCTACGGTACACCGCTGGGACCAACTCCAAAATCTGCACAAGAAGTGCAGAGTGTAGTATCAGTACAACCGACCCCATGTACTGGTATGTGCTGAGTCTAACATCGACGAAGTAGTGACGAGGCTAAGGCGGGTCACTTACATTAACCTGCACGCAATATTAGTAACAACAACAATAATAGAAATAATTCAGGTAACTCATTTATAATAATTAAAGCCAACTCAACAGTCATAACCAATTATCATTTCTATCAATTCTGTTACAGCGTGCAACCCGCTCTTACCATATATTCATATTCAATTCTATTGCAGCGTGCAACCCGCTCTCACAACCTATTCACATTCGGTTCTGTTGTGGCGTGCAACCCGCTCCTCCAATATATTCATTTTAGTCAAGTCTGTTATATATTTATTTCAATCAAGTATGTATGGACTTTTTAATAAGTCTGTTGCGGCGTGCAACCCGATCCTCCAATATTAACTTTTCATAAGTCTGTTTGCGGCATGCAACCCGATCCTCCAATATTAACTTTTAATAAGTCTGTTGCGGCTTGCAACCCGATCCTCCAATATTAACTTTTAACAAGTCTAATGTGGCATGCAACCCGATCCTCCAATATTGACTTTTAATAAGTCTGTTGTGGTGTGCAACCTGATCCTCTAATATAGACTTTTAATAAGTCTGTTGCGGCATGCAACCCGATCCTTCAATATATTCATTATAATTAATCATGTTGCGGCGTGCAACCCGCTCCTCCAACATTTTTATTGACCAATTCTTATAGAAGCAATTTTCCCAATAAATATTACAATTAATATAAAATTACAAGACAACAAGCATACAATAATTATGGTTTAATTATGAAGCAAACAATGACAAATAATAAATTATTATGGAAATCGGGAAGCAAATAGGCAGTTTAATATTTATTATGCTAAATGTCAAATAACAATTAAGACACATAATTCAAATAGCATGTAACAATTAATACAGGAATTCAAGAATTTATATTTGCAAAGAATAAGAGAGAAATAATTATTATAATAATTAATTTATAATTAAAAATAATTTGTGATTTTTCAAGTAAGCAGGCAAATAATTAATTTGACAACGTATAGACACTCGTCACCTCACCTATACCTCGTTTACATGTAATTCACATAATAAATAATTTAAGGGTTCTATTCCCTCAAGTCAAGGTTAACCCCGACACTTACCTCGCTTTGCGAATTCCAATCATTATTCAACCACAGCTTTTCCTTTTAAATTTGCCTCCATAAGCTTCAAAACTATTCACAAACAATTCGATATTTTCAATACAAATCATAGGAATTAATTCCATATGAATTTACAAATTTTTCGGATAAAAATTCGAAATTCATTAAAATATTCGGCAGTGGGACTCACATCTCAAATCCCGAAAAAACTCGCGAAATCCGAACACTCATTCCGATACTAGTTCAACTATACCAAATCTGTCCAATTCCGATATCAAATGGACCTTCAAATCTTAAATTTTTATTTTTGGAAAACTTTATAAAAATCTGTTTTTTCTTCCATAAATTCACGGATTCATGATATAAATGAGTTTGAAATCATGAAATATAATCAATATAGGATAAAGAATACTTACCCCAATGTTTTCCCGTGAAAATCGCCCAAAAATCGCCTTACCCGAGCTCAAAAATGGGAAAGAATTGAAAATGGGTCGAAACCCCATTTTCAGAACTTAAGTTCTGTTTCTGGGATTTTTACCCTTCGCGAACGCGGTCCGTGCCTCACGTTCGCGAAGCACATTTTTGTGTTGCCAAAACTTTGCACTTCACGAACACAAAAGCAATGTCGCGAACGCAAAGCCTTGCCAAATTTGGCCTTCGCAAACGCGATACACCCTACGTGAACGCGAAGCTTTAACGCTTGGTGCCCGGCCAGGCCTCGCCTTCTGCGCGAATGCGAACGCTTCCACGCGTTCGCAATGAACACTGCCCTCTTCCCTTCGCGAACGCGTCCCCCTCTTCGCGAACGCGAAGAATGAATTTCACCTGCCTCCAGTTTCTTCTTCGCGAATGCGAGCCACCTCTCGCGAAGGCGAAGAAGGATACCCGAAGCAGATTTCTGCAGTTTTTTCCAAGTCCAAAAATGGTCCGTTAACCACCCGAAATCAACCCAAGCCCTCGGGACTCCAAACCAAATATGCACCCAAATCCTAAAAGATCATACGAACTTGCTCGCACGACCGAATCGCCAAAACAACACCTAGAACTACAAATCGGATACCAAATCAAATGAAGTTTTCAAGAAAATTTTAAAACTTATATTTTTACAACCGGACGTCCGAATCACGTCAAATCAACTCCGATTCTCACTAAATTCGGCAGACACGTCATAAATATTATAGTGGACCTATACCGGGATCCGAAACCAAAATACGGACCCGAGGTCAATAAATCCAACATCAGTAATTTCTTAGAAATCATTAAGCTTTCAAGCTTTTAATTTTTGATCAAAATTCCATAACTCGGGTTAGGGACTTCAGAATTCGATTCTGGGCATACGCCCAAGTCCCAAATTACGATACGGACCTATAAAATTTTCAAAATACTGATCCGAGTTCGTTTGCTTAAAATGTTGACTAAAATCAACTTAGTTGAGTTTTAAAGCTCTAATTCTCATTTTAATCCTTTTTTCTCATAAAAACTTTTCTGAAAAATTGTACGGACCGCGCACGTAAGTCGAGGAATGATAAACGGTGCTTTTTGACGTCTTAGAATACAGAATTACTTATTAAATTTAAAAATAATATTTTGGGTCATCACACAAAGTATGTTAGGTCAATGGTGAAAAATGCTTACTTTATTGATGTGACCTATTTTGGTAATTCAGACTTGTCGAACCAACTCCAGTGGTATTTCTGGCATTAGTATATAGAATGTCCACATACTTGAACTAGTTAAGAGAAATCTAATAAGTTCATTCGAGATGCACAAAAAATTCCATATAAAAGAAATGACATATTTTACCTTTTTTTTGGTCAGCCAGAAGTTCCTTGAATATCTTGGAAGCCCTGCCCAACATTAAATCAATATGTCCTTGAATAAACAATGAAGACCATACATTTGTATTGTCACACCCTTTTTACCCCACAATATATGATATGTATTATGGATTTCTTTGGGTTAAAGAATGTTTTCAATTAAAGTGACAAATTTGAGTAGAGATTATTTTATTTACAAAGTCGCCACTTGAAATTAATTTTTTGGGTGTTCCAAGTCACCTTTTATTTGAATCCCTAGTCAAAGGAAGGTTTGACTCTATTATTATTGGTCTGCAAAAATAAAGTTCCGGTAAGGAATTTTGTTGACCGGGGAGAAGGTGTAAGGCATTCCCCGAGTCTAGTGGTTCTAGCACGGTCGCTTTATTGACTACAACTTGGCTTGAATTAATTTTGGATAAACTGTGATTTATTTGTTTTCATATTTTATCTATCCGTTTTTATATTAAAATATAAAATTATTTTTGAAACGAATCACGTGTCCGTTTTGTTTATTGTGCCAAAATCATGTCACGTATACGTGTACACAATTAATAGCATTTTTATTATATTTAAGATTGTTTCGCCCAAAGTTGCGCGAACGCATACCTTAATTTTAGTTTTGGGAATTGTAATTATGTCACGCGAACGTATACATAATCACGATGATTCAATTAATTAAGAGTACACCTAAAGCATTCTAGCGCATTCTTGATTTGTTTCTTTTCTAAGTTTGAGATTATTGTGAAGACCATGAATTATAAAATTACTTGTGGAAGAAGTGTATGATTTTAAATATTTGAATAAATAAACCATCATATACCAATACCTTACAACCCAATAATTGATGCCCAAACTCATTAGGGTCCAAATCTTTCCAACTTTAAAGCAAGTTTGAATACCTTATTTCCAGAAACATGATTAAGCATATAGCATTTAAGGACTAACTTACATTATTATTTATAAAGTTTAAAGACAAATAAATAAAATCACATGAAATAAGATAAAAAGAACATAGGGAAGAATAAACCTTTAATGCAAAATTTTCAATTAAATGAGTCCCCAAGAACATGTACAATAACTCAGACGAACGTCGAATAAGCATAAGCGATGGAGAACATCAAACCTAGTGAACGGAGCTCCACTGTTTGACGTGTAAAAAAGGATATTATGAAGTATTTTTGTTGGGTTTTGGGTGATGACTTGCTGGATTTTTCGAAAGAAAGACGAAGAAAGAATGACACGAGTAGAAATTCTCTTAGTATAGAAGAAGAAAATAATTTCTCTCAATTCCCTCCTCCTTTTTTTTCTCCCCACATTTCTCTTCTATTTATAGAAATAATTTCGGAATTTTTTCAGATTTTGTTTTATTTTACTATTTTTTTAATTAAAAAATAATTCTCACTTCCCATTTTTCTTCTTTTTTAAAAAAAAAAATGATTCCCCACTTTCATTTATTTTTATTTTTTAATTTATCACTTTTTTACTTTTATTATATTTAAATTCTCACTTTTTTCTTTTTATTTTTATATTTTCCACTTATTTTACTTTTTTTTTTTTAATTTTTACTTTCTTTTACTTTTTTTTAAAAAATTTTCAGCTACCTTTACTTTTATTTTTTAATTCCAATTTTCTTTTACTTTTCATTTTTTAAATTTTCACATTATTTTACTTTTATTTTTTTAATATTTCACTTTCTTTTACTTTTTTTAAAAAACAATTCCCACCTACTTTTACTTTTACTTTTTTATTCCATACTTTTAATTTTCCTATTATTTTATTCCCATCCAAAAATTTTAAAAAAAAAAATTAATTTTTTCGTTTTTTTTATTTTAATTTATTTTAACATAAAGATAAAAAATAAAAATAATACTAATAGTAATAATTGACCTTTTAAATTATTTTTAATTTTTACCCTATAAAAAAATGTAACAAAGCTAAAAAATACATATTAAATTTTTAAAAATATTTACATAGTAGGAGGTGATATAAATTTAAATATAGTCAAATATTAGGTGCTCACAGCTGCCCCCCTTTGCTTGGAAACATGAAGAGTTTTCAGGCAAAGAGTAGGTGAGCCATGTGACTAATTGTTTGACCAAACCGTTATTCAAAAGGAAAAGAAATAAAAGATAGGGTGCAACCGAGTCCTGGTTTTGGACAACCTACATATCTCGGGTTATAGGGGAATCATGTCGCGTGTAGTTCAAGGAGAGTGATGGAATGATGAGTTGGAGAGTCGAGTAAGGTTCCACCGAGGCTCCGGTCTGTGGTACTGTTATTACATCAAAATCAAAAGAAACTAAACAAACCTATCAATTATGAGTTACAAGATTCCTATTTATAAGTTTTCTAAAACTTGATCTCGAGTCTTGACTGGTTCTTCACGCAGACTCTGATCTGAATCTTGATGCTTACTAGCTGCAGGTGCTAGTTCATTCTTCTACGACTTCTTCTGATCAAAACGGGAAATGCAAAGGTCGTAACTTCAGTCGTCTTGAGCAATCCACATCTTTTCATCCGCTTCTGCATTTTGGATTCACTTCTTTTGTTTTCTTTTATTTTATTCTGGATTGAGAATTCTTCTTTTGGTCATCTCGAACCATGTGCCACGAGGTAAAACCTGCTCAGACACCAAAACAAACAAACAGACGAACGGAATTTTTCTGCCCTAGTTTTCATTAGGAAAATTTCGTGAGTTATTATAACAAAAACTCTATACTACTTCATTATTAAAAATAATAAAAGGTCGGGATTTGTGTACCCTGGGAAAACTTAATTCTTTAGGAATGGTGTACCCTGATTGTCTAAATGGTGTCTCAACTAAGGATTGGTGTACCTTATGTTGGAGAAAATGTGGCTAGAGAATGGTGTACCCTGCATTTAAGCTCAAATCAACTAGGGAGTGATGTACCATTTGTTACTAAAAGGAAATGTAACCAGGAGTTGGTACCCTGTATTACTGATATGAAATGTAACTAGGGGTTGGCGCCCTGTATTACTGATATTAAAATGAATCCCCAGGGCGAAGAGGTTCTACATAGGTTAAACTGCGAAAAGCGAGCCTGGACGAAGAATACTTGTCACGACCCAATTTTTCCTCCGTTGGGTATCGTGATAGCACCTAGTCTTAGGGACTAGGTAATCCTAATATTTAATGAATAACAACAATAATTAAATAACATCTAACAATTTTTGAAATAGAAATCTCTATAAAATTTACAATTTCCAAAAAACGGTAGTACAAGTCATAAGCTCTACAGAGTTTGCTACAATTTTCTAAATACGACTGTTTGAAATAAAGTAAACAATGTGAATACAAATCATAAGGTGACTCTGAAGCCTGCGAACGCAGTAGCAGGTTTACCTTGAGTCTCCACAGTAACAATCCGCACAGCTAGCTAATGATCAACTGACTTCGAAAATACCTAGACCTGCACAAAAATGTACAGAAGTGCAGTATGAGTACACCACGGTGGTACCCAACAAGTATCAAGATTAACCTCAATGGAATAGTGACGAGGTACAGTCAAGACACCTACTGGACTAAACAACCTGAACAAGTATAAGTATAGGAACAACAGAGTATGATATCTACATAAGGACCACGCGAAATGGCAATTAATACAGTAATTTCAGTAAGAAAGGAAAACAACAACTATCAGCGGAATACCATAATAATGACACAGTAGATGTACGAAAATACAGTCTAAATCCAGTGATCACAAATAAATGAAAGGCAAATAACAACTCAACAAAATGACCGCTTTCACACCGGGTTTTAGCCAATAACCTCCACGAGGTACCGAATCTCAGAATATTCACAACTCACGGGTCCCAATTCCTGAACACTAACACTTAGCATCGTCTGCTCTCATTACAATTTATAACCGCATTGACGACTCACGTGCCAAATAGAGTCATTCTTACATGGAAGGCAATTAAATAAGGATGTACATCTATACTCAACAATATCAAGAATCCTCTTTAACCGATAAGAGTGCTTAACTACGTGTATGCTTGTGCAAGTATTCTAACATAGTTTATGCCAGCTAGTAAGTATAGAAAAAAAATAGAATGGACAACACGTAGAATATTTTCCCACAATTTTCCACAAGATAGAACTCACACAGGTAAGTGCACCACTACACAAATATCAACAACAAGAATGCCCCCAGGCTATCACAAGTCATCATAAATCAATCCCTGACACATCCCACCTTGTCTCGCCATGTGTGCAATAGTAAAGTGAATGCCCGCCTTGTCACGCCGCATGTGCAAATATCAGTAGTAACAATAACACGGCATAAACCTCGTGCAACCCCATAACAACAACCGCACAGCAGAAACCTCGTGCATCATAATAACAACCATACGGCAGAAAACTCGTGCATCACAATAACAAGTACAACAACAACAATAACACTAATACAAGGGTACAACAAATAAATCAACTCAGACATTCTAGAACTCAAAGGAACGGAAGAACAAGTTCACAAGGAGTAGTCACAATAGGGAATGCTAGTCATAATAAGAACAACTCAACAAGGAAGGAAATAATATATAACAACGGCCCGCAATGTACAATTCAACAACAAGGGAGCTAACACAAGTCGAATGATTCTAAATAAGGACAAGTCAACTAAGATATAAGATATCTAAACTTCTTTTAAGGCCGGGCAATTACAAAAGAGACATAACAAATTCAATTAAGGATAAGGAGCAGAAAGATAATCATAGTCTCAATTAAGGATGGATAATTACAGAAGAGATAATTATAACTTCAAATAAAGATAAGCAGTTAGGGGAAAGATAACATGACAATAGAAGAGATAACAATTTCAGTTAAGGCACAGATGAATCAAATAAACAACAAGAGTGGATCATGAAGCAATTAACTCTAATTAAAGAAGGTAGAGGTGAAACCAGTAATTAAGAAACGTATTCATAACAAAACAACTGCATATTCAGTAAATACAAGAACCTAAGAACCCTAAAAGTCCAACTTTCCACAAATAAGTTCGAGCACGTACTTGTCACCTAGCGTACACGGACTACACTTAGCATAGAGACTCAAATCCTAAGGGGTAGTTCTCCCACATGAAGTTAGGCAAGATACTTACCTCAAAGAAGACAGACCGATAATCAAAAATGAAATTCTCGAGTGAAATGGCCTCCGGACGGCTCAAATCTAACCAAAATAACTTCAAAGCACAAATAAAACTTATAAGAAACTATTCCGGATCATAAAGCCTCAATCATTATCAAAATCTAAAAATCGACCCAAAAGTCGACCCCCGAGCCTGTACCTCGGAACCCGAAAATTTTTACAAAACCTGAACACCCATTCCGATACGAGTTCAACCATACTAAAATGATCAAATTCTGATACCAATTCATCCCTCAAATCTTGATTTTTCATTTTGAAAATTTTTCGTCAAAAAAACCTCCATTTTCCTCAACTCAAAACACAAATTAAATGATAAGAATAAAGATGAAATCATGGAATATAGTAAATTCGAAGTGAAGAACACTTACCCAATCGATTTGCTTGAAAAACCCACAAAGAATCGCTCAAAACCGAGCTCTAGAACTTTAAAAACAAAGTTAAAAATGGCTAACCCTCGGAATAGAGAACTTTATATTCTGCCCATGTATTTGTACATCGCAATCGCGGAAGAGGAGTTGCGATCACGAAGAGGAAATGGCTTCTGCCCGAAATTGGTGTTGTGCGATCGCGAACAAGAATGTGTGTTCGCGAAGAAGGAAATAATGGCCCAGGAACTGGGCTACGCGAACGCGAAGGAGGGGAAAGCACACTTACGCGTTCACAGATAGAACAATGCGAACACGTAGAGGAAATGGTCACCAGCTCCCAGCTCCTAGTTTCTACTACGCGAATGCGAAGGAAGTGACGCGGTGACGCGGACGCGATTAAGGAAATCATATGACAGAAAACAACAGTCCAAAAATAGGAGGAAATGGCCCGTAGCCCATCCGAAACTCACCCGAGGACCCTGGGACCCTATCTAAACATACCAACAGGTTCCATAACCTAACACGAACTCGCTCGAGGTCTCAAATCATATCAAACAATGCCCAAACTACAAGTCGTGCCAAGAATCAAACTTATAAACTTTCAAATCTTCCAACTTCAAAAACTCGTGCCGAAACCTATCAAATTACCCTACGGACCTCCAAATCCAAATTCGGACACACGCCTAAGTACAAAATTACCATACGAAGCAGTTGAAATAATCCAAAACCCATTCCAGAATCGTTTGCACAAAAGTCAAATTCCGGTCAACTCTTACCGCCTAAGCTTCCAAAACTAGAATCCTTCTTCTGATTTGACTCCGAATCATCCGGTAACTGAACTCGACCACGCATATAAGTCAATACACATAATATGAAGCTGCTCAAGACCTTATGCCTCCGAACGGGACTTAAATTCTCAAAATGATCAGCCGATCGTTATAGTACTTCTACTCAGAAATATGAGTTGGATCCCCCTGGGCAAAAAGGTTCTACCTGGGTTAAACTGCGAAAAGCGAGATTGGGTGAAGAATACTTCTACCCGAAAATATGAGCTGGATCCCCCTAGGCGAGAGGTTCTACCTGGGTTAAGCTACGTAAAACATCTTGAGCAAATAGTACTTCTACCCGGAACTATGAGCTGGATCCCACTAAGCGAAAAGGTTCTACCTGGGTTAAGCTACATAAAACATCCTGAGCGAAGAGTACTTCTACCCGGAACTATGAGCTAGATCCCCCTAGGTGAAAAGGTTCTACTTGGGTTAAGCTACGTAAAATAACCTGAGCGAAGAGTACTTCCACCTAGAACTATGAGCTGGATCCCCCTAGGTGAAAAGGTTCTACCTGGGTTAAACTACATAAAACAACCTAAGCAAAGAGTACTTCTACCCGGAACTATGATCTGGACCCCCCTAGGCGAAAAGGTTCTACCTGAGTTAAGCTACGTAAAACAACCTGAGCTAAGAATACTTCTACCCGAAACTATGAGCTGGATCCCCTAGGCAAAAAGGTTCTACCTGAGTTAAGCTACGAAAAGCAAGCCTGGGCGAAGAGTACTTATACCCGGAATATGAGCTAGATCCCCCTAGGCGAAAAAAGTTCTACCTGGGTTAAGCTACGTATAACAACCTGAGCGAAGAGTACTTCTACCCGGAACTATGAGCTGGATCCCCCTAGGCGAAAAGATTCTACCTGGGTTAATCTATATAAAACAACTTGGACGAAGAGTACTTCTACCCGGAACTATGAGCTGGACCCCCCAGGCGAAAAGGTTCTACCTGGGTTAAGCTATGTAAAACAACCTGAGCAAAAAGTACTTCTATCTGGAACTATGAGTTGGATCCCCCTAGGCGAAAAGGTTCTACCTGGGTTAAGCTATGTAAAACAACCTGAGCGAAGAGTACTTCTACCAGGAACTATGAGCTGGATCCCCCTAGGCGAAATGGTTCTACCTGAGTTAAGCTACGTAAATGGAAGGTATGAACAATAGTGATGCATGCTAAAAATAAAGAAAATGGAGATTTTGCGAAACACACCTTTGGTGACATTCGTCCTTTAGGAATCGTCATTTTGCACTGCTTTGTTCCTGCTGCAAACAAAGAAAAATTGTGAGTTTTAAAAGTGGTGGTCGGTTTGTTGCCTTGATGTCTTTGGTAGCTTGGCTTTGTGCCCATCTTCTTTTGATGATAATTTCAACCTGCCGCTAGATGTTTTGTGAATACCACTTGCATTTCTGGCCCCGAAGAGCCTTTGACTTTTCAAACTTTTACATGACGGTTGGTCGCGTGGGATTTAACCTTTTCAACTTTATTTTTCCTTTGTGTTATTTCACTTTCGACTTGTTTCCTCCAAAACTTTCAATTTCAGAGCATTGGGAAACCTTTGGCTTTTCAAACTTCGCGAAAACGGTTAGCCACTTGGGACTTAACCTATTCAACTTCATTTTGCCTTGTAGGCACTTTTAATTTGATTTCCTCCTTTCGAGAGTTTTTGATTTCAAAGCATCAGCCACCATGGCCAATCGGGGTTGACTTGATGCCCCTGATGAGGCTGGGTGCCTCTTGAATATTAGCTTGTATCAAACAAAAGCCTGGTAAATCAGTCTTACCATCCCTTTTTTTGCCTTAGTTTTGGAACAAAGTTAGAC
Organism: Nicotiana tomentosiformis; assembly: GCF_000390325.3. NCBI lineage: Eukaryota > Viridiplantae > Streptophyta > Magnoliopsida > Solanales > Solanaceae > Nicotiana > Nicotiana tomentosiformis. The sequence continues at coordinate 88,990,950 of NC_090813.1, forward strand.
CAAAAGGGATTCAAAGAACAACAAACAATGGAATGGATAATGAATTTATACAAGAGGTATCCCTTTCGGGGAAAGGAAAGAGAAGTCTTATCTGGAGTACATGCGGACTTCAATGAATATGACGTTCTTTTTGGACTGGATGCCTGATCTTTGTAAACCATCTGACTCTCAGCAATTCATCACAACTTTTACCTCAAAACTAAGAAATCTTGACCAGGACTGTGTAGATGCCAATGACTGTGAAGATCCTCTTTTGGATCAGTAGTGCTCTTTGCGATTTTTTACTAGCTGACCTTTCTCATTTCTCTTCTCATCATCGCCTTATAGTGCCCTTTGCGGGTTTTTACTAACAAGAGTATCTCATTTTTATTTTCTCTACTCGCCATCACCTTATGGTGCACGTGAGGGTTTTAACCAATAAGACTCTCTTATTTTATTTCTCTCATTTGGTTGTATCAGATCCAAGTAGCTGTATTTTCCAATTCTTAAACATTCTCGTTGATTGATTGGAAGGGCTTCAAAAGGATTTGGGTAAAAAGGATTTGGATTGAATTATAACTTTTGCACCTTTCAGGCGAAAGTATCGCCGAACCATTGTAACATCTGCCCCAGTTTTAATTTTTTTTTAGGAATGTGACTGAACCCCAGAAAGAGGCTGCCTACGTATCCTTTTGAAATCAAGTCGAACGTAGTTCAAGTGATAGGAACTTGTTTGGATTTTTGTTTTGTTTTCTTTTTCTTCTGTTTTGTTTTGTTTTCTTTTTCTTTTTCCTTTCCTTTTACTCTTTTTTTCTTCATTTTTTTCATTTTTTTCCTTTTTTTTTTCAATAACACTTTCAGGTTCCAAAGAGGGTAATCAAAGAAAAGGTAACCAGCTCAAAGGGTTGATAATGTTTGGGTAGCGAGAATGAAAGCCTACGTCATCCCAATCAGAGAACATTAAAGTTGCGTAAAAGGGTAAAACATAATACCTTTTGTCCGCGTCTGTATTGATAGCTGGCACAGATACATTTTCTTCAATATCTCTCAAATACAAAGCTCCCTTTTGGCAGTACTCTTGTTACAATGTATGGACCTTTCCAATCTGGAGTCAATTTTTCTTTAGCTGTTCCGAGTCTTTATTTTATTTCCTTAAACTTATCTTTATTGCATTCTGATTCTTGATTCATTATTTCGAAGTCTGACAATGCTTTAGGATCTAGGCATGAAGTCCACAAGCATGCCACATCATTAAAATGTACATTAACAGAACTGAAAAGATAATAAGAAAAGTGACAAGATTAAGAAAAGAGATATTCCTAGACAATGAAAGATTAATTTCATTTGATTTTTTTATATTTTTGATTGATTTTTTTTGAATTTTAAAGATAGAAGGGTTTACATTGAAAAATAAGACAATAAAGTAAAACATTTGGATCACACCCTGAAATAATCCAAACGCAGAAAGGACAGCAAGACCGGTTACCGAGACTCCCGTTTGATAGGGAACTTTCAGGTTTGGCAACTATTTTTTGGCTTTTCTTCTGCCGTGGCAATGGCTACTATGATTTTCAATGCTGGATCAAGTTCCTCATCATCACAGATCATTCCAACAACTGGCCCAGTGTTGTGAGCAGGCAACAGATTGTTCGTCATATCAGCAGCCTCTTCGTCCCGAAGAACGATTCTTTCGGCTTCAATCAAGTCTTCAACTGCCCTCTTGAGGGTCCAACAGTCCTCAGTATCGTGTCCCACTGCTCCAGAGTGGTATTCACATCTAGCATCAGCTCGGTGCGAGGGGGACTCGTGGTTCGGCCAATTCGGGGCCACTGGCTATAGCAGACCTAGCCTGATTAGCTTTTGGAACAAGATTGAATACGATTCACTGAGGGGATCTCTTGGGCGAGGATTGTATTGGGAGACATTTTTGGGGGATTATATGAGGCTTGGTAGGGATGGGCATTTCTGGGAGGTGGAGCTCGGTTTTGTGTATGATGTTGTGGCCGCGTGTAAGGTTGCACGTTCATCACCGCATAAGGAGGCGGTGCCACGACATAAGCAGCATGTTGATGGGGATAATAGTGTTGTGGGATCATAGGGAGCATATATGATTGGTGGGATGACCTGTGGGACCCCCTCGAACTAGAAGCCATCATAGCTCCATCTTCTCTCTCGTTTCTGTTCATCAAACCCCCCGAACCATTCTGAACGACCTGTGATGTAGCCTTAAAAGTAGCTTGACTCAAGATTTAGCCCATTTTTAAACCAATTTCGACCATCTCCCCAATTTTGATAACCTCAGCGAACGGTCTACCCATAACATACATCATGTTCTGGAAGTAGTCCGCCTCTTGGGCCTATAGGAAGACCGTAACCATTTCAGGTTCGTCCATTGGAAGCTTTATCCTAGCGGCTTGCTCGCGCCATTTGATAGCATATTCACGGAAGCCTTATGCTGTTTTCTTTTTCAAATTGGACAAAGAGTACTCTTTTTGGACTTTTTCACTATTGCTTTTTTTAATCTTTTTTTCCGCTCTTTTTTTTGTCACTCCTTTCTTTCTTATTCTTTCTTCTTCTTTTCACTCGGTTTATTAATGGCTATGATCGAATCCGATGGAGATTGCCTACGTATCATGACACCGCATGAATCAGATCATTACATAGTTCGGGAATACCTAAAATAAAGTAAATAAGTTAACTCTTTTTCTAATTTATTTATCAATCTTTTTTTTAAAAATTATACCACAAAAGCTCCTAACAAGGAAAATATTTTGAATTTTGAATTTTCTCTCTTTGTTTTATTCGAAATTTTCGAAAGAAAGACTTCTAAATAAGAAAAAAAATATTTTTGGATTTTAATTTTTATTATTTTTATTATTTGATAATTTTCGAAAGAAAAAAAAATATTTTTTTGAATTTTAATTTTTTTTTTTGGAGAAAGACTTTTGAAAAAGGAAGAAAATATTTTTGGATTTTTGGATTTGACGTCTAAAAGAAAGACTTCTAAAGAAGAAATTAAAAGAAAATAGTTTTGGATTTTGTTTTAAAATTGAGGCCAGAACCGATAAGCTTTGCCTACGTATCTCACATCCGGTGAGAATCAGACCCGCGTAGTTCGGTAAAATCAGGAATGGAGTAAATAAATTAATTTGTTTTCTTCATTTTTTATAACACTCAAACCATAAAAGCGTTTAGAAAAAGAATATATATTTTTGGATTCCGTTTTTCTTTTTTGGAATTTTTGAAAGAAAGGCATTTAAAGAGGAAAGAAAATATTTTTGGATTTTTGGTTTTGATTTTTTTGAAAGAATGATTTCTAAAGAAGAAAGAATTTTTTTTTTTTGGATTTTTGATTTTTTTTTTAATTTTTGGGAAAAAGACTTCTAAAAATAGGTAGAAATATATTTTTGGATTTTTATTTGATTTGTTTTATTTTTTCGAATGTGGGTTTAAAGTTTTTTATTTGTTTGGGAATTTCTAAGAAAATACTCATAAAGAAGGAATTAAAGAAAAATATATTTTTGGACTTTTTTTAAAATTGGGAGCCAGAACCGACGAGGTTTGCCTATGTATCTCAGTTCCGGTGAGAATCAAACCTGCGTAATTTGGTAAAAACAGACTATGTTCTTTTCTTTTTTTATTTTTATGAAAATTAATCTTTAAAAACTATTTGTACTAGACCACATCATGTTTTTTTTCCTCTGTTTATTCTACTGATTTATCTGAAGTCGATCAAAATGCAAGCCTCCCAAATAATGCAACAAATAGCACATAACATGACATAATGGTCGCAACAAGATACCTGTCTTAAAACAGAACTCGGCCCATGTGCCGACCCTTGTTAAGTCAAATGCACGTGATGCAAATAAAGCGAACCTACTAGGAATATCTGGCATGAGGTTTATTCTTCTAGGTTTAAATCCTAATGGAGAGGGTATCTAGACTGGCTTACTCCAGCGGACAACTCGAGCCGAGGAGGGTCAGCGTACCGGTAGTATTACTTACCGGCTTAGCTGGTGGTGCTCCCCGCCTAAACTATGTGTGACTTAAATCCTTCACCGGGTGACAAGCACCTCGGCTATCTCAAAGAAAGCGGGCTATGTCAAGCAAATGCCCAATTAATTTCAAGAACACTTAGAGGGGTGCGTGAGAAGACAATTTATATGTATAGTTCAACAATATCAAAGCGGTAAAAAGCGGAAAAGTAGCACATTAGGCACCAATAAATTACAATATACACAAAATTAATAAAGCCAAATAAAAGTCAATATGTACAAGCTCGAATTCTGGTTGAGATCCCCAGCAGAGTCGTCAGAGCTGTCACACTCTTTTTTACCCCACAATATGTGATATACATATTATGGATTTCTTTGGGTTAAAGAGTTTTTTCAATTAAAGTGACAAATTTGAGTAGGGATTATTTTATTTACAGAGTCGCCACTTGGAATTAATTTTTTGGGTGTTCCAAGTCACTTTTTATTTGAATCCCTAGTCAAAGGAAGGTTTGACTCTATTATTATTGGTCTGCAAAAATAAAGTCCGGGTAAGAAATTCTGTTGACTGGGGAGAAGGTTTAAGTCATTCTCCGAGTCTCGTGGTTCTAGCACGGTCGCTTTATTGACTATAACTTGGCTTGAATTAATTTTGGAAAACTGTGATTTATTGGTTTTCATATTTTATCTATCCGCTTTTATATTAAAATATGAAATTATTTTTGAAACGAATCACGTGTGTGAATCTGTTTTGTTTATTGTGCCAAAATCATGTCACGTGTACATGTACACAATTAATAGCATTTTAATCATATTTAAGGTTGTTTCACCCAAAGTTGCGCGAACGTATACCTTGATTTTAGTTTTGGAAAGCGTAATTATGTCACGCGAACGTATACAAAATCACGATGATTCAATTAATTAAGAGTACACCTAAAGCATTCTAGCGCATTCATGATTTGTTTCTTTCCTAAGTTTGAGATTATTGTGAAGGACATGAATTATGGAATTACTTGTGGAAGAAGTGTATGATTTTAAATATTTGAATAAATAAACCATCATATACCAATACCTTACAACTCAACAATTGAAGCCCAAACTCATTAAGGTCCAAATCTTCTCAACTTTAAAGCAAGTTTGAATACCATATTTTCATAAACATGATTAAGCATATAGCATTTAAGGAGTAACTTACATTATTATTTATAAAGTTTAAAGGTAAATAAATAAAATCACATGAAATAAGATAAAAAAAACAGAGGGAAGAATAAACCTTTAATGTAAAATTTCTAATTAAATGAGTCCCCAAGAACAGGTATAATAACTCAGACGAACATCGAACAAGCATAAGCGATGGAGAACATCAAACCTAGTGAACGGAGCTCCAATGAAATCCTCGACCTCGACTATTGACTCCACTGTTTGGCGTGTAAAAAGGGATGTTATGAAGTATTTTTGTTGGATTTTGGGTGACAACTTGCTGAATTTTTCGAAAGAAAGACAAAGAAAGAATGACACGAGTAGAAATTCTCTTAGCGTAGAAGAAGAAAAATAATTTCTCTCAATTTCCTCCTCCCTTCTTTTTTTTTTCTCATCACATTTCTCTTCTATTTATAGAAAAAATTTCAGAATTTTTTCAGATTATTTTTATTATTATTATTTTATTATTTTTTTAATTAAAAAATAATTCCCACTTCCGACTTTTCTTCTTTTTTTAAAAAAAGGAATAATTCCACACTTTCCTTTACTTTTATTTTTTAATTTCTCACTTTTTTTACTTTTATTATATTTAAATTCCCACTTTTTTCTTTCCTTTTTTGATTTTCCACTTATTTTACTTTACTTTTTTAATTTTCACTTTCTTTTACTTTTTTTAAAAAAATATTTCAGCTACATTTACTTTAATTTTTTAATTCCAACTTTCTTTTACTTTTTTTTTAATATTCCACTTTCTTTTACTTTTTTTAAAAATTAATTTTCACCTATTTTTACTTTTACTTTTTTATTCCATACTTTTAATTTTCCTATTATTTTATTCCCATCCGAAATTTTTTAAAAAATCTAATTATTTTTTTTGATTTTTTTAAATTTATTTTATTTTAAAATAAAGATAAAAAATAAAAATATTACTAATAGTAATAATTGACCTTTTAAATTATTTTTAATTTCTACACTATAAAAAATGTAACAAAGCTAAAAATATATATATTAAATTTCTAAAAATATTTACATAGTAAGATGTTATAAAAATTTAAATATAGGCAAATATTAGGTGCTCACATGTATTATAGGGGTAAAAGGGAAAAGATTATCATCCCAATAGCTATCAGTATCATCAAGGTTACCTTCATTCACAACATCATCCATAATTCTAGGCTTAGGTATAGACTGTAAGGCGGTGGGACTATAAGGGTGTTTGGCTAAGCTTATAAGCTGGTCAGACTGGCTTATAAGCCATAAGCCATAAGTTGGTCTCCCCCAACTTATCAAATATCAGCTTATAAGCACTTTAGGTTTGACCAAAATATTTACTATTCTATCCCTAAAATACTTCTTTTTAAAACAAAACTCTTCGTATAGTTTTACTCTATCCCGGTTCTTCATAAAACCTAAACAGTTGTTGCCTCTCCAGCCGTGCCATTGCTTCCTTTACGTGCTTCTTTCGTTCTTCTCTGCAACTATCAGACAAATTGCAGGTAATTTTTTTATGTTTTAAACACTCTATCAAGATATGTTTACAAATCCTCCTACGTGTTTCTATCAAGACAAGATGTGACTAAGATGAAAAGAATTGAAAGCTGAATGAATCCAATTTTTGGTTTTGGAGTCCAAATCATAAGCTACTTTTGTCCCTTTCATCCCATATGTTTTAAACTTTACTGAGTATTTGTTGTTTGTCAAATTTATATTTCTCGGGCAGTATTTTTATGCGTGTAATCAAAGTGACGGTACAAAACAGGCCAGCCTTTCACTTTTACGCACGGATTTTCTTGTCTTGTATTTTTTTTTCTCATGACTTCTTGTTTAGAGTTGAGTATATTATTAATGTTATAAGGAGGTAGTCTACACGTATCCCCTTCTTCATGCATTGATGAAGACCAGCAAATATATTTTGGATGTAATACGAAAGATACCTAGTTATACATAAAGTTTCTTGTTTGTGAAATTTATTCACGGTCACAACTCATGAGGAGAAAGAAGGAGTCGAGTAGGAACATAAATTTATTGGAAGCTATCTCTGAAGCTCAAATATAACAACACATGCTTTCTTTTGTTTTGTTAGTCACTAGAAGTTTAAGACAGTTGGTCTCATTATAATATTGAATATTATTTATACTTCAAAAGTATGTGACATACAAAAATAAGAAGGCGTTCTTTTGAACTTTATTTATTTTGAGTTGTGCATAAATATTATTATATGTGTACGTTTATAGCTAAATCTTGTAATCTCTTCAGATTGTTAACATTCAATTATGGGAGAACGACATAATGCTAAGTGGGACGAATATGCACATATTAAATTCATTGAATTGTGTGAGCAAGAAGTTAGAAAAGGAAATAGGCCAAACACTTACTTGTCTAAAGATGGATGGAAGAATATGGTAAATGAGTTTAATAAGAAGACAGGACTAGAATATACTAGAAAACAAATAAAAAATCATTGGGATCACATGAAAGCAGAGTGGACTCTTTTTAAGCAGTTAATGAGAGGTGAGACAGGTTTAGGATGGGATCCCACAAGAAAAATAATTATTGCAGATGATAATTGGTGGGAGAAACAAATTAAGGTACATTGCTTGTCCTTTTCTATAATTATTTCATAACTCTATTAATTATTAGTTTTATTTGTTTGCTTAGAGTAATTTTAAATTCTTTTTTACAGGAGAATTCTAAATATAAAAAATTTAGGAACAAAGACCTTTCGCTGATATGGTTTCGTTACGATGCTTTATTTACTGATATCATTGCCACCGGAGAGAGAGCACGTGCAGTAAATCAAGAATAAGAGTCGGAAGTTAGGTTAGATCAAGATGATGATGGAACAAATGATGTTTATGATAATGACATAGAACAATGGAATGATGAAATAAGCGATGAAAGTCATGACTTGCAGAATATGGATTCAATTACGTTTCCTGAGCCATCGCTTAGAAAGCGAAAGTCAATAGATGGCAGTGGCAGTAGCAGTTAAGTGAAAAAGCGCAAGACAAAAAATAATTCATTGTCACTAAAAGAGGAGATACACTCCCTTATTGAGTTCATATCTAATAACAACACATCTAAGTCTTCAGAGCCCACCATTGAGAAGTGCATGGATATTTTAGAAAATATTCCTGGTATTCTTGAAGGGAGTGATATTTTTAATTGTGCTGTGAACTTGTTGACACAGAAAGAGATGCGACATGCATTTTTGAAGTTGTCTACTGATGAAGCTAGGAAATCTTGGTTGGAGTACAACCACCGACGATCCTTCGTGCCGAATAATCCATCTGATCCAATCTGAGAAGTTGTTGATGATGCCTTACCCATATTACATTAGCATTAGATATTTTAACTTGTCCTTTAAAGTATGTCCAGAAGGTTATATTTTCTTAATGTTTTGTTTCCTGTTTATACATAATGGTGGTTTAATCATTTTTTGTTTAGACATTACGTGTTTTATTTTAATAGATAACTATACTATCAACTTTGAAGTTAGCATTTGTCATTTTTAATTCGTAACAATTTGTATGTCTGTTTCATTTCAGTTTAATGGAATGCTGGAACAATGACTTGTTAAATGACGAAAATGAAGAAGAGGAAACTCAAGAAAATAAGGAACGGATGGCACTATGTCGAATAGCATGTAAGAGTATATTGATATATTATGAGAAATACATTTGTAAGGAACCATGTCGTACATCGAAACGCACTGGAATATATTTATCCAAGAGATATTGCATGAAAATGAGACTCGGTGTTATGAAAATTTTAGATTGAGGAAGTCAGTGTTTCTTTATTTAAGCAAAGATCTAACTGATAAATATAGTCTTAAACCCACGCGTGGGATGTTTGTCTATGAAGAGTTAGGGATGTTCTTGATGATTTGTGCACATGGTGCCGAAAATCGATTGGTACAAGAGATTTTTCAACATTCAGGAGAAACAATTCATAGGCATTTTCATAGTGTTCTAAAGGCCATTGGTAAGCTTGCAAGAGACATAATTCAACCACATTCAAGTTATAATGATGGTGCAGGAGATCACAAGCCATGTAATCAACGATATCTCCCTTTCTTTAAAGTAAGTGACATACTTAATAATTATATTATTATATTTTTATATTTTAACTCAAAAAATTACCTAGTGTAAACTTATATTTAGTTTATGCGTGTATATATTTTTAGGATTGTATTGGAGCACTTGATGGCACACATGTGAAAGCAAGATTGCCTCAAGGTCAAGAGATACCATATATTGGGCGTAAAGGTTATCCTACTCAAAATATTCTTGCTGTTGTCGACTTTAATATGTGTTTTACATTTGCATGGGTTGGGTGGGAAGGAGCAGCTCATGATAACCGTATATTTGGTGAGGCACTTCGTAGACCCGAACTGAATTTTTCACATCCATCCGGGGACAAATATTATCTTGTTGATGCAGGATATTCACACATAAAGGGATATATGACTTCATATAAAGGGGATAATGTGAGATACCATCTTGCAGACTTTCGTCGAGGTGCGACACGACAATTGCGAGCACCAAATGGACATAAAGAAATGTTCAATTATTTGCATTCTTCTTGCAGAAATATTGTAGAGCGAACATTTGGGGTATGGAAAGCAAGGTGGTCTATTTTGCGAGATATGCCTTTTTATCATATTGACACTCAAAGAGATATCGTATTGGCTACAATGACGATTCACAATTATATTAGAAAGAAATGTAAGATGGACAATGCATTCCAAGAAGCTGAGAATGAGAGATATGTGCCACGTGTTGATCCTGATATTGGAAGATCCACAAGAGTCAACGTTGCAGATGAAGAAAATATAGAAAATCAAGGAGATAATAATATTTGGATGGCAATTCGTGATCTGATTGCTCAAGATATTTATGATAGTTGAATGTTTTATTCTTATTTATTACAAATAATACATATTAAGTGCTTGTTTCTTCTCTACAAACACTGTGTGCATTATTTAAGATTTTCTTCTTAACTTTTGTTAATTTATACTCCACCCCTTCTAATTTATGATTAACATAAACTATATTTATAAAAAAGATATTATCTAATCATTTTTATAATTAAAATAACATGATAAATAGGTAGAATCTATGTAGAATCTAAAATTTTGAAGAAAATAACGTTTTTAGTAGTGTAAATTGTTATAAGGTCATTTAAGTCATTTTAACATAAAAAGAGCTTATCAACACTTTTTAATCAAACAGTTTCAGCTGCTTATTATTAGTTTAAGCACTTTTATCCAAACATGTAACTGCTTATTTTTTAAATCAGTTTCAACACTTAAAAGTATTTTTCAGCACCTAATGCTTATAAGCTACTCTAAATCAGCTAAGCCAAACAGGTTCATAATAAGTTCTACACGTTTCATTACTAATAGGTATTTCAACATTGTGTGTACATCCAAATGCAACTTTACCTACCAAAAATGACCCCACAAATTTAGGAACGTCCACCAAACTAGGATTCTCTATATGCAATAAAGTTTAGCCAACTAATAGTGAATCATTAGTGGCGAGGGTAGCATATAGGCACCTATTAACATCTTCAACCTGCAGTAATGAAACATCACATTTAGGACTTTTTTATACTATCCTAGCCTTACGAAAATCATGTTCATCTAACTTTCTGACTTGAAGTTTACAAGAATACGGTGAGAATGTATGAAAAAAATGTCAGTACCAACCCATCACTACTCATAGAGAAATCAGTTCCAAATATCTAACAATCCTCCCTTTCATCCTTATATTCAATTTTAACCAACCATACAATTGCCTTTTGCCTATTGTAAAACTCTTGCAACCGAGGCACAGTTAGTCAGGAATCCTTAGATGTTTTTTCCCAAACATTTAACACTAAGAAAATAGAACCATTAAAGCCACTAAAAGAATGAACACGGAAAATATCTAAGAAGTGCAACTCGGAGAACTCACCATGCTCAAAAGCAGATTTTAGTCGGTCTCGTTTGAAAAATAAAGTAATAAGTCTCTTCTTCAGCTAAGCTTACAACACATTTACGATTTTTCTACCGAGTTAGGAAAGTAAAGTAATTAGTCTATTCTTTACAATATATTTTCGATTTTTCTACTGGATTGGTCCACCATACTTGTTTTTAGGGTTAAACGAAAGGTAAAAAGACCTTAATAACCCTAACCAGTAATTGGCGACTTAAAAAACTATTTTTCAAAATAAAAAAAGTGTCAAACCTAAAGTACACAAATTGGATCATGTTTCCTTTTGATATCTTTATTGTCGGGATATTGTTCTCCAAACAATCTTAATAATTCTCTCAACATAGCAACATGTATGGCAGTATCATATTCATCTAATACCTCTAAGCACCCTACAACTTCACCCTTGACGTTGAAAACGGGGCCACCTGAACAACCTTATAAACAATAAAGCCCATACGTTTGCATTATAGGGGTAAAAGAGAAAAGATTATGATCCCAGCAGCTATCAGTATCATCAAGTTTGCCTTCATTCACAACATCACCCATAATTTTAGGATTTGGTGTAGATTGTAAGGCGGTGGGACTATAAGTTCTACACGTTTGTATTTCGACTTTGTCTGTACATCCAAACGCAACTTTACCCACCAAAAATGACCCTACAAATTTAGGAACGTCCACCAGACTAGGATTATCTATATGCAATAAAGTTTGGCCAACTAATAGTGAATCGTTAGTGGACAGAGTAACATATAGGCACCTATTAACATCTTCAACCTGCAGTAATGAAACATCACATTTCAGACTTTTTTATACTATCCTAGCCTTACGAAAATCATGTTCATCTAACCTCCTGAATTGAAGTGTACAAGAATGCGGTGGGAATGTATGAAAATGTAACGACCTGACCAGTCGTTTTGAGCTCTAGCGCGTCGTTCGGCGGTTTGAGGCCATAAGCAGCTTCGCTTCAGGTATTAGGACTTGTGCGTATGGTCGAAATTGAATTTTGGGAAGTTCGGAGTTGGATCGGAAAGAAAATTCTCATTTCGAAAGCTTTAAGTTGGAAGAATTGACTAAGATTGAATTTTAGAGTAAACGGCCTCAGAATTGGGATTTGAAGGTTCCCGAAGGTTCGTATGATGATTTCGGACTTGGACGTATATTCGGATCGGATTTTGGATGCCCCGGGAGCGTTTCGACACCTATTGTGGAAGTTAGCATTTTGAAAGAATTTCATAAATTTGGGTTGAAATACATTTCGATGTTATCGATGTCTGTTTGGAATTTTAATTCTGGGAATAGCTCCGTATGATAATTTCGGTATTGGGAGCGCGTCCGGAAGTGGATTTGGAGGTCCGTAGGTCATTTTGGAGTCATTGAGCTAAAGTTAGAAATTTAAAGGTTTTTGAGAAGTTTGACCGGGAGTGGACTTTTTGATATCAGGGTCGAATTTCGATTCCTCAAGTTGGAGTATGCCCGTAATGTCAATTATGACTTGTGTGCAAAATTTGAGGTCAATCAGACGTGATTTGATAGGTTTCAGCATCGAATGTAGAAGTTAAAATTCTAAATTTCATTAAGCTTGGAATGGGGTGCGATTCATGAATTCGACATTATTTGATGTGATTTGAAGGCTCGACTAAGTTCGTAACATGTTTTGGGACGTGTTGGTATATTTGGTTGAGGTCCTGAGGGTCTCGGGTGGATTCCGGAAGGTTAACGGATCGATTTTTGGACTTAAGAATTTCTGAAGCTTAATGCTTCTGGTGTAATCGCACCTGCGTGACTTTGGTCGCAGGTGCGACGAATTTCTCGCAGAAGCGAGAAGGGACTGGAGCTGGGGGAGCCACATAATCGGATTGGAGAAGCGCACCTGCGTGTGCGCAGGCGCGAGGCAGCCACTGCTGGTGCGTAAAATTTGCGCAGATGAATATAGCAGGTCGCACATGCGAAGCTCGCAGAAGCGAAGAAACTTTCGCAGGTGCGAGATCTTGGCTGGGCATTGAGGACCGCAGGAGCGAAATTTGGACTGCACCTATGGAGCCGCAGAAGCGGCTATTGAACCGCAGGTGCGAAGGTCGGGCTAGGCAGAATGCTTTTAAGCGGGGTTTTGGCCATTTTTCTCCTATTTTTATTTGGTTTGGGCGATTTTGAAGAGCTTCAAGGGGAGAGTTTCAGCAAGCAACTCAAGGTAAGTGATTCCCCCTTATTATTAAGTTAAATACTTGGTTTATATATGGAGTTAAACATGAAAATTAGTAAAAATTGTGGGGTTTTGGTAGAAAATCTAGAATTTGGTATTTTTGGATTTTTACCACGAATTTGAGTATGGAATCGGAAATAAAATTATATATTTGAGTTCGTGAGGCTATGAGTAAACTTTATCTTCAAAAAATTTTGGAATCCGGGCACATGGGCCCGAGGGTGATTTTATCGACTTTTTCGAACGGAGTTGGGAATTGTTGTAAATAGGATTATAATGAGTATTAGAGTATATATTTACGGATTTGCTTACTTATTGACTAGTTTTGGAGCGTTGGACATCGATTTGAGTTAATTGAATGGCTTGGGAGCCGGTTATGAAACTTCAGAGCGAGGTAAGTCTCATTTCTAACCTTGTAAGAGGGAATTAACCCCATAGGTAAATTAAATAAATATTTGTACCTAATTGTGAGAGCTACGTATTTACGAGATGACAAGAGTCCATATGTAGCTACTATTATGCTATTGTCCGGATAGTTTAGGACCCGTATCATGCTATACTTAGAATGTTTGTGCCCTTACTTGCTAATATAATCACTTAGTCATGATAAAAATTGATAAAAGAATTGTATAAGGTTAAATTCACTACTTGAAGATTTGTATGAGGTTAAATTCATTTACTGAAAGGTTTGTATGAGATACCTGACTATAAATGAGAAACTTGTGTTTTATTAAAAATAATTATTATTTATGGATCGGGCCGAGCGCCTCGGTAGTAAATAGGTGCATCTATGGTTCGCGTCATTCGACCCTCTGGCAGTGCACAATTTAAATATTTGTTGGATCGGGTCGTACGACCTCGGCATGATTTGCGCATGCTTGTATTGCTTGCCTTGAAATTTATAAATAATGATATTGCCTCCTCGACCTGAGTTAAATTGTTAAATAATGGGAGATAAATTTGGAGATTTCTTAATTATGAAAGAACTACTTACTTACTTCAAAATATTGAGCTTGCAACCTTTCATATAATTCATACTTAATTATATCATTGATATCCCATTTATAGCCCATAGTAAGTGTCGAAGTCGACCCCTCGTCACTACTTCTTCGGGGTTAGGCGGGATACTTACTGGGTACGCGTTGATTTACGTATTCATACTACACTTGCTGCATATTTTTGTGCAGGTACACATATGTTTAGCGGCCTTGTGGGCGCAAAGGCGCGATTATGGCGGGGACTTAGGTGTGCTGCATTCTATACGACGCACCGCAGCCAGCAAAGTCTCCTTCAGAGTATTGTATTTTCTTTCCTGTCCAAGTTGTATTCCGGACAATTATCGTATTTTATTTTAAATTTATAGAAAAGGCTCATGCACTTGTGACACCGGGTTCTGGGATGATTATGGGATGTTCGCTATTGGAATTGAAAAATATTATTATTTATTCTGTAAATTCATTTTTTTTACTAGATAAATTGAAGTAAATTTACGATTTCAAAAATATTAAAAAATGAGGATTTAATTAACTATTTAGTGTTGGCTTGCCTGACAGTGATGTTCGGCGCCATCACGATCTTTAACGGATTTTGAGTCGTAACAGAAAACATGTCAATACCAGCCCATCACTACTGATAGAGAAACCGGTTCCAAATGTCCAACAATCCTCCCTTTCCTCCATATATTCAATTTTAACTAACCATAGTTGAGACACAGTTAGTGCGGAATCCTTAGATGTTTTTTTCCCAAACATGTAACATTAAAGAAAATAGAACCATTAAAGCCGCTAAAAGAATGAACATGAGAGATATCTAAGAAGTGCAACTCGGAGAACTCACCATGCTCAAAAGCAGAATTTAGTCGGTCTCGTTTTAAAAATAAAGTACTCCCTCCATTTCAGTTTATGTGAACCTATTTTATTTTTAGTACGTGTCAAAATGAATGATCCATTTCCTTATTTGAAAATAATTTACCTTTATGCAATGATTTATAGTCACACAAAATATATATGCCTCATTTTACACCACAAGTCCAAAAGTCTTCTCTCTTTTCCTAAATTTCATGTCCAATCAAATAGATTCGCATAAATTGAAACGGAGGGAATAATAAGTCTCTCCTTCTGCTAAGCTTTGCAACACATTTGCGATTTTTCTACCGAGTTAGGAAAATAAAGTAATTAGTCTCATCTTTACAATACATTTGTGATTTTTCTACTGGGTTGGTCCAGCATACTTGTTTTTAGGGTTAAACGGAAGGTAAAAAGACCTTAATAACCCTTAACCAGTAATTGGCGACTTAAAATTACTTTTCAAAATAAAGAAAGTGTCAAACTTAAACTGCACAAATTGGATCATTTTTCCTTTTGATATCTTTATTGCCGGGTTATTGTTCTCCAAACAATCTTAATAATTCTCTAAACATAACCACATGTATGGCGATATCATATTCACCTAATACCTCTAAGCATCCCTACAACTTCACCCTTGACGTTGAAAACATGACCATTTGAACAACCATATAAACAATGAAGCCCATGCGTTTTTATTATAGGGGTAAAAGAGAAAGGATTATGATCCCAGTAACTATCAGTATCATCAAGGTTACCTTCATTCATAACATCACCCTTTAATCTAGGCTTAGGTGTAGACTGTAAGGCGGTGGGCCTTTAAGTTCTGCACGTTTTATTACTAATACGTATTGTTTAACCTTGGAAGCTTTTGGAGAGCATTGACGGCTACAAGACACAATATTTTATCATCTTTTCATTAATTTAATACGAGAGTTTAGATTGTAACGTTAGATTGATATTTTCTTACTTTTTAATTATATTTGTGATGTCTTCCTCCATGATTATGGAGTAGTTTCCCTTAGGGTTTGACGAATATTGTGTTTTGATTGATATTTGTGAATTTTAACTCTAGTTCTTTGATTGAATTCTTTTATGGAGCTTTGAATTATTTGTAACTTTATTCACCAATTTATTTAATCGAAAGAGGAATACTGTGGTGATTATCTTGAACTATTTTGTTTGGTTTAATTTAGTGATTTTCTCAAGTAATCGAAAGAGCTTGTTGAATTGTTGATTAAATCAAGGTAGGAGAATATTCGAGAGACGTTTTTCTGAAGACCAATCCATTAACGCATGCTTGCATATTTTCACAGAGCTTATATTAGTTCACCTCGTAGAGTTAGGATTTAATCGAGAGATAAGTCTTGACTACATGTTTGAACTAATCATCGAGTGAATTCATGAGAATCATTAGAACATTAGAGTGAATTGAACTAGAGTTGGATCCCAAATAGCTATCTTTCACCAATCTGTCACGATCCTTATTTCTCCCATGGATATTTCAGTGTTGCTCAACTCTTGTCTTTCTGTAATCAATTATTAATTATTTTAGTTTTCATAGTTAATTTTAGTTATAAGTCATCCCAGCCAAAGTGTTAATCATCCTGAATAGCATTAAGCTAGAAATTACTTGAACATTATTTAACTCCAATCTCCGTGGAGACGATAATTAAACTATACTATCTTTGACTAGCGAACATCAATTTTGTGTTGTGTTTTGCGCTCGTCAATATACATGTGATACACATTTGATATACATATGATACGTATGTGATATACAATTGATACATAGTGTGATACACATATCATCTTTTTCAATGTTTATCTTCTACTTTGAATTTTAAATTCAAACCACATCAAAACTCACCAAGCCATCACAAAATTGAGATTCAAATTTCTTAAGATGTATTCAATCTATTCCAATAATATCTACTTAAAAGAAAACAAACATTTAATTTTGGCACCAAATAGCTTATTAAGTCCGACATTAGGCCTTGATATCATGACACCAAGAACATCAACACTTACAATTTTATAATTTTGAAGGTAGAGCACCTATGATCTTAAAATTTTTGTCTGCCACCGGTTTTGACGGGACTATATTGATGTTTTTAGTAGAGCCGGCACAACCCAGCCCGTAATTTAATAGGGGTGGGCTAAGGTTTTTGGAGCCTATTTAAAAATGAGGCTTTTAAACCTGGCCCAAGTAAGCTCGTGGCCCATGAGGCTTGATCGAGGATGGGTTGGGTCAGCCCATGGGCTTAATAATATAATTAATTAAAAATATAAAATTACAGAAAATTAAAAATAACAAGAAGAGTAGTCCAATCTCAAACTGATAATATTTTTTATGTGAATATAAATATTTTTTGTGCTTAAAATTTTAGTTATTTTTTAATGTTTAATTAATTAACATATCATATAGTTATAGATGAAATAAAAACATTAGACATCTTTGTTTCAAAAGAGGATTCAAATGTGCTTGATGAGAATGATTTATTGGTATTGGATACACCATGAGCACCTTGAAAATATTTTTGAGTAGTTTGTTTTGAGTATTGGCTTTTAATAAATGAAATATTATCCTCCTATTTTCTTCCCCCGAGCTCATTAAACCCCTACCGCGAACCAAAAAAAAATGGCTAGGTGTATAGCCGCTCAGGTTGCAGCGGATTAGGGTACAACAACTCAGGTTGCAGCGGCTCAAGGTACAACGGCTCAGGTTACAGTGGCTCAAGGTACAAAGGGTCAGGGTAGAGTTATACACACATCTTTGGTGGCATGGAGATGTACTAGAGATGACAACAGTCACAACCCCAATTTCTCTCCGTAAGATGTCGTGATGGCACCTAGTCTCTACGACTAGGTAAGCCTAACAAATAATAACAACTTGACAGAATAATTATCAAAATGCTAGAAACAAAGCTGAATAACTGATAAAACCTTTCGATACAAAACATAATCTCAACAGTACGCTCCCCAAAAACCAGTGGAACTGAGTCATAAGCTCAGCAGAGTATAACTAGAGTAACTACTACATCACTATCGAAAGCAAATACAATAGTATATAAGAGTAATGGAAGGTGACTCTGAGTCCTGCGGACGCCGTGCAGGCATACCTTGAAGTTTTCGATAAAAGTAGCTAGCAGGTAATCTCTATCGACCGGCACGAGCGGATGTACCTGGATCTGCAAAAAAAATATGCAGAAGCGTAGTATGAGCACACCATAATGATACCCAGTAAGTATCAAGCCTAACCTCAGTAGAGTAGTGATGAAGCTAGATCAAGACACCTACTAGGATATAAATAGACAGTATGAAAATGTAATACGGATATGTAATGGAACGTGAAGAAACAACTGATACGGAACAAGATGATAGCAAGAACTAGTGCCGGAAATCAACAATAGAAATAACATAAAAGAAGTAACTAAAGAGCTACAATGATCATGTACGAACAACAACTGCTAGAACAATAAATAATTAAAAAACAAGATATATTCCTACCTAAAACACTTTGCAACATGAGATAAATATCAAGAATCACAACGAGGTACCGCCTCGTGTATAGTGAAATCAAAACCAAGGTACCGCCTAGTATAGTCAAGAATCACAACTAAGGTTCCATCGCGTATTCACATTTATCAATTTCAATCACAATCTTTTCTTATACCGCTGCGTGAGCCTTACATTTGAAATAGGTTTTTGAAAACAGTTTTTCCGAAATAGCTACACGCATTTTAGCCCACCTTATGATGCCGTGTGGCTTGACATAGTTTCCCTACAAGCAACACGCACATAAGTCCCACCTTATATTGCCGCATGCACATCAACCCTAAGCTTTATACCGCCGCATGCGCGTCAATATCATATCATAACAATAATTCACACCACAAGTGCCCATATATCACAACCTGCCAACAACAACAATATCAATATTTCAACAACAATAACCCATGGCTCCCCCATAATATATACAAAATATCAATAACAACAATGAATAAAAAATGCTCAATAAGATAGATGTTTCAACAATAACCAACATCGCCTTAATGTATTAATAACTTTCACAACTTCAACACCAAATAACTCAACAATGAGAGAAATAATGTATAACCACGATATTAGATAAGACTAACTCACAATAAGAGAGATAATATTTAACAATGAGTTTCAAATATTGGAAACCAACAAGTAAGAGGATAACATGAACAATTACTCCAAGTAGCGAAAATCAATAAGGAAAGAGATAACACGGACAATAACTTCAAATAATGATAATTATCAATGAAGAGATAGCATGTAACAATTAAAAGAGACGATAAGTTCAACTAAAGCATGAGAGCAATTTAGCAAGTAGGTTGTAGAACAAGTACTAAATAAGTCAATTAGGGAATGTAAGGGTAGTCTAACACAATTAAGGATAAATTGACAATGAGAATTTAGAACATGATATGGCATTTCAATTAAAGCATGGAAATAGTCTAAGTAGCCTAAACCGATCAAATACCATGTATAACTCGTGTACCCACTCGTCACCTTGCATACACGGATTTTACTTAGCACAATTGAATCAAACAATACCAATCCTAAGGGGTAGTTCCCTGATCCACATCCAATCCACACTCAATAGTGAGTGGAAACGGTTGTTGGAAGAATAGTACCCAACAGGAGTCGGGGTCAATTTCCACAGGGAGTTTAATATGGATGTTAGGGGTATACACTTGATGAGAGCAAATGAAATAACTAAATTGCGCTTCCAAACAAAAAAATTTGTTTTCTACTTCTAAATTAACTCTAACAATTATAAACTAAAGAGAAGAAACTAGAAAGCGAATGATTGTTTTTGTTATTTTTACCAAATGGTTAAAAAGCCTAGGGATGTGACCTTTACCAAGGTATTTGCCTAATGGGTTAAGTACGTTAACACTTATTTTATTGATCAGGCTGTATTATAGCTCTCAACTCTAAGTTACCCACTCAATACCTCTCGGTCATAGAGTGATTTTGCCCAATTTGGCTTTCTCAAGCGTAAATGAGTATCAAGCTAAATAGTTGATATGAGCTCAAGTCAGATTTTTTCTATTTCTAGTTAAAACCCTTTAATTAGGCTAATCAAAATCTTAATTAGCCCAATTTCTTGTTAGCCATGTTTTCCTAGACTATGTCTCTCTTTCTCAAGTAAAGACCATATAAAAAAGGCATGAATCAATGTTTCCAACCATTAATTCTAAAATTAAAGCATTAACAAGGCTAAATAATCAACATACAATCATAAATAAATATTAAATTAAATACCTATAAGGTTTACACATTAGGGTTCGGTGACAACCCTAGTAAAAGTCTAGTTACTCATAGTGAAGAATGAAGAAAATAAAGAAGAAATATTAATTAAACTCATAATCTAAGATTAAATTGATAAACTATGATGTTTAAATCCCAAAGTAGTCACAAACTTCCTAAAATATCAAAATACAACGGCTACAATTGCTCAAACTTCAAAACTTGACCTAAAAATGTAATTCTTTTTAGCAAATAGACCACTAGGCATGCTGCCCAGCAGATTTTATATTAATAAATAACAGAGAAACCACAAAGGAAGAGTATAAGTAAGGGGGACAAAAGCTACAGTAGTGTTGCTTTTATGCCTTGGCTATATAATCATCCCTCTGCACTTTCATTGCCTTATGATGCAGCCTCAATAGTTTGCCGATATAGTCTCACGAGGGCAAATGATCTCATAGCCGTATGGATATTTTCCAAAGGCATAGGACATAATCAAACCCATACTGCGTTAAACCTTACGTTACAATACCTACTGAGGCATTAACAACCCCGTCTACTAGCCCGCATGTAAAAAATAAGAACTAGAACGCACTAAGTATTTATGATCATCACAGAGTTTATAACATACTCTGTGATGATATTACATATGGTAATACTTTTAAAATGAAAGAATAAAACAAGGTAAAAATTAGAGTATTGCCCCTGTTTTTGTATCCTTGTGAACTCTTCAAATTATAACTCCTTGACTTCTTCTTCAACAATATTCATCAATGCTTCGAACTTCATCATTTTTTCTTTGACCTATTTGACCTTGTGGGGGTTGTAGGGGCATCCCTTTTGCTTTGCAACCCTCATTGGAGGTTTTCTAATGACAACCTCGTGTGCCACCTTGCCGTCCCAACTATGTTGCTTCTCGGGTGGTTTCTTCTTGTTTTTGTTGGATCCATTTGTCATTTACCTAGGTGATAGGTCTCCCTCCCTAGCTATATTTTTAAAATCAAGCATCCAGTAGTTCTTCATATTCCCCTTCTTCATACCAATCTTGACCCATTTATATCCCAAAAGCATCAATAGGATTGTTTGCATGTACTAGAGCTCCTCTTTCGTACCTCGGATTGTCAAGAGCCTTTAAAGTATCCATGTCATGAGTTACTAGAGCTCAGAGGATGTTTGTTGGAGTCAAGCTATATTTTGCAGCCACTCCACTCTTACTAGCTACCTTCCCAGTGGTTTTATGAATTAATTTAAAATTGGAAATCGTACCTGATAGTTGTTGTCCAGTAGGAACAAAAACATCAGCATTAGGACTTAGTTTTGTTCTAATTTGCATACTTGGTGAAGGACTAGCAACCTGCTCAATAACATATGCTGCCCCTTCCCCTGCTTTATCACCTTGTTGTGGTGTCGATACTGTTATGTGAGTGTGTAGCTCCTGGGAATCAACATCATTGTTATCTTCACCTTCGTCATACTCCTCTACTTGGTCAGCCCATGTCTTGATCTTAGAGGTAACTGCCTCCTTTAGCTTGTTTGAATTCTGGAAATGTTCATAACTTAAGTCGTCTTCACTCATCATGTCATCATTTTCTTCTGTTGTGTGGTCAGCCCCTCCTTTTGGTTGTTTCGTTGCCGAAGACATCATTGATACAGTTGGTTGGTTTTGTGAAGCTTGTAATATGTTGCCAGATCTATCAAACAAATCATTGGAGGGGATATCATGGTGGGATGTATTCAATGCAACCCCTACTGTGACATTATTTTCCTGCACATCCTGAAGAGACAGTCCTTTTGTTGGGTTATGCAATAACCCAGGCAGAACTTGCAATTGATTCACATTTTCTAGAATTTTTGATCCAATTGCAGTAAGATTAATATTAGCTTGTGCAAGAGAGTTTTTGGACAATTTGTGTGCATCCTTAACAACTACAAGCTGCCCTTTAATATTTTTTGAATCATGGTCAAAGTTTGCGTGTGACCTGCATTTCCATCTGGAGATTACATTCCAGATGAAGGCTTTTTTTTTGTGCCTTACTGAACTCCAGCCTTCCTCTCTCATCACATCCACATCTTCCCTGTTGTTTGAGTTTTTACCTTGTTCCAGTAGCTCATTAAGAGTACTTGATGCATCATTGGTGCTATCGTATTGTAAAGGTAATCTTCCAATTGGCTTAGGAGATAGCCCGATGTGCCCAGATTATACTGAAGCCTTGTGCTCATGCTTATCTGATTCTAAAGTACCAGTTCCCTTATCCGCCTCACCTGTTTTAGGAGTAGCATTAATCTGTTCCTGCCTAGCATTAATGTGGCCGTCAACTCCTGAACTGTTAGCCTGAACACCATCAACACTAGTGCATGTAGTACAGTGCAGTTCCCCCTCCAAAGTTTGATGATCATTCTTCACAGTTGTGTCTTTAGAGAGTGCTTGTTTTTCTACACTTGCAGAATTTTTCCAATTATGTACACGTTCCATATCTCAATCATTAATCGTTGGAATCCCAGGAGCATGTAGTGCCATATTATGATTTTGTAGAGCAGAACCAACAACCTTGTAAATCCTCCCTAACGCAGTAGCAACTGGAATGTCACGAGGTAATTTAGAAACAGGTTTTTGTTGAGTCCTTCTCAGTTGCTCTGTTTCTATAGCATCAACCTCATAACTCCTACTGCTTTGCATTGTTTGTGGATCACTAACCTTTCCACTGCAAATTCTTTGATCAACCAGGGCTAATTTTTTTGTTGCTTATTACCTGAAGCAGCTCCATTCAAAACCTCAGCACAACCTAATGCAGTAGCTTCATCAACTCTAGGATAACTAAGTGCATCAGTTTCCTCAACTCCAGGATTATTCCTACATGTAGTATACCTGTCCAAATCATGGCTTTTGACAGAATCCACCATATGCACCTTTTCGGAATTCAATAGATCAATACCCTTAGAACCACCAGCATCAACACCTTCACGACCTGAAGCAGAAACTGATCCTAGTTGTTCATTAACTAGCTGAGCACCATCAGATTGTTTCCTCCCCAACTGCATCTACTCTTCAGCAAGTGTTCCATCATGCTCTACCCCTTCTCCTTTCTCAATTTCATCAGCTTGCCTTGACTTACCACTCATCAATCGACATGATCTTGATTCATGCCCTTCGACTCCTTTGTGTTCATCTTTAGTCAAATCCAGATCCCCTGTATTCTCCTCGATCCCATTAGTAATTTGTTGACCTTTAGCAGAGTGAAAAGTCAGTAGTTTCTGGTAGTGGTTATAACTTGTTTAGCTTCAACTCGCTTTGTATTTAGAAAATCCCTAGCATCCCCTTGTAACTTTTTCACCTTGTTCATCTCATCAGTAGGTATCAAGCACTCATTATAACCTTTCCTTTCCTTTCAATCAAGCTATGCTGTTGTTCGTTGTTTTGTTCATTCTTCAAATGACATAACTTTTCATTATGACCTTGACATTTACAGCAGCTGCAATAACTCGGGAGATTATCATACACAAAATCTTGAAAGTGTTCAACAATTTTTCCAGATTTTGTATCCAAATATTGTAACCTAACTCTCTTGGGTTTTTTGTCGAGCAGGTCAAGTTCAACTTTAACACGTGCAGTACTTGCTATTGATTTGTCATGGGTTGCTTTATCAATTGCCATTGGCTTTCCAATAGCATAAGCAATTGAAAGCATAGCAGTTTTTGCAAAACATCTGACAGCAGACTTGGTAGTGAAATCCAAACCCACGCCCTTGTAGTTTCTTCTTTAGGATTAAAGAACAATGTCCAAAGTCTGTTGTCACTATAGAAAGGCTAAATCCACTATAGGTCACGGTGGACTCTAAACTCTTCCTCCTCAACCTTCCATTTGCCAAGCTCACTCAAAAAGTTAGCACTCAATCTTAAGATTCATGAAAAGTTCACTCTTCTCTCACAAGAGAATGTCACAGGTATAGCTTCAAGTACCATAGGCTTGCCCCTCATGTAGATCACCACTAATGTAAGCTTACTCGGTTCGAAATCAAGTAGGACTTTTTTCGGGTTGCAATGAAGGAAAGTCCGGGTGCCAAGAGAGGGTCACGATAAAACGACATTGGTTGGTAATAGAAAGCTCAAATGGGCCAGTGAAAGCCTACTGAAACCAAGCAAAACTTAGGATTTTGCCTTGAAGCACATTCGGAGAAAGTTCTAGACCATTCACACGGATACTTGGACTAGAAACAATTCATTTCACCCCTCACGCAATAGATCGTAAAAGAGGATAGAGTCGAGTGCCTACAACAACCACATTCAAGTTTAAAGATCACTATGGTCCAATAAACCACTCGGTGATCGCCAAAGTCAACTCAAGAGTCACAAAGTCACTAACTAGAGCTATTTCTTTCAAAAATCTTATCTCTAACCATAAGCACATAGTTAAGTGTGCTGGTACCAAATGAAGCATGATGAACTCTTTGAGAATGACTTGATTAGGGATTTTTATTTGTTACTACTACTACTATTATTATTACCTAAATACAAAAAACGGACCCATTCCCTTAAGAAGGTTGTCACGCCATCCATCGTTTGGACGAGTCACCTGGTTCAAACAAAAACTACCTTTGGAAAGAACCGTGGCGTTAAGAAAACCAAAGACTTATTATTTACTAAAGCATAAAAAAAATCTACTTAACAAAATAATAACTAAAATGGAAAAATAAAGAAGCTAATGAACTATAAATACAAATAAAAATGAAAGAAAGAGAATCATCAAATTATTACAGCCCAAATGTATCCAAAATGTGTCAATGTATCAAATAAACTCCACCCTCAAGTAAAAGTAAGCATTGTCCCCAATGCTTAGGAAAACAAGAGTGAAAGAAGAGAGGGTGAAGAAAACTCCCTAAGGATCCTTGGACTTCTCAGTGTCCCCAGCAATATCATCTCCCTCAGGATCAACCAACTGTATCTCATCATCATCAAATCTAGGCGTGGTTGGGTTGTAGAACATCGCACGCACTGCCTCAGCAGTGTCAACAGCAAGGTCTGGCTTCTCAGACTGGCCAGCTGGTGCGGGTGAAGCAACATATCAAAAGGTAGGTCTCCGACTGTGGAAAGTCTAGTCACCTCCTTTCAGAGCTTGTCCACTGATTTCTTGCTTGCTTGGGACTTCCTCATCTTCTTTACTTCCTTTCCCAGCTCCTCAGAGCTATCCTAGGGGCTGTGGTAGGAGCTGAGGATGATGGTAGAGGCATAGCAGCGACACTAGTAGAAGGATCAGCATAGGTGGATGGAAGGTCCGCTATCTTATTAACTACCACTTCTGGCTCATTAGACTGGCTTGTGGTGGTAGAAGGCTGAATTTTCTTCTTTGGGTTGGGCGGATCCATCAGTGAGTACCAGTCAAATGGCTTTTTTGGCTTCACCTTGGTGGTAAAAGACCTCGGCTCTACCTTTGGATCGGTAAGCTACTCTGTGATTGTGTTGAGATAAGGGTAGGCCGAGTTATCCTGTCGTGCTATCAAGGAAATGTTGGCCGACATCACGACAACCACATTAATTGGGTACCCGACCATGATGGAAACCACAAGAACAACCCGAGAAATAGGAAGATGAGTCTCATTCTGGCACGGATCTAGTCTGCTACAAACTAAAGTCTGCCACCCATGTGCCTCAAAACTCAAAGTGTTCCACTGAATGGGAACCCCAGCGGTAATCCATGGTGGTGGTGGCCCTGGTGGTGCTAAGATCTCAGACAGCCAAGGTCGGACTTCCTCCTTCATTGCACATTTTTCCAGATACTCCTTTGGCTCAACATCCTCGAAGACAAACCGTACGCGTTTAGCGTATACTGATCAAACCTACCTTGAGGTTGCACGCTTTGGTCACCTTCGTCCCCTTCTTATATGAGAAACATTGGCATAAAGCTCTTGGACGAGGTATTCTTTGGCATCCTCCACTCTCTTAGTGTACCACATCTAACCCTTTCGTGCTCTGAATTTCCTCAAGGTTGCCGATTTGTATGTTTCCAAATCTTTCAATAGGAATTGTCTCTCAAAAGTCAACGACCTCACCGTCCACCACATACGAAAATCAGTGAAGGCAACAAAGCTGACAAACCTATCTTCCCAGACCTTCTTCTTCTTTGATCTCTCTATAACTGTGGCTGTACCATCTCCCCTATAACATTATCAGGGATCTCATCTACAATCTGTGCCTCAGTGACTGGTGTAGCTGATGGCTCAGAAGCCTGGCTAGCACTCTCCCAAACCGTTAACCGAACCGAAACGATGGCTTATTGGCTTATTGGTATCGGATTATCGGGGTAATGGATGGTGAACGAATTGAGATTTTATAATTAATGACTTAACGGTTTGGGGGCGGATTACTCAATTTTCTTATCGGGTAAACCGTTAACCCGTTAAGAATTTTAATATTTATACTTTTACCCCTATGTATATAAAGTAATATTGAAATCCTAAATGGATAAATCCCTAATTTTTATTTTTTATTCTCAATTGTCTGCAGCCACTAGAGACAGAGAAGTCGTCAGCCTTGTCTCTCTCTTGAACTAAGAACTGAGAAGTTAAAAAATCGAAATCTCAATGATTAATATGTGTATGTCTGTATGAGTAGTCTTAATGGTATTAAAAATTTGGTTAATACATGTATGACAAAATGAGTAGTCTTGAAGACTCTTCAATTAAAAATACTGTTTGGTTAGATCTTAGATGTTATTAAAAATTTGGTATTGATTTGAAACTGTTTGGTATTGATTGAATGATTGTTCAAAAAATTTCTATTTGGTTTAGCCGATAACTCGCCCGATAACTGCCCACTAATTGTTAATCTGATACCAATCCGCCTGTTGTCTTATTGGATGGCTAGCAGATTACTACATTTATAATCCGATAACTGTTAAGCTGAATCGTTAAGCGTAATTATCTGCCCGATCCGCCCGATAAGCACCCCTAGTTGCGCAGAAGTGGGAAGGAGTCCACAAGTGTGATAGGGCTGCTGACCAGTGGACTTCACAGATGCGCATTTGTGGTCGCAGAAGCGACATCGCAAATGTGAGGATTCTGTCCGCAGAAGCGAAACTGGACAAAACATAAGAGATCGAACTTTGTCATTTCGTCATTTTCGTTTGGGATTTTAGAGCTTCACTTTTGGGAAAGTTTTGAGTGGTTTTCATCATGCAACACAAGGTAAGTAATTTTCCACTTGCTGTGAGCTAAATGTATGGTTTATATGTGGAATTGAGGAGGAAAATATAGGATATTTGTGGGATTTTGGTAGGAAACCTAGAATTGATAATTTTGGATTTTGACCACGATTTTGGAAATAGAATTAGGAATAAATTATTTATTTGAGTTCGTAATGTTATGGGTAAAGTTTATCTTCAAAATTTTCGGAATTCGGGCACGTGGGCCTGAGAGTTGACTTTGTTAGCTTTTTGAGCGGAGTTGGGAATCATTATAAATTGTTAAATTATATGTATTGGGGTATATTTTGATTGGTTTGCACGTTGTTTGACTAGTTTTGGAATGATGGCCATCGGTTCGAGGTGTTAGAGAGACGTTGGAGCCAGTTATGAAACTTTGGAGCGAGGTAAGTGTCCTATCTAATCCTGTGGGGGGGGGGGGAAACTACCCCTAGGTGATATATTGGATATGTACTACTTGTTGCGGGAGCTACGTACGCTTGAGGTGACGAGAGTCCGTACGTAGCTAGATTCATGTTATGTCCGGGTAGACTTAGGTTTCCGCCATGCTATAACTGTACTATTTAAGTTGTCCCTTGCCTATTAAATTCCTTTATTTTACATTACGACTTGAGACTAGATTTGCGTAGAGTGATAGACTTGCTATTGTAGAGATTTAGCCAGCTTCATGATTAGCCGCAAAATAACTGTGTTCCTCTTACGAATTTCTCTCGCGCTATGCGTTTTCATCGAAAGGTATTCCTTAAAATTCATAACTCACACATTTATTCGTGAGTGGGGTCAATGACCCGTTAAAGTTTCTTATTATAATGGGATCAGACCGTTCGCCTTGACAAGATTATGTACCACACTCTCATGGGAGTGGGTCGTTTGTCTCGACAATATAATAGATGCATCTATGGTTCGTGTCGTTCGACCCTCGGTAGTGCACACAGTATTATGAGATCGGGCCATACGCCTCGGCATTTCTATAAAATACTCTTATGGAATCATGCGTAATATTTGACAAGAAGCCAGTGTATCTGTGAGTTCTCATGATTTGAATTGTGATGACATATTTGATGAGGTCCATAATATATATACTCCGGTTGAGGAGGTAACCGCCAATCGAGAGCTTGAGTTTATTGTTGAGAGGAGGGTTGTACCATGTATTTATACTTGTTTATTTTATTTATTTACTCTGCCTCATGTCTGTTTACTTCCTATTATATTTGATTTATTGGATCACTAGTAAGTGTCAATGTCGACCCCTCGTCACTACCTCTCTGGGGTTAAGCTAGATACTTACTGGGTACACGTTCATTTATGTACTCATACTTCACTTGCTGCACTTATTATGCAGGTCTATATATGTTTCCGGTGGTCCTCTGGGTGCAGAGGCGCGGCTATTGCCGGGACTTTACGGTGAGCTGCATTCCATGTTATGATCCGCAGCATACAGAGTCTCCATCAGAGTTATTTATATTCTCCTATCTAACTTGTATTTCAGACAAATGTTGTATTTTTATTGTACTCCTTAGTAGATACTCATGCACTTGTGACACCGTATTTTAGGGGTTTCTACTGGTTGTTCGTTATTGTAGTTCACGTAAATATTATATTTTACCCTGTAAATTCTATTTTATACTATTTAATTAATAAAAATTATGGTTTCAAAAGTAATAAAAATGAGTAATTAAGTTGATTAATCACCGTTGGCTTGCCTGACGGCGGCGTTAGGCACCATCACGACCTATAGTGAATTTTGGGTCATGACAAAAGCAATAAAGTATGTTAGTTGCAATTCATTGTTCGACACATTCAGGACTTTTATTGGACACAATGGGGTTATGAATATAACAAATGCTGCTAGAAAAGGGATCTGCGGTGCGCACAATTTTGATGTGCGGATGCAGTAGGGAGTTGCGGTCCGCAAAAATCTGTTGTGTGGCAATAGAAAGAAAGTGCGGTCCGCACATTTTAACTTGCGGCCTCACTTCTGACTCTCAAAAATGCAGACTCTCTGATGGCAGAGAAATAGTTGATCTGCGGCCGCAGATGGATATCTTAGGTCCGCACATTTTAACTTACGGTCGTAGATCTCTTCTTTACTGAGTTGCCAAAATTTCCAATCTGTGGACCGCACAAATTCAAGTGCGGCCGCAGATTTCAAAAAAATCACAAACAGTCATATTTTTGCCTACTTAGGTTTTTCAATTTCTCGCACAAATAGACATGGAAACATTGTAAAAACATGAAATTTTACTAACCTAACCCCATTAGAGAATGTATTAAGTTTACTCAGTTCATATCTACCCCACATGAACACATAATTGAACTATAATAACAGATGATCTAAAAAGAACTAATAATCTAAACATTAAACTAACACAAAAAAAATTAACATGAAACTGAGGCATACCAGGTAGAGTGAGTGCACAAATAGACATGGAAACATTGTAAAAATATGAAATTTAACTAACCCAACCCCATTAGAAAATGTATTATGTTTATCCAGTTCAGATCTACCCCACATGGACACATAATTGAACTCTAATAACAGATGGCCTAAAAAGAACTAATAATCTAAAAATTAAACTAACACAAAAACAATTAACATAAAATTGAGGCATACCAGGTAGAGTGAGTGCAATGAGTAAATAATCAAGGTGGTTATGTGTGAGGATAGTTAAAATCTCTCAAGAAAAATCTACAGAGCAACCATGTTTTGTTCAGAGAGGGAAAAGAGTGAAATGAGTCATGTTCCTCTATTTATACCAACTTTTTGAGAAGGGGAAAAATGGTGAGTATGGCCGCACATTTTCATGTGCGGTCCGCACTCTGTCACCTGGGTGGACAGTCTCAGAATCCAATGTCTGGCCCGTACATTTTTAGTTGCGATCGCAAATTTCACGTGTGGTCGCAGATCGACCTCCACACTGACAAGCTCAAACTTCAAAGAGTTGGTATTTTGACACTTTTTTAATATTTCAAATGTGCGCTCCGCAAGAGAAATGTGCGGCGGCAATGCTCTTCTGTCGTGGCACATAGAAATGTGCGGTCCGCACAATCTTGAACACTTAGCCATATTTTTGTCCATCTTTCCTGTAAGTCACACTCATCCCTGTAGAACACTTCAAATCAAGTTACAACACAAATAACACCTAACTACAAAAGAAAAAGGAAAAGAACATGGGTTGCCTCCCAAAAAGTGTTACACCCCATATTTTCGTACGTGAAAGTACGCCATAAATAAATTGATGGAAGTTCGGAAATGAGATGTTACATCCCGCATTTTCGTACGTTAAAGTTTTGCCGTAAGTTAATCGACGTAAGTTCGAGAATGAGATTATTTTGGGATTATAAGTATTATGCTATTTAAAATAAGTGATGAGTAAATTCATGAAGGTGAGAGGGTAAGCAAATCGAAAAAAATAAATTTTGTCGAAATTTGACATTTTGAGATAAAGTATGGTCCAAGCTACAATACCCCGTATTTATGGACTAATGCCATACAAGGTACCATATGACCATGATAGTAAGATGTATAAAGTGTGTTAAAAGTGGGTAGTATTTTAAGTAATTTGAGATGATTTTTAATTATATAGGAAATTGGTTAATTATTGGTTAATAAGAGATTAATAAGTTAATCAAGTGATTAGTGGATAATTAAATTATTGGATAAGAATTACATCTCCCAACGTGGCAGCACATCAAAGCCAATTGATGACTCTTGAAAGTCACTTGATAAGGCTTAGTCATCACCTTTTGAAGGCTTAGTCATCGATCTCTAATTCATTTTAAGAGATATGGATATAAATTTACAAGGAAACTTCTGAAATTCACAAATATATGGAATGGAAAACGTGATTTGCTTCAGCAAGAAAAGCCATCCAAAATTGTGATCAAATTCACCAAAATGGAGGTGTTCTACATCTACAAATGTAACGGATCTCCAGCCAAGAAATCTTCATACGAAATTATACTACGTAATGTTATAGCAACGGGATTTTTGCGATTCTAAGGGAGTACGGTGCAATCTTTCTCAAGAATATCATATGAATTTTTCCCTAATTCGATCCGCCTTTACGTGCTCGTCACAAAAGACGTGTGTTAGAAGAATTGTCAAGAGAATCAATCTAAGTATGTTAAGGCTATCCCTTCTTTTCTTTTGGCATGATCTATACGACACAAACGAAACGAGCAAATGCACAACATCCATAAATGACTCTATCCATAGAAGTATTAGAGGTGCCTATGTTCTTGAATTCCCATATGTCTTATTGTTCTATCGTTTGTTCATGGGTCTCAGAAAATACGTAAGTTGATA
The DNA here is from genome assembly GCF_000390325.3 of Nicotiana tomentosiformis. Taxonomy (NCBI): domain Eukaryota; kingdom Viridiplantae; phylum Streptophyta; class Magnoliopsida; order Solanales; family Solanaceae; genus Nicotiana; species Nicotiana tomentosiformis. The sequence continues at coordinate 89,022,936 of NC_090813.1, forward strand.
AAGTTTATTTCATGATATTAATCAGAGGCATAATGGTCTTATGACGTTCCGAGAATTTTTATTGACGTACTTCTCATGCATTACATTCATTTATGCATGTACATTGACCCATGACCAGATGGCATTATATACGCGTATATATGTATATGGAATATGGAAAAAGGTTACGGCGTTATATACGCACCACCACCTGATCAGCTGGTATACGTTGATGTTTTTGCCCACAGTGGCCGAGATGATATGATGGGATGCCCTCAGAGGCTTGATGATGTTATGAACGTATATACCTATACATGGTATGACATTTATATGCATATGCATGGCATTGTAAATATAAATGATTCACAGAGCTATTCAGACATACATGTTGAGTCTTTTACTCCATGTTTCTCTCATGTCTATTATTTACTTATTTTTATTCCTTACATACTCGGTACATTATTTGTGCTGACGTTCCTTTTGCCTGGGGATGCTGCGTTTCATGCCCGCAGATCCCGATAGACAGGTCGAGAGTCCTCCAAGTAGGCTATCAGCTTAGCGTAAGGCTGACATGTTGGCCGGGCTCGGTCCTAAGTGGAATTTGTAGGCCGGTCCTAAGTGGGTCCGGTCCCAACTTAAACGGGCCTATGTGGGCTTGGACTTCGCGGGCTTTTTGTAAACTAATGGTTCCGGGCTAAGTGGGCCGGTCCCGAGCCTAAGTGGGCCCAACAGATACTTTCTATATTTTTTTAAATTTTTATAGAAGTTAGAGGAAAGAAAATGGTAATAAAAATATCTAAGGCAATTCCTTGTAAATTATATTATAGAATTGTGACCTAAATTTTTTAATTCAAATTTAAAGACAAAAAAATTGTAAGGACATATTCAAAGCAATGCGTTATAATTTTATTATAGCATTAAAAAAATATGGCAATATCTTTCTTAGTCTTCCTTCCTCCTATGGAATGAGCACAACAAGGTGCTAATACCACCATTTAGAAGAAAAAGAAACTAATCAAGATGTTTCAAAATACAAGTTATATATTAATTTTTATTCATACAAGTTATTTTATCCATTGAAACTGATATTATTTTATCACTAATGCAAAAATATCTATAAATATCCGTAATCGTGCTAAAAATAAACTGCCCTGTGTGACGTGAATTAATTATTCTATAAGCAATAATGCGCTTTTGCATTATCCAATCCTCATCAATCCAATGACTGGTAACAGTAAGGTAATCACAGTCATTACCACTTCTACCAATATCAGTTGTAATAGCAACACGATAATTTATATGAGTAAATAAATAGCGCAAATATTGTTTAAATTCATGTTTATATTTATAAATATCGCTCTTTACGGTTGTGCGAGGAAAACCTTTATAAGTAGGATTATAAACTTTTCTAATATAATGCACAAAGTGAGGGTTAGAAGGAAAACTATAGGGTAAGCACATAACAGTAACCATTTTTGCCAATTCTTCCCGATCGTTTTTTGGATCATAATATAAAATACCACAGGTAACAATGTTAATTCCCGGTTGAAATTGATTTGACCCGGTACTAAGGTCATCCTGACTAGGTACACTTGTCTCCTCGGCCAAAGCTTTCATATGAAAATATTTAGCTTTATCTTGAGGGTGTAGCAAAATGTGTCTAGTCAAACTTCCCGTCTCCCCCCCCCCCCGACCTCCAACATATTTAAAAACTAACTCTTTTCCACAATTATGGCAAAATTGACTCTCGGTAAATTATTCACCGAGTGCAATATTATGGCAAAATTGACTCTCGGTAAATTGCAATAAACTATTATCGCTATCAAGAATAGCAGGTGTAGGACGGTTAACAGGTTTGGGTCGGGGAGCCGGGGAAAGGGGAGGAGGAACAGTTTGGCCACTAGATTCACCACTCTTGGATTTTTCCTTATTTTTACTAAATATCTTTTTTAAGGAATAAGCCATCTTAATTAATCAAGTAAAACAAAGTAAATAAAACAAACAAAACTATAATATTAAAACTTAAGAGTTGGAACGAGTTTACCGAATTGACGAACAACTTGTTGAAAATTAATTATCGTTGAAGACTTCAATTCACCAACTTTATAAATTTTCACAAATTATAACAATAAAGTAAGCAATTATAGAAGAAAATTAGAGAGAGATTGAGAAAGATTGATGATTTTGTTAGAAAAATAAAAGAATGAGGGGTTATTTATAGTTGAAAATAGGGAAAAAGTGTATTATAAAAAGTTTAGGGTTAAAACAAAGTTGAGATAGTTAAATGGCTATTTTGTAAATAGCCAACGGCTATTTTGGCAGAGCAAATGACTACATTTTAAATGCCCCAACGGGCAAATGTTTTTTAAAAATTAGAGTCGTTAGGACCGTTTGGGACCGTTTAGGCGCACTAGGACCGGTCCGGTTTCGCAGGCCTCGCGCAAAGGATCGACCCACTTGCCCTGCCCACCTCCCCCGGTCCCGGTCTTAAACGATTAGGACCGTTTAGGCCCACTACCCATATGGGCCGTGGTCCTGGGCCGGTCCCGGTCCTGGACCGACCCACTTGCTAGGGTTAGCTCAGCGGAAGGTGTTGGTAAGCTCCATTTGCTCCGGAGTTGCTTGTGTGGTCAGTATGATTTAGATGTGTATTGTTTGGTATGGCGGGGCTCTGTCTCGACCTTTATGACAATTATGTAATCTTAGAGGCTTATAGACAGATGTCATGTACGTAAAAGATTGTATGGGCTTGTCGGCCTATGTTCAGTGTTCGAGTGGTTATTTTGGTCTTATAGGCCCGTATGTCTTATGTATAAGTTGATATTTCATGTTGTATTCTACTTATCTCACGGCAGCCTCTCCGGCTCAGTTATCAATGATAGTATGATATGAAAAGATACATTATGTTGGTACTCAGTTGAGTAAGGTACCGGTGCCCGTCGCGGCCCATCGGTTTGTGTCGTGGCAAAAAGTGGTATCAGAGCAGTTTTGTACTAGGGAGTCTACAAGCCGTGTCTAGTAGAGTCTTGTTTATGGGTGTGTCGTGTACCACACTTATAAACAGGAGGCTACAGAGCATTTACGACAGTCACTCTTTCTTCTTACTCTAGATCGTGTGATAGAGCTCAGTTGTAAGAACTCAATTTCCTAAACTCTATCTTATTCATAATACGATGATGCCTACATCCAGAAAGACAGTTGGTAAGTGATATAACTGTGGAAGAGTTAAGTCAAAGGAACACAATTTTTGCATTATGCTTATGATGGATAAATATGAGGTATTCAGCAGATCATGTGTGCACTAAGATGTGTAAACTTCTTGATAATGATCCCTAAGGCAAGAATGTCTATCCACTCTTATGGTAAAAAGGAATAAGAGAATCAGAAAGTAGACACAAGTTTCAGCAAGTAAAAGAAGCAAGATGAAAAAGGGTACGAACTACCCAGCTAATGAAGATTATCGCAGAGGAATATAAGTCTTTGGAGTTACCTTCAATAATAACAAAGGTATGTACAATTGGCCACACCCATCTTATTTATGCCCTATGGGGCTAACAGAAGTAGTATAAGAGAAGGTAGGATATCAGGATCTAGCTGGGGTTAGGGTAATCCAAAATGGTGGATGGATTGTTAGCGTTAGCTAACATTTCCGAAGGATATTGCAAATGTACTAATAGATCACCTTGTGATACGCCCAGATGGTGCACTCTAAAATAGTACAACTAGATATGAGTACTACAAAGATAGGCACTGGAAGCGTTGAAGGGTTAAATATTACCTTAGTGTAGCTCCCGTCCCTGGTAGATAAAGAATGTTAGGCAACCCGAAGAGCCAATAGATGGAGCAAGGGGAGCTTAAAGCAAAAGAATGTCTTGTTAAAGTTTTCAGTATAAATTGATAGACAGAAATATTAGCGGGAAAATAAGAAGAGAGATAATGAAACATTATGAGTAAGATGTGATACATGGATGACAATGGTAGAGTATTACAGAATCTATAGTTAAGTAAGGGAAGAGACGAGAGGTGACAAGCCTTAAGACAACAAAGGAGTATTGGCCATAAGTCATATCCCCATTTCGAGAAATAAGTTCGCGACTCTAACACGATTAACAAAAGGAAAAGTTAGACCCCCGAGTAATAGAAATCAGTATGAGCTGGTGAACAAGATAAACTAAACATGAATTAGAGACTAAGTGATTTGATAATAGTCGGCATCATGAGAATTTCAGATTGCATTCTGGAGATAATAGAATGGACGACAGAAGAATAACCTTTAAAGGTCATTCAGGAAGGCGCTTCCCTAAAGCAAGCAATGTGAGCAAAGTTAAGCTTAAGGGACTATGTGTGCCAGTTATACTAGGTGTCACCCTCGTGAGTAAGGAAATTTGTTATCCTTGGTACAGAAGGATTTCCGCAAGGCAAGTAAGGGTTAGCGATGATGTGAAATGACGCCAAGGATAAAGAGGTAAAACATCTATAGGAAGATCGTCGTAGCACTAAATCTTAATACTCCAATAAAGGGGAAGAATATGGAGTGTTGTGGCATTGAGTCAGAATTAAGTGGTTCTAGAAATTATGGAATGGTAAAGGAAGAATGTAATAAAAATGAAAAAGGGATGAGATTGCACTTATTCAAATCCTACAGATATGCTACGATTCCAGAGCATTATATAGACACGGCGTCAAGGAGAGAAAGTAAGGGTTCCTGCCCGAGATGTTATTGATAGATAAGGAGCCAGTGCGAGACGTAAGTTAAGATAAAGGGAATAACCTAAGAGGGATTACGCGGAATACATATATGAGAATGGACCAACAAGCAGTTAGTAATTGATCTAGGAAGACCCTAGTTATGGCTAGACAAGAGGATACAGACAAATCAACAGATTGTGTAAGATGAACGTAGTGAACCCCAACATGGGGAATTCAGTCTCGCAGATATGACATCGTGATCCTTGAGAAATATTCAGATAGGAGTTGGGGTAGTTAAAGGTACCGTATGAGCATTACGGAAATAAAAGAGAATTCCACTAGGAAGACAGTCAAAATATTAGTTCAGAAGTAACCCTACAAGCATAAGGGCGTGGAGATGAGTAACTACAGATAATTATAGGTGAGTACGAACATCAAAAATTCTATTGGGAATACAATATAATAAGCTCGTGGCTTTACAAGAGTCAGAGGGTCCTCCCTAAGTACTACAACGAAAGACTAGCCAAGAAAATAAGGAAGAAGGCTTCAACCTAAGCACAATGACCTAAAGAGGAAATGGTCTTGTAATAACATTCTTACAACAACATTGTACGCACTCCATAAGAAAGTAGCACCTATCGTGGCTAATGAATGGGAAGAAAAAAAAATCAAAAGGTGATATTCAAGATCATGTGGGTTGTATGGAACTTCAATATGTGTGGGAACTATGATAAGCTAAGTATGCACGCAACAAGGGGGCAGAAAGACCAGGAAAAGTAATAGCTTACGTTTAAAGAAAGCTGAAAAGGAACGAAAGGAATTATTCGATTAATGATCCAGAGTTAGTTACGCTATGAACACACTTAAGATTTTGAAGTATTATCCATGCAGTATATATGTTGACAATTATACAGCCGTAGAAGATTTCGGTATAAGTTAAAATAAAGAATTGAGCTCAGGTCATAGACAAAGGATTGAATTGTTAGAAGATTGTATCATGGATATTTCGTAGCATGCGTGAATGACTAAAGTAATACCATGAGCCGCAGATTGAAAGATAGCTTAAGCCTTCATAAAGATTGATCAGAGGGAAGAGAAAACTAAAGAGTTACATCAACTAAGTAAATCAGGAGTCTCATTACCCAGAAATATTATAGAAATCATAATTGAGAACATTGTAGAATCACTCTTAAAATCAGAGGTACAAGAGAAATAGTACAACATCCATATTCTATAACGGCTCTACGATAAAGCCAGTTAGGAGAGTACTAGCTTTATAAGAGGTCAGTATGAATCTTCCACCGGATTATGTATGCACCAAAGGTGCAAGTGTTATAATAGAGCTTCAAGTTGTGGATGTGAATTATACCTATGTGGAATGAAGGTCATGAAAGAGATATAAAATGTGATGGATTTTAAGGTAAGTAAGGTAAAGGTGAACAACGTACGAGATGCTCAAATGCAAAAAGTTGTGAACAGTCCATACTTCGGATAGAAGGCTAGAAGCGCGAGGATTCAATATCCAGGAATGATAACATCATCATCAGTGGCATATCTCCCAGCTTATGTTTTCTAGGTATCGAGAGGTCTAGTTAAGAGAGTAAAAGAAGAGTTAGAGACGATGTGATGTCTCGCTTGATGTTCCAGAAAAGCATAAGGAAATCGGTCGCAAGCTAAAGTATGGTAGAGCGACAAGGTTTTAGGAAGACAGGAGTAAGGATAAGAAAAGGCAAGTGAGAAGATGACGAAAACGGATAAGTCCTCAGGATTAAGCCCATGAAAATAAGAGAGCTAATAGTTTCTCTAAGTTATCGAAAGCTCAGTATAGCCTGAATGAACTCAATGGAGTCTAAGACTAATAGCATTTAGAAGAGATGGAATGTTGCCCTGGTAGTAGAATGAGGATGTAATTGTGATAGATAAAGGATGGCATTTGGGCCTTTGATTGAGTAATAATTTCATGAATTGTATAGGATTAAAATACCACGTAAGGTGAATCACATTGGGATGCTATGAAATACGGTTATGAAAGCATGGTATCGCCCCAGGAGGATCAGTCTAATCATTTCAGATGTTCCCTGATGAGACGTGAGCCCTAGCGGCAGTGTTACAAATTGAGGCTTAGATATTGGCTAAAAGCTGGAGGGAAAAAGGATAGAAGAGTCACATAGGCTCACGTAAAAGGTCAGAGTCAAACAGACTACAGGGCAGAAGATAGCAACAGTTACGAGATTGGAAGGATCACAACCACAAGTCATGGTATGAGAAAGAGGCCTAAAGGGGGGAATGCCCTGGCATTTGGATTTATTCACAGAACAGTTGCCTAAATGGCAAGGTCAGTATTAAAACCATTCGTAAGAGCTATCATGTTATGAGACAAATAAGTGCATCAGTCAACATTCGAGGATGAATGTTCCAAAGGGGGGGAATGATGTTACACCCCATGTTTTCGTACGTGAAAGTACGCCATAAATAAATTGATGGAAGTTTGAAAATGAGATGTTACATCCCGCATTTTCATACGCTAAAGTTTTGTCGTAAGTTAATCGACGTAAGTTCGGGAATGAGATTATTTTGGGATTATAAGTATTACGCTATTTCAAACAAGTGATGAGTAAATTCGTGAAGGTGAGAGGGTAAGCAAATCGAAGAAAATGAATTTCGTCGAAATTTGACATTTTGAGATAAAATACGGTCCAAGCTACAATACCCCGTATTTATGGACTAGTGCCATACAAGGTACCACATGAACATGATAGTAAGATGTATAAAGTGTGTTAAAAGTGGGTAGTATTTTAAGTAATTTGAGATGATTCTTAATTATGTGGGGAATTGGTTAATTATTGATTAATGGGAGATTAACAAGTTAATCAAGTGATTAGTGAATAATTAAAATATTTGGATAAGAATTACATCTCCCAACGTAGCAGCACATCAAAGTCAATTGATGACTCTTGAAAGTCAGTTGATAAGGCTTAGTCATCACCCTTTGAAGATTTAGTCATTTGAAGGCTTAGTCATCGATCTCTAATTCATTTTAAGAGAGATGGATATAAATTTGCAATGGTAACTCTCTAATTCATTTTAGGAAACGTGATGCTTCTCAAATTCACAAATATATGGATGGAAAACGTAATTTGCTTCAGCAAGAAAAGCCATCCAAAATTGTGATCAAATTCACCAAAATGGAGGTGTTCTACATCTACAAATGTAACGGATCTCCAACCAAGAAATCTTCATACGAAATTATCTACGTAATATTATAGCAACGAGAGTTTTTCGATTTTAAGGGAGTACGGTACAATCTTTCTCAAGAATATTATATGAATTTTTTCCTAATTCGATCCGTTGTTATGTGTTCGTCACAAAAGACGTGTGTTAGAGGAATTGTCAAGAGAATCGGTCCAGGTATGTTAAGGCTATCCCTTCTTTTCTTTTGGCATGATCTACACGACACAAACGAAACGAGCAAATGCACAACATCCATAAATGATTCTATTCATAGAAGTATTAGAAGTGCCTATGTTCTTGAATTCCCATATGTCTTATTGTTCTATCGTTTGTTCATGGGTCTTAGATAATACGTAAGTTGATAAAGTTTATTTCATGATATTAATCAGAGGCATAATGGTCTTATGACGTTCCGAGAAGTTTTATTGACGTACTTCTCATGCATTGAATTCATTTATACATGTACATTGACCCATGACCAGATGATGTTATATACACATATATATGTGTATATATATATATATATATATATATATATATATATATATATATATATATATATATATATATATATATGGGATATGGGAAAATGTTACGGCGTTATATACGCACCACCACCTGATCAGCTGGTATACGTTGATGATTTTGCCCACATTGGCCGAGATGATATGATGGGATGCCCTCAGAGGCTTGATGATGTTATGAACGCATATACCTATGCATGGTATGACATTTATACGTATATGCATGGCATTGTAGATATAAATGATTCATAGAGCTATTCAAACATACATGTTGAGTCTTTTACTCAATATTTCTCTCATGTCTATTATTTACTGATTTTTATTCCTTACATACTCGGTACATTATTTGTACTGACGTCCCTTTTGCCCGGGGATGCTGCGTTTCATGCACGCAGGTCCCGATAGACAGGTCAAGAGTCCTCCAAGTAGGCTATCAGCTCAGCGGAAGGTGTTGGTGTGCTCCATTTGCTTCGGAGTTGCTTGTTTGGCCAGTATGATTTAGACGTGTATTTTTTGGTATGGCGGGGTTCTGTCCCGACCTTTATGATAATTATGTAATCTTAGAAGCTTGTAGACAAATGTCATGTACGTAAAGGATTGTATGGCCTTGTCGGCCTATGTTCAGTGTACGAGTGGTTATTTTGGTCTTATAGCCCGTATGTCTTATGTATAAGTTGGTATTTCATGTTGTATTCTACTTATCTTACGGCAGCCTCTCCGGCTTAGTTATCAATGATAGTATGATATGGAAAGATACATTATGTTAGTACTCGGTTGAGTAAGGTACCGGGTGCCCGTCGCGGCCCATCGGTTTGGATCATGACAAAAAGAGCCTGATTTAACGTCGCGACATGACGCAAAATGCCCTCAAGTGAAATGAATGACCACCACCTCGTGACTATCTCCAACCTTGCCCAAGGTGTGCTTCACCCGATGACCATTAACTCGGAATACTTCATTGTTTTTGTTCTTCAAGTGTAATGCACCAAAAGGTATCACACCAACAATTTCAAAAGGACTACTCCATTTGGATTTTAGCTTCCTTGGAAACATCTTCAACCTTGAGTTAAACAACAATACAAGATCGCCCACCTTGAACTATTTGTTCCAAATGTATTTATCATGGAGATATTTCATCTTTTCTTTGTATAAGGACGAACTCGCATAAGCATGGTACCGGAACTCATCCAATTCATTCAAATGTGCAACCCACAAGTTAGCGGCTACATCCCAATCAAGATTCAACTTCTTTAGAGCCCACATTGCCTTGTGCTCTAGTTCTACCGGGAGATGACAAGCTTTTCTGAACACCAACCGGCATGGCGACATTCCGATAGTGTTTTGTAAGCCATCCGATAATCCCATAATGCATCATCAAGCTTCTTGGACTAATCCGTCCGATTAGCATTCACCGTTTTAGACGAGATACTCTTTATCTCCTGGTTGGAAACTTCCACTTGCCCACTAGCTTGGAGGTGATAGGGAGTCGTGACTTTGTGAGTAACACCATACTTGCTAAGTAAAGTGTCAATAGCCTTGTTGCAAAAGTTGACCCCCCATCGCTTATAATTACACGTGGAGTACCAAACCTTGTGAAAATATTCTTCTTCAAGAAAGCCACTACACTTCTCGCCTCATTGTTGGGTAAAGAGACGGCCTCAACCCATTTGGACACATAATCTACCGCGACCAAGATAAAGGTTTTACCACAAGAACGCACAAAAGGGCCCATGAAGTCAATGCCCCACACATCGAAAATATCAATCTCCAAAATGATTGTGAGAGGCATTTCATTTTTCTTTGAAATTCCACCGGCCCGTTGACATTCATCACATCTTTTTACGAACTCACTAGCATCCTTGTAAATAGTGGGACAATAGAAACCACAACTAACACTTTGGCCACCATTCTTGCTCTACCATGATGACCACCATATGGCGAAGAATGACAAGCCCTAAGAATATCACCTTGCTCTTCTTCCGGTACACATCTCCTAATTACCCCATCCGTACAAATCCAAAAAAGGTATGGTCCATTTTAATAATAATATTGACAATTCCTTTTGAGCTTCTTCCTTTGGCTTAAAGAGAACTCATCCAGAATAATTCCACACACAAAATAATTTGCTAAGTCCACAAACCATGGCACCTCTTTCATTGAAATTGCCAAAAACTGCTCATCGGGAAAGGAGTCATTAATTTCAAGGCCATCGTGCGGCCTCCCCTCCTCCTCCAAAAGAGACAAGTGGTCCGCCACTTGGTTTTCACTACGTTTCCTATCTTAAATGTCAATATAAAATTCTTGTAACAAGAGCACCCATCTCATCAACCGAGCTTTGGAGTCCTTATTGCTCATAAGATAATGAAGCACCGCATGATCCGCATGGACAATAACTTTTGCACCCATCAAGTACGGGCAAAACTTCTCAATTGTAAACACAATAACAAGAAGCTCTTTCTCCGTAATGGTATAGTTGACTTGGGAACTATTCATGGTCTTACTAGCATAGTAGACCGGATGGATAATCTTACTGATGCGTTGCCCCAAAACAGTCTGAACTGCTACGTCACTTGCATCACACATAAGTTCAAAAGGCACACTCTAATTTGGAGTGGTGATGATGGGAGTAGTTGGCAACTTGAGCTTCAACAATTCAAAAGCACTCATGCAATCATCATTGAAATTAAATTTGGCATCCTTCTTATGAAGCTTGCACAACGGGTTCACCACCTTAGAGAAATCTTTGATGAAGCGCCGGTAAAAACCCACTTGGCCTAAGAAACTTCGCACACCCTTCACCGAAGTTGGGGGTGGAAGCTTAGAAATCACCTCAATCTTTTCCTTGTCAACTTCAATTTCATTCCTTTAGATTTTATGGCCAAGAACAATACCTTTCTCGACCATGAAATGGCATTTTTCCCAATTGAGCACCAAATTGGTTTCTTCACATCTAGCCTACACTTTGTCCAAATTTTCTATACAATCATCTAAAGAATCCCTGACCACCGAGAAGTCATCCATGAAAACCTCAAGGTATTCCTCCACCTTTTCCGTGAAAATAGCTATCATACAACTTTGAAAAGTCACCGGCACATTACACAAACCAAATGGCATCCGCTTGAAAGTAAAAGTATCACATGGACATGTAAAGGTTGTTTTCTCTTGATCTTCCAGAGTAATGAGAATTTGGTTGTAGCCCGAGTACCCATCAAGAAAGCAATAGAAAGTACGACTGACCAATCTATCTAGCATTTGATCTAAGAAAGGAAGTGGAAAGTGATCCTTCCTTGTGATTTTGTTGAGCTTGTGATAATCCATACACTCCCTCCAACTGGTCACCGTTCTTGTAGGAATCAACTCATTCTTGTCATTGGTGACCACCGTCATGCCCCCTTCTTTGGGAAACATTGAACCGTAAAAGTACATGAACTATCGGAAATGGGGTAGACAACCCCTGCATCCAACCACTTGATAATATCTTTCTTGACAACTTCTTGCATAGCCTCATTTAGTGTCCTTTCATGTTCAATAGATGGTTTAGTGCCATCCTCCAACTTGATCTTATCCACGAAAAAGGAGGGGCTTATACCCCGAATATCCACCAAGGTCCACCCAATAGCCTTCTTCCTCTTTTGTAGCACCGCCAATGTGGAATCTACCTACATGTTAGTCAAACAAGAGGAAAGAATAACCGGTAAAGAAGAACAAGGGCCAGGAAATTCATACCGAAGATGTAGAGGCAATGGCTTCAACTCCAAGGTAGGTGGCTCTTCAATACAATGCTTTGTAGGAGGAGTTTTTCTATTTTTAAGATCCAAGGACAATTTCCGGGATGCATAGTTGTATGAGCCCATTCCTTGCAAAGAGTTCACACATTCCATGAAGCCATCCATCTCGTCATCATTAAAGTTGAGCAAGACGGACTCCAACATATCACCAACATTGATTGTAGCACTTGTATCATCAACAATGACATCGGTCACCAAATCCACAAAAGAACACACCTCATTGCTATTAGGTTTCCGCATGGACTTACACACATGGAATACTACTTTTTTATCACCAATTCGAAAAGTGAGTTCTCTGGCTTCAACATCACAAAGAGCCTTAACCGTAGCAAGGAAAGGTCTCCCAAGAATAATTGGAACTTCATAATCAACCTCACAATCTAGAATGACAAAATCTGCCGGAAGAATGAATTTATTAACCCAGACCAAAACATCTTCAATCATACCCAACGACCTTTTCATGGTACGATCGGCCATTTGCAATCTCATAAAGGTGGGTTTCCGTTGCCTAATTCCCAAAGTCTTGAAAACCGAATAAGGCATCAAATTTATACTTGCCCCAAGATCACAAAGAGCTTTGGCAAACTCGGTACTTCCAATTGTACAAGAAATCGTGAAAGCACCGGGATCCTCCAACTTAGGAGCCATTAAATGAATAATTGCACTCACTTGATGAGTGACTTTGATGGTCTCAAAATTCATTGACCGCTTCTTTGTCACAAGATCCTTCATAAACTTTGCATAACCGGGCATTTGTTCCAAAGTCTCGACCAATGGAATATTGATTGAAAGACTCTTCATCATTTGAATAAACATCTTGAATTGATTCCCACCATTTTGCTTGGCATGTCTTTGAGAGTATGGAGGTGGAGGTGTTGATACCCAATTTTGCCCTCATTTTTTTCCAAATAGTATATATACTTTCAAAATATCATTTTGCATCAGTAATTAATTTACAAGAGTTATACAAGTATTTTATATAATTGTTATAATTTTTAAAGCTTTAAAATTGATTCGCTTGCATTTTAATTACTTGAATATGCATTAATTACCCCTTTAAATTATTTTGTGATGCCTTAATCATCCAAATTTATTATTTGAATCTACATATATGTTTCATAATATTTTACCTTACTTTATATAATTATATTTGTGTTTAAAAGCTATTTTTACATAATTTTACGATAATAACCTATATTTTATACATAATTATATTTATTATATTATTCATACTAAAATAGCATTTCTCATATTTTTACAATGTTAAGTTGTTATTTCCAAACATTTTACTACATGAATAATATTTTTATTTATTTATTAGTCATTGTTTATAGTTTATTTTAATGAATGTTTTGTATTTAAATTCCAGCCCAATACAAGGCTAATTTCGGACCAAATTACGGGCTCAAACACTTAGCCCATTTATTTTATCTTCAGCAGCCCAACCAAACGAGCCCTTCTAAAACCCGATCACGACCCGTTCATTTAACCCACCCCGTCTCCTATTTTAATGTTGGCAGTTGATCTTAAATGATCAACGACCCATAATAAACCAGCCCTTTCTCCTTATATCCCCGTAACCCAAGCCCTAATCCCATTTTCCTCTACCATCCGCCCTCAAAATCTCCTAACCCTTTTCCTCTTCTGAGAAACCCTAGCAGCCGCCTCCTAATTTCTCTCCGATTCCAACCTAAAAATGGAATCAATCCATGATTCACTTACCTGTTTTGTGATACTTCTCTATTATATACGCGTTTGTGGTCTTACTTAATTCTTGCTCTATTTTTGGTAAGAACTACCTTCCAAGAGCATGCTTGATTGACTCCAATTTTGTGAAGATCTGGGCGATATTTCATCTATATACACTCTGCAATGAATGATTCTTGCATTATTGGTCTGATTTATGGCTGTTGGACTAAACTAGGGTTTGAAATTTTTATCATCTCTTTTACCAACTTTGTTATTGATTGCATGTGATCTTTTCCTTCCTTATTTGTGATTGTTTTCCATGATTGTTCTTCAAGTTTCTACCAATATAAAAACCCCTCCTCTAATCCCCTTTAACGGACCAAAATCACTGTTATTCTCTCACTCTCACTTGTTCTATATTATTCTAAAACTTGGGCGCTTGGCCGGCTAAACACCAAGACCACCAGAATCTTCTCTATATACCTCCTTAGTGCGAGCACTGCTCGGGGCTCGTTCGAAGCTCCTGTGAACTCTGACGCATTTGGGTTTGGAGTTTTTTGTTGTTTTTATCACTTTGCTACTGAAACTTGGTGATTCTCCTCTATATGTTGTTAAATCTGCAAACTGGTAAGTGTTCAAACCCTCGCAACTATATTTCTTCCCTATTTGTGTTCATGCTTTTGAACATCTGTGTTATGTGGACCTTTCTAAGCCAATATGATACTGGGGTGACCTTGCTTTGAATTTCTTCTACAATCCTTCATCAGAACTTGTATAAGTTTTCATATGTTCATTCATGTTTAGTCAATTTGGGAGAATTCTAGGCTGTTATGATTGTTTGGTGTTGTCGTGTTTATGTATGCTTAAATTCCTACATTAACCATTTAGTATCGAAACCTTTCTCATACCTCACTTTGAACATTTGTACTAAAACTCCTATGGAATTAATACCTGCCTAGAATTTGCCTTAATAAGTCTCTTTCTGCTGAACCGTTTATGTGTAATTTACTGTTACCTTGCAAATTGATCCCTGACCATTCCATATACCTTGCAAATTAATATCTAGCCTAAATATGTTTCTCTGCTATCTGTAACTCTGATAATTGTATTCCTTGACTTGTCAATCCTGTAGTCTTTAGCATATCCTAAGACTTCTTGGATAAATGTTCCACCTCTTCTCTTATGTGTGATCGACTGACAGGAGTCCTGATGCATGCTTGTCCTATTAATGTATAGCCGATCTGTTCTTTTACCTATCATAAGTTTTCTTAGAATATTTGTGCTATGATCAATTCTCATCATGATATGTTGGCCAAACTGTGCAACTAGTCTGTTGTTAGGCTATTTGTAACCATATTCTCATTAGATCATCATGTTAAAACCTTCACGTGAAATTTGTACTCTACTTGCTTCCTGCCTAATTTCCATTTCTTTCATTTCTTATCGTGCGACATTTATTGAGCTTGAAGCATATATCTTATGTTCTTTTGTGTCACGACCCAAAATCCAATAAAGGTCGTGATGGCGCCGGACACCAATGTCAGGCAAGCCAACAATAATTACTTAATTGGGTTCTCATTTTTATTATTTTTGAAATCATATTTCCCTTCCATTTAAATAGTAAAGACTGGGGATTTACAGAGTAAATAATAATACTTTTAACGAATTCAATACAGAACAACCCATAATCATCCCAAATCCCGGTGTCACAAGTGCATGAGCATCAACTAGGAATGTAAAATAAAATACAACGTCTGTCAGGAATACAAATTTGGACAGGAGAAATATAAATACTCTGAAGGAGACTCTGCCGGCTACGGGTCGTAATATGGAATGCAGCTCATGTAAGTCCCCGCATGCATACACGCCTCTGCTCTCACAAGACCACTAGTCACATATGTACCTGCACAAAAATGTGCAGCAAGTGTAGTATGAGTACGTAAGCAACGTGTACCCAGTAAGTATCTAGCCAAACCCCAGAGAAGTAGTGATGAGGGGTCGACATCGACACTTGCTAGTGGTCCAATAATATCATGTACAGTAAAAAGGTATGTAAATATGAAGTAGCATAAATAAATGAGATAAACAAGTATAGATTATATGGTACGAATACCCCCCCCCCCTTTACGAGGAACTCGAGCTCTCCATTTGGAAATTTCCCTCCTTAACCGGAGCATATATATGAATATAGTGGATCTCTTCAGATATATTTTCATAACCCAAATCGAGAAAACTTACAGATACTCCGACTTCTTGCCAAATATTACGCACGATTCCATGAGGATATGATATAGAAAATGCCGAGGTGTACGGCCCGATCCAACATAATAATAAAAATGTGCACTGTCGAGGGTCGAAGGCACAAACCATAGATGCATCTATTTAACCTGCCGAGGCGAACGGCCCGCTCCCATGAGAGTGTGGTACATAAATCATGCCGAGGCAAACGACCCGATCCCATAAGAAGTGAAATACGAATTCTTGCCGAGGCGAACGGCCCGATCCCATAAGAGTAAGAAGCTTTGATGGGTCCTTGACCCCACTCACGAATAAACGTGTGAGTTGTAATTTCTTTAACAAAAACCTTTCAATGAAGTATACATATATACATATATATATATATATATATATATATATATATATATATCACGGAAACATATCGTAGGAGGAGTAAAGTCATTCGGTGACTAATCGTGAACTCGTGAAATCTCTACAGTAACAAGTCTAGTCTCAAGTAGTACTGTAAAACAGAGGAATTTAATAGGAGAGACTGCTCAAATAATACAGCTATAGTATGATGTGAACCTAAGCCTACCCGGACAATAACAGGAATGTAGTTATGTACGGGCTCTTGTCACCTCGCGCGTACATAGTCCCCATAACAAGTAGCACACATCCATATACAACACCTAGGGGTAATTTCCACCTCACATACTTAGACAGGAGACTTACCTCGCTCCGAAATTCAATAACCGGCTCCAAAGCCACTCTAACACCTCAACCCGATGCCCGCCAATCCAAAACTAGTCAAATAAGATGCAGCACAATCAAAATATACTCTAATATTCAAAAGTAATCAATTTATAACAATTTCCAACTCTGTTCGAAAAGTTGATAAAAATCACCCTCGGGCCCACGTGCCCGGATTCCAAAAATTTTCGAAGATAAACACTACCCATAGAATTACGAGCTCAAATATATAATTTATTCTTAATTTCATGCCCAATTTCATGGTCAAAATCCAAAAATATAATTTCTAGGTTTTCTACCAAACCCCCCACAATTTCTACTAATTTTCATGCTTAAATCCTTATACAACCCATGTATTTAACTTGCAATGGATGGGAATAACTTACCTTGGTATAGATGATGAAACCCCCTACTTGAAACTCTCCAAAATCGCCCAACCAAGTGAAAAATGGGAGAAAAATGGGCCAAATCCTGTTTTAAAGGAAACCTCACTGCCCAGCTCGAATTCTCGCACCTGCGGTCACTTGACCGCTTCTGTGATTCCGCAGGTGCGGCAATTATTCCACTTCTGCGGAGATTTCCCCCAGCCGCTACTTCTGCTTCTGCGCCTTCCCTTCCGCAGGTACGGTCTCGCTTTCGCGGCGAGATAACCGCATTTGTGGTCTCAACACTGCTTAGCTGAAATCACACCTGCGCCCCTCATGGCTGTTTCTGCGGCTTCGCACCTGCGGCCAAAACCTCGCAGGTGCGGATACACCAGCTACCAGCTGCCTCATCATTCCTTTAGTCCAAAATTTATCTGTTAACCATTCGGAATCCACCCGAGGCCCTCGGGACCTCAACCAAATATAGAAATATGTCCCAAAACACATTACGAACTTAGTCGAGGCCTCAAATCACGCCAAACAACATCGAAACTACGAATCACCCTCTAATTCAAACTTAATGAACTTTGAGATTCCAAACTTCTACAATCGATGCTGAAACCTATCAAATCACGTCTGATTGACCTCAAAT
Organism: Nicotiana tomentosiformis; assembly: GCF_000390325.3. NCBI lineage: Eukaryota > Viridiplantae > Streptophyta > Magnoliopsida > Solanales > Solanaceae > Nicotiana > Nicotiana tomentosiformis. Next base: position 89,040,823 of record NC_090813.1, read on the forward strand.
TTTGCACACAAGTCGTAATTGACATTACGGACCTACTCTAATTTTCGAAATTGGAATTCGACCCCGATATCAAAAATTCCACTCCCGGTCAAACTTCCCAAAAACCTTCAAAGTTCCAACTTCCGCCAAATGACCCCGAAATGACCTACGGACCTCCAAATCCATATCCGGACGCGCTCCCAATACCAAAATCACCATACGGAGCTATTCCCAGACTCAGAATCCCAAACAGACAGCGATAGCATTGAAATGCACTCCATCCCAAATTTATGAAATCCTTCCAAAATGCCAACTTCCACAATAGGAGCCGAAATGTTCCCGGGTCATCCAAAACCCAAACCGGACATACGCCCAGGTCCAAAATCATCATACGATCCTGTTGGAACCTTCCCATCCCAATTCCGAGGTTGTTTACTCAAAAATCAAACCTTAGTCAATTCTCCCAACTTAAAGCTTCCGAAAATAGAATTGTTCTTTCTAAATCAACTCCGAACTTCCCGAAATTAAATTCCGACCACGTGTACAAGTCATAATACATGAAGTGAAGCTGATCATGATCTCAAACCATTGAATGACGTGCTAGAGCTCAAATGACCGATTGGGTCGTTACATTTTGCATCCACTCATGTATGAAATTGCGCACTCAGTATCAACTATGTGCCAACGGTTCGTGATACTATAGAGGGGTTATAAGGGAGCCATGGTTGCTCAAATATTGTTATAACGTGTCATCCAGATCGAGGATGCGAAAGTATTGAGAGATCATTAAGTTGTGCATATGGGGGTGCAACAGGTTCTGACATTTGGTTGATAAGTACGATCTTAAAAAAGTTTAATTAGTTGCCTAATCATCACAATCGTGGTAGGGTCATGATGTGGATGTAGTTCTGTAGATAGTTGGTGGTATTAGAGACTATGTGGTTCGTATGGGATTTTCATTTAGTGAAGGGTACATACTAGCAGTCAAGGCACTAGAGGAAGCGAGTTTAACTGTCACGAGGATGACATGCGCCAAATAAATGGCTTGAGGTGTCTTGTGACTGGTGTCGTACGAGCGGTGAAGATTAGTATTACAGATCATCGGACTGTGTCCTATGGCTTCGCGCCAAGTGAAGGGAGTACACTATCAACGATCAGATTGCGGGGTCATGTGTTATATTAGTTTTGGCCTAAGATGTATTTATGTGGTATTAAAAGGTTCTCCAAAACTTGTATATGATTAAGAGCTGAGATTTGTATGGGATGATGCTGGGACTTGCGGTATTCCTACGTCCTTAAAAAATTCTACATTTCAGTATCAGCGGGGTCATGGAAATAATTTCAGAATACTCGGAGTGCTCCTGTAAGTTTTTTTAATGCACCACTGACACAAGGTTCCTATAATGGTTATTCCGGTTATCTGGAACAGACCCAGTATGAGCAGTCGAACCTGCAGAGGGGTTGTTATCAGTGTGGTGATACTAGGTACATCATGAGAGATTGTCCCAGACTTGGGGGTGGGGGGGTGGATTTTATCAGAACACTCAAGCTATGGGCCCCAATGCAGTTACTACCCCACGTGCACAACCAATTAGAGGTGGAGGACAGGCGAGTAAAGGGTGCCCTAGAGGGAGAGGTCCAACCCATTGATATATTTGCTATGGTGTGGCTGAAGCCACTACACCAGATGGTGTCGTTACAGGTATAATCCTGATATGTTATAAAAGAATATTATTCCTTAATTTGATTTGGTTCTGAATATTGAGGCGAGTCCTCATATTATGCTCCGCTTATGGGTGAGCTTCGTAATTTTGTGAATCACTTATATGTTATCCGTGTTGGGAGATTCGATAAGGTTAGCCCGTGTCTATCATTTTTATTTTGTACACCATTGAGGACTATACGTCCAAAAGTGACTTTCTATTACTCTCTATAGTGGGTTTTGATGTGATTTCAGAATAATTGAGTTCAATTTTATGAATTATATGCCCTACCGGTATGGGGGTTCATTATGTGTTGTGAAAATTGTTTACGGAATTTATTGAAAATAATAAAGAAAGGAAATTGAAAATTTTCAGTTGGCACGATGTGCAAAATACTTGTGATTCAGAACCGAGGATGAGATCCTCGCATTTTAATATAAATTGATATGTTTAAACCATGCTACGAGCTGCGGTGGAAGTTATATAAGGACGAGATCCTAGTGAGGAAAATTCTTGTGTTTAAGTTCTCCCTTGTGAAATTAAATTTGTACAATAGTACTAATAGGGAGTCATGCCTGTTAGGCTTATTTGAAAATTCTTATATGAAATTCTCTGTGCATACTTGCCAAATTCGTGTTGTAATTATTGAGTTTTAACCTACGAGGTAGGTGCCCTCCCAGGTGGCGTTAAATGTGACTCGTTAACCCAAGTAAATAATTATGAGGTATTTATGCCTCGCGTGTTGCCTTCAGTGTTGTGAAAATTAGATATGAGATTTTGGTTAAGATAAGATTAATTGAGGATGCTGAAGTTAATTATAAACAACTATTATGACCAGAGATGTGGTTATGGACATACGTATGATGTGCGCGTAGGCACGAGTTGCTACATGCGGTTGAAACTAATACCGTGTGTTGATGTAAGGAATTTGAAATTGATTGGAGCGGGAGAAATTGGCTTTAAAGCTTATAAGTGTGAATAAAAGATATAATCTCCATAGATATGATGTTTTCGGACCCCTGTTAAATTTACGGTGACGTAGAATCACCTGTGAGTATGTGTGAAATAATGTACTCAGTAATTTAATGTCATCAAAATAATTCTTGGCACGTTCGAGGACGAACGTATATTTAAGAGGGGGAGAATGTAACGACCCGACTTGTCATTTTAAGAATCTATGAACCATTCAGCTACATAGGGTCTCGAGTAGCTTCGTAATATGTATTATGACCCGCGTGTATTGTCGAGTTTGGTTTTCGGAAGATTCAGAATTTAATTTAAAGAACAATTCTCATTTTTTGAAACTTAAATGGAAAAAGTTGACCGGAGAGTTGACTTTTGAGCAAACGACCCCGGAATAAAATTTTGATGATTTCAATAGCTCTGTATGGTGATTTTGGACTTAGGAGCGTGTACGGAAAAAATTTGGAAGTCCGTAGTGATATTTTGCTTGAAATGGCGAAAGTTGAATTTTTGGGATGTTTGACCGGGGAGTTGACTTTTTGATATCGGAGTCGGAATTCAGTTCTGAAAATTTTTATAGATCTGTTATGTCATTTATGACTTGTGTGTAAAATTTGAGGTCAATCGGAATTGATTTGATACGTTTTGGCGCAAAATATAGAAGTTGGAAGATTTGAAATTCGATGCGCGATTCGTAATTTCGGCGTTGTTTGGCATGGTTTGAAGCCTCAACTAAGTTCGTATTGTATTTTGGGACATGTTGGTATATTTTGTTAAGGTCCCGAGGGCCTCGGGTGGATTTCGGAAGGTTAACAGAATGGATTTCGGACAAAAGGAGCTGCTGGAATTTTTCTGCTGCAGAAGTTATTGTTGGACAGCAACTGGTGCAATCGTAGAGCTGATTTTGGAAGCTTATATCTCGAAATCTATAAGGAACCTAAATATTATCAAAACATTAAAGTTGTAGACCTTTGATTCTAGTTTCCAGAATGATAAACCATTCATTATTCGAACATTTGTACAAAAAGTTATGATCGATTGACTGAAGCTGGTACTTCAGATTTTGGCTACAACAGTGTGCATCGCCAGATATTTTTGCTGCACAGGGCTGATTTTGAGAGCTTATATCTCGCAATCTATAAGGAGTTGGACGATGAGCAAAACATAAAAGTTGTAGCCCTTTGTATCTAGTTTACAGAACTTTAAACTGTTTGGCAGTTGGAGTTGAGTACAAGAAGTTATGGTTGATACACTACAGGCTGTCGAGGAAGAGTTTGATGTTTTCAACATAAGCATATAATGATCCAAATGTCCATTTTTAGTTCTAGAGATCAAAATTTTATTTCGAGACTTTCGAGATTTTGATAATGAATTATAGGAGTGATCTGGAAAGTTTGGTCTAATTTCATCAAGTCGCGATTGAGTTTCTAGCGCGAAACATGAGTTAATTGTTTAACGAGCGAAATTGGTATCGTATTGAGCAAATGAGCTCCGAATTGAGTTTCGATTGAACGAGTAGGTTTGTATTTTTATTTGTGGCTCATAGAAACAAGAATCATCAAATTCTGAATTCGTATCATAGAGTTTGAGCCTTTTTAGTGAAACAAAACTGCTGGTGTAAACAGTCCTGGTGCGCACCTTTAGCGACCATATTTGACACTTTTAGCGACGGGATTGGACTTTTAGCAACCAGAATAGTATTTTTTGGGCAGAAACATAAGGACCAAAAATGGTCATTTCCTTCATTTCATTTTGAATTTTTGGAGCACGGTTCTTGGCCGATTTTGAGTTTTTTTCTTCAAGACTTTAACTTGGGTAAGTGTCCTATATCCAAAAGTTATTATATTTCATAAATTCATGGTCATATTCATCATTTATTTCGGATTTAAATGGAAGAAATCAAGATTTTTGCAAAACTTTTCAAGAACGAAAATTTTAGATTTGGAGGTCGAGTTGTTATCGGAATTTGATAAAATTGATATGGGTGGACTCGTAATTGAATGAGTTGTTGGATTTTGTGAGTTTTGTCGGATTCCGAGATGTGGGCCCCACAGGCAATTTTTGAGTTAAATTTCGGATTTTATTGGAAAATTAGTATTTTCAAATGGAATTAATTCCTATAATTAGTATTCACTTAATTGAATTAGTTTGGTTATATTTGAGCTGTCCGGAGGTCAATTCAAGCAAGAAGGGGATTTTGAAATATCGGCCTAACTTCAAAAAGGTAAGTATCTTGCCTAACCTTGAGTGGAGGAATTACCCCTTAGACATTGAGTCTTATGTGGAAATTATGTAATTGAAACCATGTACGCGAGGTGACGAGTACGTACTTGGTTTCTATGTGCATATTATATCGGTTGAAATTCGTAGACGCCCTTAAGTATTAAATTGAATAATTATTGTAAGTTATTAAATCCCTTATTTGTCATGTCTCATTCCTTATTTGCCGAGGTTGTTTTTATATGATAATTTGGTGTGATTGCCACTTGACTTTTATGTGAATTCTGTGTTTGTTTGAGTTGCCATTTTTATGGAAAATACTTTCATTATTGATTTTTACCTACAGATTATTTAAATGAAAAAATTAGTTAATAAGATGAATAAAATCTATTTATTTCTTGAAGTTGTGATTTAAAAGAGGTGTTGTTCCTTGATGAATTACTTTTCAGTTCACGTTGTTAAAAATTTGGAATTGAATTATAAAGGCCGTGAATCATATTGAGGCAAAGTGCAAAATTGTGAAATATTATACAGTTGAGTTGTTCACTCCCGAACATTTTGTTAAGATGTTGTGCACATTATGATCGATTAGTGGGCTCCTTATTGTGGAAAAATAATGTATTGTTGACTTGAGGTGCAAGTTGTATTATGCTGTGATATTTAGACACTTGAGGTGCGATTTGTGAAATATTGTGATATTGATACGCATGCGGTGATATAAGGTCAGGGTGTTGAAACGCATGCGGTGAGATAAGGGTGGCTTGAAACGCGTGGCTAGTAGGGGAACTACTAGAAGTCATGCAGTGTGATAAGGGTGGCTAAAACAAGGGATGCTATTTCGGAAACAATGATTTCTTTAAAAAATAAAATGTGAAGGCTCCCACGGTGATATAAGGAAATGAGATATTGTGAATTTATTTATGATTTGGGACTACGAGGCGGTACCTTGGGAGTGCCCTGTTGATATTTCTTTATTTATGTTCTTGTCTTGGGTGATTGTGTTTCATTTAATATGTAAATTCTTGTCTTCTTCCGTGATGTACTAGTTGACTTTATTATTATGTGTTTTGTGCTCCTAGTTGTATTGTGTTGGCTTTGGCTTTTTAGCACGAGACTCTGAAGAAGTATATTTCTTGTTTTTCTTACTGATTTTTGATGATTAAGTTGATTTAAATAAAAGAAATTATTATTATATTTTAAATTAAATAGTTTTACATCCAAGTCAGTAGTTTATCTGATGCTTTAATTTAAGTGCAATGTTATTTTTTTCACCCAAATGATTTCTAAAATAAATTAATTTCTTTGTTGATTTCTTACATGATTTAAAAATGGTAAACTCACTTTAGTGGAAATAAATTGATCATGTGGATCTTATATACATTGATATTATTGGCACGTGAGTTGTCCATGCAGTTGTGATAGAAATATGGGCACGAGGTGTCGTGGAAATATGGAAGTGGACTGAGACCCGTATGTTTATGATTTTGAAATAAGGTGTCACAAGGTGACTTTTATTTGAAAGAATTATATTTAAAATATTATTTCAAAGAATTATATTCGGAAGGTATTTATTCGAAAGAATTATATGTGAAAGATTTATATTTGAAGGACATGTTTAATTGGTTGTACTTGTGTTACTTATTCGTTTGAGCAATAATTATGATTTTCTTATTGCCTTGTTATTATATCACTAATTGATTTTGTTGTTATCATTGCTAGTTATTTTCCAGTACTATTATATACTGCTATATTGCACAGGTTATTTAACTAGTGAGTGTATTGATTGTACCCCGTCACTACTCCACCGAGGTTAGTCTTGATACTTACTGGGTACCGACTGTGGTGTATTCATACTACACTTCTGCACATTTTTGTGTAGAGCCAGGTATTGGAGATATCGGACTCGGGCAGAGTTAGTGTGTTGATTGCAAGGATTCAAGGTAGAGCTTCTTGGTCGTCACAGTCCCTTAGAGTCTTTCCATTTTATTGTACTGTCAACTCTTATTCGAATAGTATTGTATATTCGATCTTTGAGATTCATTGCATGTATTCAGTTAGAGTTCGTGACTCAGTATTACCAGTCTTGGGAAGGTGTTATAATTATTTCCGTTGTTGGTTTTGACACGTATATTAAATTATATGTTTAAAAAGAATAGCTTGAATTGTAATTGTAATTGGCTTACCTAGTCTTAGAGACTAAGTGCCATTACGATGCCTGTGGTGGGATTTTGGGTCGTGACAGATTTGGATGCCTAACTTGCCCTACACTACACATCAATCTGCAATCTAGAAGTTCAAATGAGGCAAATCTCTCAAGCTCTAATTTTTTGTTCTAAGGGGGCACTACCAAATGACACGGTGGTAAACCCAAAGGGTGGTAACAATATGGGACATGCTATGGTGGTTATCACAAGAAGTGGAAGAGGCAGGAATGCACCCACCTCAAGTGGAAGGCGACTTGTTGATGATGATCAATTGATGCAAGAAGAAGAGATCCCGAACAATGTCGTTCAACCAAATAAGGAAGTTCAGATTGATATTGGTGATAGTGTGGAAGAGACTCAAGAGGAAGTAAACCCGTCTAGAAAACACATTATTGACATACCGGAGCTGGTAATGCACAAGGCTAATGCACCATTTCCTAAGCCTCCTGTCGCGCCCCATTTTCTCGCGAAAGCGGATTTCGACGTGTGACAACTCTTTTAAATGGGTATTGAAAGAGAAGAGTTGCCACCTAACAATTTTAAGGTGCGTTAGGGCACCTATTTGCAAAAAACTCTATTTGACTAGTCAACGCCACCAAAGATCGGGTAAGGGCTTAAATTACCTCAAAGAGAAGGTGTTAGGCACTCTTCGAGGTCCACAACTGTGGGTCCCGACCGAACTTTAAATTATGTGGATTATGTAATTAGGCTAGGTGATCAAATAAATAAAGGGATATTTAGAAATCGAAGAGTCTTTTTAGGACATATAAGAATCGGCAAAAATCTTAATCAAGCATACAACTACATTGATCTATGTTAAATGACTAAGTGTAAATAACAAATATATAAAGGGGGGGGGGGGGTCCTAAACATTTTAGCCTAAAGGATCACCCCGTGCAACATAAATAATACTTCACAACTCCCTTGAGGTAGAGGTTGCTCATATTATTAAGCGGGCACAAACTATCATCTTCTGCTACTCGATTACTATGTTAAAGTTATTTACCTAAAGGTGCTCTAATTCAATTCTAGGTCGTACTCTATGTGTGCATTACCCGTACCATACCTATGATCCAGGAGGCTTTGGACCTCTATTTGGGTGGTTCTAGACTTCACTTAGGAGGCTTAAAATGAGAAAACTAGCGCGCATTCAAAACATATAGGACTACACATAAATGTAAGAAAGGGTTCAAGTTAACCTCCACACATAAACGGCAAATTGCACGCGGGCAGATTCAGCAATATACAGTTTTCAGGATCAAGACTTAAAGTCCTATAGGCATGGTTCCTAGGTGATTCTGGATTTCCAGCAGCATTGCAAATCTAGGCTAACGGATTTGCATATTAAAGGCATTACAAACCTGTAGGCATGATCTCTGATTATCTGCGTAATGAGGCAGTGAAACGATCCCAGAACTCTGAATTACCAGCACTGATTTTATAGACAAGTTTCTTAGGCATGTGACAGTGTCCTATAGGCAGGATTTCTAGTAGTTAACAATTGAAATTGATTTTCTATACTTTATCCCTATAGGCATGTCGTTTAAGTGTGGTAGTGCGACGAAGTAACAAAGTAATTTTTTAGTTGATTAAGATCATATAGTCGTGATATCTAAAGGAGCAGCGTACTAAGAGCAATAGAAGTAGTTGATTGATTGATCAATTAAAACCCCATAGATATGGTATCTAGGTGAGTATTAGCAAAACATGTGTTATTGTATCCTATAGGCATGCTATCTAAAGTGTTTAGTAGTACACATGGAAAAAAGTGTAGCAATTACTTGAGCCAACATGTTTTGACAAGTTAAGTGAAGTGTGTGCGTGATTCCTATAGGTATTATTTCTATTAGTGTGCAACGCACTAAATGAAATCATATAAGGCATGCTGAACGAAATAACAAATAGAACACATAGACCCTATAGGCATGTTTTCTACCCTTTTATGCAAGCATTAGAATATACCTGTCTCCCCCAACTTCATTAACACCCTAATTGTTTATTTACAAATTATTACAGGCCCAGATAATGAATATATAAGTATAAATATTACACAAGGAACAACAGCAGGCCCAAAAGGAGATAACCCAGTACTGCCTGGGCCTTCAACAAACTCATTCTTCGCACCAGCAGCAAACCCGGACCCAAACTCGACTCAAGTATTAGAGTATACCAATTACAAGCTTCAAACTCATATATAGACCCATACCAGGCAGAAGTGGAGGATTCACTCACCCAGTAGTGGCAGATGAATAACTTAACCAAACAATTACTCATTGAATTAGTTAAGAAAACTCTAAATCCACACACTCAATTCTTAAGACTATAGCTATCGGCAGCTATAAGCCAAAGGCACATAAACAAGATAACATTAAATTGGAAGGCACATGAGACATATATGAGGCAGGTTCGTGTTTGTATTTCCAAAAAAAAATAATGTTTGAAGTGACAATACTGAGCAGCATGAGCTAGCAAGCCATTCCACATAGAGTTTCAAAGTAAAGCATGATTCAGGACCAACCTAAAGAACTTCAAATGACAATCTAGCATAATCATAGGCAGGAAGCAAGTAGAGTACAAATTTCACATGAAGGTTTTAACATGATGATCTAATGAGAATATGGTTACAAACAGCCTAATAACAGACTAGTGGCACAGTTTGGCCAATATATCATGATGAGCATTGATCATAGCATAAAGATTCTAAGAAAACTTATGGTAGGTAAAAGAACATATCAGCTATACATTAACAGGACAAGCAGACATCAGGACTACTGTCAGTCGATCACACATAAGAGAAGAGGTGGAACATTTATCTTAGAAGTCTTAGGCAATGCTAAAGACTACAGGATTGACAAGTCAAGGAATACAATCATCAGAGTTACAGATAGTAGAGAAACATATTTAGGCTAAATATTAAGACAATGTTGTAACATGGGATGGTCAGGGATCAATTTGCATAGTAACAGTAAATTACACATAAACGGTTCAGTAGAAAGAGACTTATTAAAGCAAATTCTAGGGAGGTATTAATTCCGTAGGAGTTTCAGTACAAATGTTCAAAGTGTGGTATGAGAAAGAGTTCGATACTAAACGGTCAATGTAGAAATTTAAGCATACATAAAAATGCCAACATCAAACAAGCATAACAACTCATAATTCTCCCAAATTGACTAAACATGAATGAACATATGCAAACTTATACGAGTTCTGATGAAGGATTGCAGAAGAAATTCAAAGCAAGGTCGCCCCAGTATCATATTGGCTTAGAAAGGTCCACATAACACAGATGTTCAGAAGCATGAACACAAATAGGGAAGAAATATAGTTGCGAGGGTTTGAACACTTACCAGTTTGCAGATTTAATAACAAATAGAGGAGAATCACCAAGTTCCAGTAGCAAAGTAGGAACAACAGCAAAAAACTCCAAACCCTAGTGCGTCAGAGTTCACAGGAGCTTCGAACGAACCCCGAGCAGTACTCTTACTAAGGAGGTAGATAGAGAGGATTCAGGTGGCCTTGGATTTCAGTCGGCCAAGCGCCCATGTTCTATAATAATATAGAACAGGTGAGAGTGAGAGAATAACAATGATTTCGGTCCGTTAAAGGGGATTAGGGGAGGGGTTTATATAGTGGTAGAAACTGGAAGAACAAACATGGAAAACAATTACAAATAAGGAAGGAAAAGATCACATGCAATCAATAATAAAGCTGGTAAAAGAGATGACAGAAATTTCAAACCCTAGTTTGGTCCAACAGCCATAAATCAGACCAATAATGCAAGAATCATTCATTGCAGAGTGTATATAGATGAAATATCGCCCAGATCTTCACAAAATCTGAGTCAATCAGACCTACTATTGGAAGGCAGTGCTTACCAAAAATAGAACAAGAATTAAGTAACACCACAGACATGTATACAATAGCAAAAGTATCACAAAATAGGTAAGTGAATCATGGATTGATTCCATTTTTAGGTTGGAATCGGAGAGAAATTTGGAGGCGGCTGCTAGGATTTCTCAGAAGAGGAAAAGGGTTAGGAGATTTTGAGGGCGGCTGGTAGAGGAAAATGGGATTAGGGTTTGGGTTACGGGGATATAAGGAGAAAGGGCAGGTTTATTATAGGTTGTTGATCATTTAAGATCAACGACCAACATTGAAATAGGAGATGGGGCGGGTTTTAAAAGGGGTCGTTTGGTTGGGCTGCTGAAGAGAAAATGTATGGGCTAAGTGTTTGGGCCCGTAATTTGGTCCGCAATTAGCCTTGTATTGGGCTGGAATTTAAATACACAAAATTCATTAAAATAACTTAAAATAATGACTAATAAATAAATAAAAATATTATTTGTACAGTAAATTATTTGGAAATAACAGCTTAATATTGTAAAAATATGAGAAATGCTATTTTGGTATGAATAATATAATAAATACAATTATGTATAGAATATAGGCTATTATCGTAAAATTATGTAAAAATAGCTTTTACACACAAATATAATTATATAAAGTAAGGTAAAATACTATGAAGCGTATATGTAGATGCAAATAATAAATTTGGATGATTAAGGTGTCACAAAATAATTTAAAGGGGTAATTAATGCATATTCAAGTAATTAAAATGCAAGAGAATCAATTTTAAAGCTTTAAAAATTATAATTATTATTGAAAATTCTTGTATAACTCTTGTAAATTAAGTAATGATGCAAAATGATATTTTGTAAGTATATATACTATTTGAAAAAATATGAGGGCAAAATTGGGTATCAACAATTGTCCCTCTTTACCCGGGAATGGTGAAAGAGTTGTCGGGTAAAAAAAATGATGACCAATTTTGTCCGAATCGAGTGAGGGATAATGTGTTTTGAAAAAATGGGGGCCGAACCCTGGTTCTTAAGTTGCCTACATATACATAGTATTACGGGAATCAGGTCGTGTGTAGTTCTAAATCCAACGGCGAACGAAACCGATGGAGTTGTTATAAGAATGGTCATATGCTTCGAAAAAGGATCTTTTGGGTAGGGTAGTGTCGTAGGTAACGGATAATTTAGGTGGAGCTGTGAATGCGAACGTTACGGATGTATAAGGAAAATATTTGAACGGTTATAGAACAAAGGGTAATCAATTGCTGATCATCAATTACGTTTGAGATAGTCAAAGGATGTGAACGTTGTGAATGGAAACCGGAGCGAGAATGGTTCCTGTTTGTAGAACGGTTACCTTCCGAGTTACCTGCAAAACTTAAAACATGATGCATGCAAATATATACGGGTTATTAAGAAAATTTAACCATGATGCAAATTCCCTTTGGACCATGAGAGTTGTCTTTAGACGATAAGGATAATGTCCTTCGACTATGATGTCCTGGGCCATAAAGTGTATGATAAGGGGTTCGCAGGCCATGGAATGGTTTCCTCGGGCCATGAGGATGGTGCCTCCGGACTATGACGCCTTTGAATAATGTGGCGATGTTTCAGCCCATGAGATGCAAGTATGTGGTAATATGGATTGCTTGATTTAGGAAGCAGGAGATGCTTAGTCGTATGCGAGAATAAGACGAGAAAAAGTTTAGTCTTGTATGAGATGAGGGCAGTGCTTAGCCCGATGCAAAGAGCGGAGACAATGTTTAGTCTCATGCAAGGAAAGGTAATTCCTATCCTTTTGCAATACTGGAGGCAATGCTTAGCCTCATGCAAGAAATAGAGACAGTGTTTAGTCTCATGCAAGGAAAGTCAATGCTTAGCCTTATGCAATACTGGAGGAAATGCTTAGCCTCATGCAAGAAAAGTAGACAGTGCTTAGTCTCTGGTAAGGAAAGCCAATGCTTAGCCTTATGCAATAATGGAGGAAATACTTAGCCTCATGCAAGAAATGGAGACAGTGTTTAGTCTCATGCAAGGAAAGACAATGCTTAGCCTTATGCAATACTGGAGGCAATGCTTAGCCTCATGCAATAAATGGAGACAGTGTTTAGACTCATACAAGGAAAGGCAGTGCTTAGCCTTATGCGATAATGAAGGCAATGCTTAACCTCATGAAAATTGTGGAGACAATATTTAGTCTCATGTGCAGGAAAGGCAATGCTTAGCCTTATGCAATAATAAGGGCAGTGCTTAGCCCTATGAAAATTATGGAGACAGTGTTTAGTCTCATGCACAGGAAAGGCAAAGCTTAACCTTTTGCAATAATGAGGGCAGTGCTTAGCCCTATGCAACGATAAGGACAATGCTTAGCCCTATGCAAGAAAACAATGACTAAATGCGAGAGGATAAAAGCATTTCTTAGCTTGATGTGTTTGCATTTTGGCGACTTTTGTCGCTATGAAGATAGTGATATGTGTGTATATATTTGCGGTCGTTCCTATTATGTTCATTGTGCCTGCGTCCAAAGAAAATTCATGAGTTTTGCGAGGGGAAAGGTTGGTTCATGATCTCGATTCCTTGCTTTGCATTTGCTCTTGTCTGGAGGCCCTGTTTGATCACCCGGGTAACGTCTGGCTTCTATAAAAAAATAAATTTTTTGAAAAACATACATTTGTGGTAAATTGCTTGTATATAATGTAGTTGTTTTGAAATATGCGATAATGCATGAGAGCAGATAATTTATTGAATTGATGACTATGACACGCTTTTGAAACATTGCAACTTCCTTAACTCGGAATTATAAGGATCCTCCTCAAAATTCTGCCCCAGTTTAAATGCGTACTTCCTATGATACATTCCTTGGCGTTTCAAACATGATGGGGTTGGGCAAACTCGAATTCTTGCCCCAGTTTCTAACCATAAGGGGCATGCAGATTTTATTATAATGTGACCGAACCCACAGGGCTGACTACGTATCCCCTCTTAAATGGGAATCAGGTCAAGCATAGTTCAGTTACATCAAATAGAGGATGCAAACACAATCTTAAACATAGTATTTCTTGACTGCGTCCGAATTGATAGGATTTGGCCAAATCTCTCCATCCATTTTTGCAAGTATAAGTGCTCCTCCTGTCAGCACTCGGTGAACCATGTAAGGGCCTTGCGAGTTGGGTGAAAATTTCCTCTTTGCTTCATCCTGATGTGGGAAGATCCGTTTCAGTACCAATTGCCCCGGTGAGAATTGCCTCGACCTGACCTTTTTGTTGAAAGCTCTTGCCATTCTATTTTGGTAGAGTTAATCGTGACATACTGCGTTCATTCTTTTCCCATCAATGAGAGCTAGTTGTTCATACTGGCTCCGTTTCCATTCTGCATCGCTGAGCTTGGCTTTTTGTATGATTCTTAAAGAAGAGATTTCCACTTTGGTGGGGACAACGACTTCAGTACTGTAGACCAGTAGACAAGGGGTTGCCCCAGTTGAGGTACGAACTTTGGTGCGATACTCGAGCAAAGCAAATGGTAGCTTCTCGTGCCATTATTTTATCTACCATATTCCTTAATATCTTCTTGATGTTCTTATTGGTGGCCTCTACGGCTCCGTTCATTTGCGACTTGTATGTTGTAGAGTTCCAATGCTTGATCTTGAATGCTTCGCATATGGCTTTCATCAAGTAGCTGTTGATATTGGTGGCATTGTCAGTAATGATTGACTCAGGTACTCCAAATCAACAAACGATGCGGTCCCAAACAAAATGTGCTACGACCTTCTTAGTTTTATCCTTATAGGATGTGGCTTCAACCCATTTTGTGAAGTAGTCTATAGCCACCCGGATGAACCTATGTCCGTTTGAAGCAGTAGGTTCAATTGGTCCGATGACATCCATACCCCAAGTAGAGAAAGTCCAGGGCGAACTCATTGCATTGAGTTCATTGGGCGGCACTCGTATCATATCAACATGTATCTGGCATTGGTGGCACTTTTGAACATATTTGATGCAGTCTGTTTCCATAGTCATCCAGAAATACCCTGCTCTTAATATCTTCTTAGCCAAAACGAAACCATTCATATGAGGTCCGCAAGTTCCGGCATGTATTTCCTCGAGCAATCTGGATGATTCCTTGGAATCGACACATTGCAACAATCCCAAATCAGGAGTCCTTCTATACAAAATTCCTTCGCTTTGAAAGAAATGGTTGGCAAATCTTCGAAGCGTGCGCTTCTGAGTGTGCGTAGCGTGCTCTATATATTCTCCCTTTTCCAAGTATTCCTTGATGTCGTGGAACCACGGTTTTTCGTCAATCTCTTCTTCAACATGAGTAGGGCTGTTCAAAACCGAACCGATAGTTTATTGGATTATTAGTATCGGATTATTGGAGTAATGGATGGTGAACAGATTGAGATTTTATAATTAACGGCTTAACGGTTTGGGGGCGGATTACTCAATTTTCTTATCGGGTAAACCGTTAACCCGTTAAGAATTTTTATATTTATATTTTTACCCCTATGTATATAAAGTACTACTAAGAAGTCGCCAGTCACCAGAGCTTAGAAAATATTTCAGCAGTTCTGCAACATAACTTAGATGCCTTCTGCAACGAAAATGTCATCTAAGTTACTTAGTTTCCACTTAGATGCCTTAGAAGTTACGTTCCAACAAATTCAGACTATGTACTTGCAGCAAATTCAGACTATGTTTCCTTAGATGGCATTTAAACTAAGTAACTTAGATGCCTTTGTAATAACCAAATGAAAAATAAGTGGAAACTAATAAGAAGTTAGAAGTGGATCTGTATTATGTGCAGTAGTGATGTAATTATTTTTTTTCATAGCAGAATTTTACCAGCTATATAATACAATTGTTTAATCAATACTTTCCAGAAAATATTCATGAAAATTGAGACAGTGCAAGCACAATTCCAAGATAGAACCAAATAAGACATCAACACAACATCTCAAGATAGAACTAGAGAAAGAGATCTATGATAATGGCCAGAACTGAAAGTAATTTGTCGATCTCAGATGGTATTGATTTGAAACCGTTTAGTATTGATCGAATAATTGTTCAAAAAAGTTTTATTTAACTTAGCCGATAAACCGACTGATAATCGTTAATCCAATACCAATCCGCCCGTTGTCTTATTGGATGGCTAGCGGATTGCTACATTTATAATCCGATAACCGATAAGCCGAACCGTTAAGCGTAATTATCTGCCCGATCCGCCCGATAAGCACCCCTAAACATAAGCACAATATGTTGGCTGCTTATGAATTCTTATTGGGATAGGATCGATGAAATTCTTGTCTGGGTGTTGTATCATGGAGGACAAAGTGGCTAATGCATCTGCAAACTCATTCTGAATCCTTGGAACATGTTTGAACTCTATCTTTGTGAACCTCTTGATTAGCTCTTGTACACAGTGCAAATATGATAATATTTTGGTGTTCTTTGTAGCCCATTCTCTTGGAACCTGGTGCACCAACAGATCTAAATCTCCGATTACCAACAGCTCCTGAATGTTCATGTCAATGGCCCAGGATGCAAGCCTCATATTCCGCCATATTGTTGGTGCACAAAAACCTGAGTTTTGCGAATACCGGATAGTGTTGACCAGTTTCTGATACTAAGACAGCTCTGATACCCACTCCTTTGAAGTATGTTGCTCCGTCGAAGAACATCCTCCAACCATCGTATGTCTCGGTGATATCTTCTCCTACAAACGGCACCTCCTTATCGGGAAAATACGTTTTCAATGGTTCGTCTTCTCCGTCTATGGGATTTTCTGTCAAGTGATCTGCCAATACTTGCCTTTGACTGCCTTCTGAGTTACATAGACGATGTCGAACTCACTCAACAATATCTTCTACTTTGCCAACTTACCCGTAGGCATGGGTTTATGAAAGATGTATTTTAGCGGATCCATCCTTGATATGAGATATGTAGTATACGCACAGAAATAATGTCTCAACTTCTGGGCTATCCATGTTAAAGCACAAAAAGTGCATTCCAACAAAGAGTACCGGGTTTCGTAAGGCGTGAACTTCTTGCTCGGATAATATATCGCATGCTCCTTCCTTCCCGTTTCATCATGTTGTCCTAGAACGCAACCAAAAGCCCCATTCAACATAGATAGATAAAGTAACAGAGGTCTTCCTGGTTATGGTGGGACAAACACAGGCGGTTTGGATAAATATTCTTTGATTTTGTCGAAGGCTTTCTAGCATTCTTCAGTCCAGCTTGTTGCAGCATCTTTCCTCAGCATTCTGAAGATTGGCTCACATATCACTGTTGATTGTGCAAGTCCTGGATAGCTTTGATCTTTGACGGGTCTAACTCAATACCCCGGCGACTGACGATGCAACCTAACAACTTTCCAATATGGACCCCGAAGGCACATTTTACAGGATTCAACTTCAAATTGTATTTTCGAAGCCGATCGAAAAATTTCTTCAGGTGTGCTATGTGATCTGAACTCCTTTTAGATTTGAGGATAACATCATCCACGTACACCTCTATTTCTTTATGTATCATGTCATGGAAGATAGTCGTCATGACCCTTATTTAGGTGGCCCCAGCATTCTTCAAACCAAACGGCATCATCTTGTAACAATATATTCCCCATGGTATGATAAAGGCAGTCTTTTCGGTGTTCTCTTCATCCATCCAAATCTGATGGTATCCCGCAAAGCAATCCACAAAGGATTGGAGTTCATGCTTGGCACAATTATCAATTAGTATGTGTATGTTGGGCAACGAAAAATCATCCTTAGGACTTGCTTTGTTCAAATCTCGGTAATCGACGCATACTCTAACTTTTTCATCTTTCTTCGAAACTGGCACAATGTTGGCTAACCAGGTCGGGTATTCGACCACTCGGAGAACCTTGGCTTTGATTTGTTTTATGACCTCCTCTTTTATCTTCAAACTCATATCTGGATTGAACTTTCTGAGCTTCTGCTTCACCGATGGACACATGGGATTGGTAGGTAGCTTATGAACTACTATGGATGTGCTTAAACCAGTCATGTCATCGTAGGAGCATGCAAAGATGTCATCATACTCCTTTAGGAATCTGATATACTCTCCTTTCTCTGACAGTGATAGATGAATGCTTACACGCGTTTCCTTGACCGTTTTGGAATCTCCTAAGTTAACGGCATCAGTTTCCTCCAAATTAGACTTCGATTTGTTTTCAAAGTTCTCTACTTCTCTGACGATTTCCTCAGGTATTATATCATCTTCCAAATCCTCTGAATCACTGTCTTTAGTTGCGTTGTCTCATTACATGTCACAGTCGTGGGTTCATCAAGATATGTAATAATTATGCTGAAACAAATGTAGAAAAATAATAATAAATATGAAAAGCAATAATGCATTAATAAAACTTTAAAAATGTCAACAAGTACGACTCAATGGCTCGAGTAATTATTTCAAAGCAAAATACAGAAAAATGTCTTAAATGCTCAAAAATATTTGAAAGTAATTCATGCTAATTGCCAAGCTACCCAGGAACTCGGCGAGCCCGGGATGATGCAGCGGTCCATTTCTTGAGAACAACTCCTTCTTCCATGGTTTGAATGTTAAGGTCTTCCCCCTCCTCCTCCTCAACAATTGCATTGCAGTCCATGTCTTCTTCATCTAGAAACAGTTTTCACATGCCAGCCAAAACCTCATCCTCCTCATATCCCTACATCATGTCAGCCTGATAGAACGTCTGGTGTAGAGGTGGTACGGGTTGTTCCAGTGGATAGTAAGGAGCACACCATGGTGGTGTCCAATCCTGATATTTTTGCCATGTGTATTCATATCCGAGTCCAAAAGTCGTGCCATGGTACTGTGGTTGTATGGGTTTGGTGATCCCCTGAAGATTTTTACCGAGACCCTTGGCTAGTTCATACCCCGTCCACAATAATATGCTTTCTATCTTGTTGTTCTACCATCGGTGTTTTTCAATTGCGTTAACTAGTTCAATGCAATGATATGTTTCTCCACCCAACTTCCTTTTGTTTTCGACAACTCAAATGGTCTGGTTGGTGTATATGGGGTTGCTCCCATCTCCATGGATGATCACCTCCTGATGATTCCATTCAAACTTCACAGCCTGGGGCAGAGTTGAAGCTACTGCCCCGGCTGCATGTATCCATAGCCGTCCCAACAATAGATTGTAAGTAGCAGATATATCTAGCACTTAGAACTCAACATCAAACCAAGTCGGACCCATCTGTAGATTGAGGTTGATTTCTCCAATGGTGGCTCTTTGAGATCCATCGAATGCCTTCACATTCATGCTTCACATTCGTATCTCGTTCAGGCCTTTTACCCAGTATCTTTAGAGTGGTCAGTGGACATATGTTAAGACTCGAACCTCCATCTATCAAGACCCTGGCGATGAACTTAACTTCGAATTGCACCGTGATGTGCAATGCCCTGTTGTGACTCAGTCCTTCTTGTGGTAATTCATCTTCGTGGAAAATGATTTTGTGGCTCTCCAATACCTGCCCGACCAAATTAGCCATCTCTCCACTAGTGATGCCGGATGGTACATAAGCTTCACTTAACACCTTCATCAGAGCATTCATGTGCGTGTCTGAGCTTTGCAGCATTGATAAGATGGATATCTGAACAGGAGTTTTATTCAAGTGGTCAACAACATAGTACTCCCTTACTTGTATCTTCCTCCAAAGATCGTCAGTTCCAGTCTCGACAACAGGCGGCTTAGGTGCAGCGTCCTTGCTCGTTCCACCAAGATTATTAGGTATGTAAACTCTGTCGATTCTTGTCATACCTTGCGCGACACCTGTTTCTTCTACTTTGGCTTTTTTCCTTTCTTCTTGCTTCTGCAACATAATCCCATGGGATGGCATAAGATTTGTAAGCTGGTGTGGGAGCTACCATCACAGTGAAGGGTGTAGTTACATCAACTTCAAATGGCACCTGGGTTTGTACCACAACTAGCGTGAGGGTGACCGGAGATGTTTTAAGGGAGTCTCCCTCTTGAATGAGTCCGATGGACACTTCCTGATCCCATTCCTCGTCAGTTTCTATCACATTCACTCTCGCGCCTCTGTAATCCGGGAAAGGTTTGTTGCGAACATTTGGTGCAGCTTCCTTTGCTTGTATAAACTTAGTGTCGATCAATGTCTGAATCTTGTCTTTCAACGTGCGACATTCCTCAATAGTATGACCATTCATTCCTGAATGATAAGCACATGTCTTGTTGGGGTTGATCCATTGAGAAGGATTTTCCACAACAACGGTAGGAATAGGGGTGACATTATCAGCGGCCTTTAGTCTCTCATACAGTTGGTCTATGGGTTCAGCAATTGGAGTGTATTGTCTAGGAGGTATGCAGTCAAAATTTGGACGTGGCTTTGGGTAATTTTAGCGGGCGGGTGGAGGTGAATGGTAATATGCAGGTTGAGTGTTGTAGGTATAGTATGCGGTGGCAGGGTATTGGTATTTTGGAGGTAAAGGTTGATATATGGGTGGAGGTGTTTGGTATGTAAGGGGAGACTTGGGACCTTGAGCTACCATCACGGCACCTTCCTTCTTCTTTGAAATACCTCCTGATTGGAAAGCTTTATTCGTAGCCTGCATTGCCTCAAAATTGGTTACCATCCCATTCTTAATTCCTTCTTATATTCTTTCTCCTAGCTTGATGATGTCGGAGAACTTGTGATTTTCAATAACCATCAAGCTTTTGTAATACTGAGGGTCTTGAGCTCTGACAAAGAACTTGTTCATTTGTTCTTCTTCAAGTGCTGGCCTTACCTTTGCAGCCTCTGATCTCCAACGAGTAACATATTCGCGGAAGGTTTCTGTCGCATTCTTCTTGAGATTTTGAATGTAGAAAATGTCTGGCATATTTTCCGTGTTGAACCTGAATCTATTCATGAAATCTGATGCAATACGCACCCAACTAACCCACTTCTTTGGGTTTTGACTGATATACCAAGACAAAGCGTCTCCTGTAAGGCTTCGCATGAACAGTTTCATGCAGATTTATTCATTCTTTCCCACCCCTACAAGCTTGTCGGAGTATGTTCTCAGATTCACCTTCAGATCACCGGTACCATCGAACATTTCGAACTTGGGATGTTTGTAACCCTCCGGCAGTTCCACATCCGGCTGAATACATAGGTCCTCATAGTTTAGACCTTCAATGCCTTTACCACCTTCAACACTCTGGACTCTCCCTGTAAGCTTCTTGAGCTCATCTTCCATGTTTCTAATGAGCAGGTCCTTTTCAGTCAATTCAGGTATGTATAGGGTTTGCTGCGGAGTATGGGGTAAGGTTTCCACATATATCGGGTTGTTTTGATGAGTTCCCAGAACTTGGGTACATGGATGGTCGTTGGTCGAGTTTTGGGGATCAGGAGTGGGTTGCAGTGCATTTTGAGGGGTGTGATAAGTAGTCATTTGCGGGTATTGAGTTGGATGATTGTGTTGTTATTGAGGGATTGGCACTGGTGGCGGATTAAAGTTCTGTGGTGGTGCGGGATTATGATACCGGTGTGGTGCGGGAGGATTTGGTGGCGGATTTTGGTCTTGTGGGTTTTGTGGGGGTGTTTGATTCTGGATAGTCGGGTTTTGTTGGTTGATGTCGGGAACATTGAGAGTGAGGTAGAGGTTTTCCAGATTTCAGACCTGCTCGATCTCGCCATGTACTTCCAGGATTTTCTGCTCTATTCGTAAGACCAACTCGTTCTGCCCCGGAGTACTTCTGCCATCTGAAGTTTCAATGTTTTCTACCATGGTAGCATTGTCTTTCCTGATACTTAAATCATCCATCTTCACTTTTCCCTTGCTTTTGCCTTTCGGGTAACTAGGTGGAGGACGTCTGGATCTAGTGTGGTATGCTGACGATGCCAGTATGCATGAACCAACTTTTGGGAATGAGAATAATCAAAAGAAATAAAAGTAAATGGTAACCAAGTTAGTAAGGTGAAAATAAAAGAATTTTGCAGTATTTAAACATGTTTCACTAAGTTATGCAAGAATCCACGTCCTAATTTTGGGGACCTCATTGTGCCTGAGGTAGGACTAAGCGACACATAGACTTGGAGAAAATTGATGCCAACTTTGCTTCATTTCATTAATGCGAAAATAGTCCAAAACAAACCTTCACTAAATCGACAATAATAATAAAGTCACTAATGGCATCAAGCCTTATTACATCTAAATCTAAGCTAGAAAGAAGTAAAGAAAATTATCTCCTAATCTACTGGGTCCCTGAAGGACCTTCTCCATGCTTGGCTCTTTGGACCGCATCAATTAGATTTCCCAGATCGCACATATCCAACAGTAAGTAAGCTTTTGCTAGATTTCCTCCTTCATCGTCGTTCATGCCTTGACAGTCCGAGAGTCTCTTTCTCATCTTCCCTTCTAGTTCCATCAGTCCTTGTTCCAAGTATTAGTCTCTTTCTCATCATCCCTTCTAGCTCCATCAGTCCTTGTTCATGCCTTGACAGTCAATCTTTCTATTGACTTAGTGGCAATCTTGTTCCATTCCCTTATCGCCTCCATGTTCACTTTGTGCTGCTCCAGATTTTTAGCTTCGGACTCGAACACCCTTTTGTGTAGCCTCTTGTACTTAACTTGTGCCTCAGCCACTTCATCTATGATCCTATTCTTCAGATTGACTCCTGGCTTGACGTCCCCTGCTACGGCGTCTTCCAGCCATGATAGATAGTAGTACATATGGCCAGCGTGATACCTGCCTGGCTCGATAGTTTCTCCTTCCAAAATAATCTTTTGGTTCGACATATGTTGTGCCTCGAACTTGAATGGAATGATGTCTCCCTTGAAATCTGCTTTGTACTGGACCACATTGGAAACCTGAGGTATGACTTATTTCCTTCCAGCTTGTCTCATTACTCTTATAGGAGCGTAAGGATAGATGGCTCGCAATTCGATCAGTACCAAATGAGTAGCCCCCCTTGACGTGATGATGAACTCACTACTAGAAAACTATTCAAACATCCAATGTACCTACTCGCCTATCAGATTGTTGAAGAAACGCACCCAACTTACAACATTTTCAGGTTGTGCAAACCTGTACAGAATAAACGTCCTTTTCTTTGGGTGATGGTTGGCTATGTAGTCATTCAGTGGCCTTCGCAGAAGCTCTTGACAGTACTCTTCTCTCTGAAAGTGTTCTAGTAGCCAGACTTGTAGCAATAGATTACAATCCTCAAAGTGTCCAAATCCCTTCTTGCGCCGATCTAGAGCTCGGTACATCTCAGCTAAGATCATAGGGATGATGGTATAAGTTTTTCTCTCGATGCAATCCATCAAGGTCCTAGCAACCATGGCTAAGCGAGTATGAATCCTTCCTTTTTTCATTGGAAATATCAACAAACCCAAGAAGCAGACGACGAACACATAAACCAGGCTGTGCACCCAACCCAAGGAAGTGATTGCGAGTTTATCATGGTGAAGACGATACGATTTGCTATACCCATAACACTCGTAAATAAATTCAAAAGGGATGTATGATTTCTTTAGATAGAGCAGTTCATCATTCTCCTTAAAACTCAACATTTACAGAAAACTACGGGGATTGCGATTCTCTGGTACCAGTAATTCCAGACTAGACCATGGAAACTTGCCGAAGCCTCCTATTTCTTCTAAGAGAGGAGTTATTTATATATTGCCAAATCGGAAAACAACTCTTTTCTCATCCCAGAACATGGTAGCGGCCTCAATCAATATCCTATTTGGTCGAACGTTCATCAAAGATGGCGGGTCACCAAGTATTCTCCTCACATGATTTTTGTCACAAGGTGCAAGGTCTTTCCACCAGTCAAGTAGAAAAGGTGGAATGTTTTGGACTATACCAAACTTGGGGATTCATACTACCGAGGCGAGCATCCCGATCCCATTAGAATAAGAAGATTTAACGGGTCCTTGACCCCACTCACGAATAAACGTGTGATTTATGCACTTTAATGAAGCTTTTCGATGAAGACGCACAACGCGAGAGAAATTCGTAAGGGGGGCACAATTATTCCGCGGTTAAATCAAGTAGCATATCACATCTCTATGGTTCGTGTTGTTCGACCCTCGGTAGTGCGGACATTTTGATGGGATCAGGCCGTTCGCCTAGGCAGGATTATGTACCACACTCTCGTGGGAGCGGGTCGTTTGCCTTTGCAATATAATAGATGTATCTATGGTTTGTGTCGTTCGACCCTCGGCAGTGCGCATACTACGACCGGATCGGGCCATTCGCCTCGGCATTTCTATAAAACACTTCTATGGAATCATGCGTAATATTTGTTAAGGAGCCAATGTATCTAGGAATTTTCCTGATATGAATCATGACGATCTATCTAGTGAGGTCCATTATACGTGTGTGTGTGTGTGTGTATCTATATATATATATATATATATATATATATATATATATATATATATATATATATACAGACACACACTCTGGCTGAGGAGGTAACTACTAATCGAGAGTTTGAGTTTGCCTACTAGCTCTGTAGCCTCTCGAAGATAAGCACAGATGTCTCCGTACCGATCCGCAAGACTTTACTAAACTCGTTCGTGACTCATAGAACCTATGAACCTAGAGCTCTGATACCAACTTATCACGACCCAAAATCCTACCACAGGCATCGTGATGGCACTTAGTCTCTAAGACTAGGTAAGCCAATTACAATTACAATTCAAGCCATTTTTTTTATTTTTTTAACATATAATTTAATACATGTGTCGAAACCAACAGCGGAAATAATTATAACACCTTCCCAAGATTGGTAATACTGAGTCACGAACTCTAACTGAATACATGCAATGAATCTCAAATATCAAATATACAATATTGTTCGAATAAGAGTTGACAGTACAATAAAATAAAAAGACTCCAAGGGACTGCGACGACCAAGCAGCTCTACCTTGAATCCTTGCAATCAACACACTAGCTTTGCCTGAGTCCAATATCTCCAATACCTGGCTCTGCACAAAAATGTACAGAAGTGTAGTATGAGTACACCACAGTCGGTACCCAGCAAGTATCAAGACTAACCTCGATAGAGTAGTGACGAGGTACAGTCAAGACACTCACTAGTCAAATAACCTGTGCAATATAGTAGTATACAATAGTACTAGAAAATAACTAGCAATGATAACAACAAAATAAACCAGTGATATAACAGCAAGGCAACAAGAACATCATAATTATTGCTCAGACGAATAAGGAACACAAGTACAACCAATTAAACATGTCCTTCAAATATAAATCTTTCACATATAATTCTTTCGAATAAATATCTTCCGAATATAATTCTTTGAAATAATATTTTGAATATAATTCTTTCAAATAAAAGTCACCTTGTGACACCTCATTTCAAAATCATAAACATATGGGTCTCAGCCCACTTCCATATTTCCACGGCACTTCGTGCCCATATTTTTATCACAACTGCATAGACAACTCACGTGCCAATAATATCAATGTATATAAGATCCACATGATCAATTTATTTCCACTAAAGTGAGTTTATAATTTTTAAATCAAGTAAGAAATCAACAAAGAAATGAACTTATTTTAGAAATTATTTTGGGTGAAGAAAATAACATTGCACTTAAATTAAAGCATCAGATAAACTACTGATTTGGATGTAAAACTATTTAATTTAAAACATAATAATAATTTCTTTTATTTAAATCAACTCAATCATCGAAAATCAGTAAGAAAAACCAGAAATATACTTCTTCAGAGTCTCGTGCTAAAAAGCCAAAGCCAACATAATACAACTAGGAGCACAAAACACATAATAATAAAGTCAACTAGTACATAACGAAAGAAGATAAGAATTTACATATTAAATGAAAGAAAATCACCCAAGAAAAGAACGTAAATAAAGAAATATCAACAGGGCACTCCCGAGGTACCGCCTCGTAGTCCCAAATCATAAGTAAATTCACAATATCTCATTTCCTTATATCACCGCGGGAGCCTTCACATTTCATTTTTTAAAGAAATCATTTTTTCCGAAATAGCATCCCACGTTTTAGCCACCCTTATCACACCGCATGACTTCTAGTAGTTCCCCTACTAGCCACGCGTTTCAAGCCACCCTTATCTCACCGCATGCGTTTCAACACCCTGACCTTATATCACCGCATGCGTATCAATATCAAAATATTTCACAAATCGCATCTCAAGTGCCCAAATATCACAGCACAATACAACTTCCACCTCAAGTGCTCACATATCACAATATATCACAAATTGCACATCAAGTGCTCTAATATTACAACATATCACAAATTACACATCAAGTGCTCAAATATTACAACATATCAAAAATTGCACATCAAGTGCTCAAATATTACAACTTTCCACAGAAATCAACAATACATTATTTTTTCCAAAATAAGGAGCACACGACTCGATCATAATGTGTACAACATCTTAACAAAATGTTCGGGAGTGAACAACTCAATCGAATAATATTTCACAATTTGAAACTTTGCCTCAATATGATTCACGGCCTTTATAATTCAATTCCAAATTTTACAACTAGGAGCACAAAACACATAATAATAAAGTCAACTAGTACATCACGAAAGAAGATAAGAATTTACATATTAAATGAAAGAAAATCACCCAAGAAAAGAACGTAAATAAAGAAATATCAACAGGGCACTCCCGAGGTACCGCCTCGTAGTCCCAAATCATAAGTAAATTCACAATATCTCATTTCCTTATATCACCGCGGGAGCCTTCACATTTCATTTTTTAAAGAAATCATTTTTTCCGAAATAGCATCCCACGTTTTAGCCACCCTTATCACACCGCATGACTTCTAGTAGTTCCCCTACTAGCCACGCGTTTCAAGCCACCCTTATCTCACCGCATGCGTTTCAACACCCTGACCTTATATCACCGCATGCGTATCAATATCAAAATATTTCACAAATCGCATCTCAAGTGCCCAAATATCACAGCACAATACAACTTCCACCTCAAGTGCTCACATATCACAACATATCACAAATTGCACATCAAGTGCTCTAATATTACAACATATCACAAATTGCACATCAAGTGCTCAAATATTACAACATATCACAAATTGCACATCAAGTGCTCAAATATTACAACTTTCCACAGAAATCAACAATACATTATTTTTCCAAAATAAGGAGCACACGACTCGATCATAATGTGTACAACATCTTAACAAAATATTCGGGAGTGAACAACTCAATCGAATAATATTTCACAATTTGAAACTTTGCCTCAATATGATTCACGGCCTTTATAATTCAATTCCAAATTTTACAACTAGGAGCACAAAACACATAATAATAAAGTCAACTAGTACATCACGAAAGAAGATAAGAATTTACATATTAAATGAAAGAAAATCACCCAAGAAAAGAACGTAAATAAAGAAATATCAACAGGGCACTCCCGAGGTACCGCCTCGTAGTCCCAAATCATAAGTAAATTCACAATATCTCATTTCCTTATATCACCGCGGGAGCCTTCACATTTCATTTTTTAAAGAAATCATTTTTTCCGAAATAGCATCCCACGTTTTAGCCACCCTTATCACACCGCATGACTTCTAGTAGTTCCCCTACTAGCCACGCGTTTCAAGCCATCCTTATCTCACCGCATGCGTTTCAACACCCTGACCTTATATCACCGCATGCGTATCAATATCAAAATATTTCACAAATCGCATCTCAAGTGCCCAAATATCACAGCACAATACAACTTCCACCTCAAGTGCTCACATATCACAACATATCACAAATTGCACATCAAGTGCTCTAATATTACAACATATCACAAATTGCACATCAAGTGCTCAAATATTACAACATATCACAAATTGCACATCAAGTGCTCAAATATTACAACTTTCCACAGAAATCAACAATACATTATTTTTCCAAAATAAGGAGCACACGACTCGATCATAATGTGTACAACATCTTAACAAAATGTTCGGGAGTGAACAACTCAATCGAATAATATTTCACAATTTGAAACTTTGCCTCAATATGATTCACGGCCTTTATAATTCAATTCTAAATTTTCAACAACGTGAACTAAAAAGTAATTCATCAAGGAACAACACCTCTTTTAAATCACAACTTCAAAAAATAAATAGATTTATTCATCTTATTAACAAAATTTTTCCATTTAAATTATTTGTAGGTAAAAATCAATAATGAAAGTGTTTTCCATAAAAATGGCAACTCAAACAAACACAGAGTTCACATAAAAGTCAAGTGGCAATTACACCAAATTATCATATAAAAACAACTTCGGCAAACAAGGAATGAGGCATGACAAATAAGGGATTTAATAAGTTACAATAATTTTCCAATTTAATACTTAAGGGCGTCTACGAATTTCAACCAATATAATATGCACATATAAACTAAGTACGTATTCGTCACCTCACGTACATGGTTTCAATTACACAATTTTCACATAAGACTCAATGCCTAAGAGGTAATTCTCACACTCAAGGTTAGGCAAGGTACTTACCTTTTTGAAGTTAGGCCGATATTCCAAAATCGCTTTCTTGCTTGAATTGACCTCCGGACAACTCAAATCTAACCAAATTAATTCAATTCAGTGAATACTAATTATAAGAATTAATTCCATGTGAAAATACTAATTTTTTAACAAAATCCTAAATTTAACTCAAAAATTGCACGTGGGGCCCACGTCTCAGAATCCGACGAAACTCACAAAATTCGACAACTCATTAGATTACGAGTCCACCCATACCAATTTTATCAAATTCCAGTAACAACTCGACCTCCAAATCTAAAATTGTTGTTCTTGAAAAGTTTTGCAAAAATCTTGATTTCTTCCATTTAAATCCGAAATAAATGATGAATATGACCATGGATTTATGAAATATAATCACTTTTGGATATAGGACACTTACCCAAGTTGAAGTCTTGAAGAAATCCTCAAAATCGCCCAAGAACTGTGCTCCAAAAATCCAAAATGAAATGAAGGAAATGACCATTTTTAGTCCTTAAGTTTCCGCCCAAAAAATACTATTTTGGTCACTAAAAGTCAAATCCCGTCGCTAAAAGTGTCAAATATGGTCGCTAAAGGTGCGCACCAAGACTGTTTATACCAGTAGTTTTGTTTCACTAAAAAGGCTCCAATTCTATCATACAAACTCAGAATTCAACGATTCTTATTCCTATGAGTCACAAATAAAAATACGAACATACTCGTTCAGTCGAAACTCAATTCGGAGCTCATTTTCTCAATGTAATACAAATTTCGCTCGTTAAACAATTAACTCATGTTTCGCGCTAGAAACTCAATCGCGACTTGATGAAATTAGACCAAACTTTCCAGATCACTCCTATAATTCATTATCAAAATCTCGAAAGTCTAGAAATCAAATTTCGATCTCTAGAATTAAAAATGGACCTTTGGATCATTACATGCTTATGTTGAAAATATCAAACTCTTCCTCGACAGCCTGTAATGTATCAACCATAACTTCTTGTACTCAACTCCAAGTTCCAAACGGTTTAAAGTTCTGCAAACTAGATACAAAGGGCTACAACTTTTATGTTTTGCTCATCGCCCAACTCCTTATAGATTGCGATATATAAGCTCCTAAAATCAGCCCTCTGTAACAGAAATTTCTGGCGATGCACACTGCTGTAGCCAAAATCTGCAGTACCAGCTACTGTCAATCAATCATAACTTTTTGTACAAATGTCCAAAAGATAAATGGTTTATTATTCTAGAAACTAGAATCAAAGGGCTACAACTTTAATATTTTGATAATTTTTATATTCCTTATAGATTTTGAGATATAAGCTTCCAAAATCAGCTCTGCGATTGCACCAGTTGTTGTCCAAAAACAGCTTCTGCAGCAGAAAAATTCCAGCAGCTCCTTTTGTCTGAAATCCATTCTGTTAACCTTCCGAAATCCACCTAAGTCCCTCGGGACCTTAACCAAATATGCCAACATATCCCAAAATACAATACGAACTTTGAGGCTTCAAACCATGCCAAACAATGCCGAAATTACGAATCGCGCATCGAATCGAATTATGAGCTTTCAAATCTTCCACCTTTTATATTTTGCGCCGAAACGTATCAAATCAATTCCGATTGACCTCAAATTTTGCACACAAGTCATAAATGATATAACGACTCTATAAAAAATTTCAGAACTGAATTCCGACTCCGATATCAAAAAGCCAACTCCCCGGTCAAACTTCCCAAAAATTTAACTTTCGCCATTTCAAGCAAAATTTCACTACAGACTTCCAAAAATTTTCCGGACATGCTCCTAAGTCCAAAATTACCATACGGAACTATTGAAATTATTAAAATTCTATTTCGGGGTCGTTTGCTCAAAAGTCAACTCTCCGGTCAACTTTTTCTATTTAAGCTTCAAAAATGAGAATTGTTCTTTAAATTAAATTCCGAATCTTTCAAAAATCAAACTCGACAATACACGCGGGTCATAATACATATTACGAAGCTGTTCGAGACCTTATGTAGCTGAATGGGGCATAGATTCTTAAAATGACAAATCGGATCATTACTGAATCGACATTCTTTTCCATCATTTGCTTGAACATACTTTCAATATGTCTCATCTCATTGTTTGAAGAACTTAAACCATGGGAAGGATATAGAGGTAGGTTGCTCGGTTGTTGATACATCGGGGGCCTTTGAAAACCTGACCCCTGGTTGCCTTGATTGTTACTCCTTCCACCTTGACTATTGCCTCCCTAATTTCCTTGGTTGTTTCCACTCTAATTTCCTTGATTGTTAGAATTTCAATTGCCATGATTGTTTTGTGGTCGCCATTGTTGTTGGTTTGGACCTTGGAAGTTGTTTCTTTGCCCTTGAAAATTGTTCACATATTGAACTTCTTCCTCTTGGTCATTATAAGAATCATCTTGCTCAAAACCACCACCATCTTACACATAGTTCTCCACTCGAGTTTGCACTTGTGGACCCTTGGTCCTACTCTTGTTCACCATTATATTCACTCCCTCCATAGCATTAACTTGCTTAGGAGCTTGCACTTGATTTAGTTGGGCCTTTTCTAGTTGAGTCATAGTAGTGATCAATTCGGCAATGGCTTGCCCATGGTCTTGTAATTCTTTGTGAAGGATAATATTCCGATCACCTTGTGGGACATTGGACTGGGATTGCTAAACCGATGACGTTTTCGCCATCTCATCCAAGATTTCACACGCCTCTTCATAAGGTATAGTCATAAAGTTCCCACCGGCTAGTTGATTCACTACACATTGGTTGGTTGTGTTAGTCTTACGATAAAAGGTTTGTTGAATCATGTTTTCCGGCATATAGTTGTTGGGAAATTCCTTAACCATTGTTCTATAGCGCTCCCATATTTCGTGTAGTGGTTCATTCGGCTCTTGCTTGAATGCCAAGATCTCATCTCGAAGTGTAGCCATGTGCCCGGGAGAGAAAAACTTAGCAATAAACTTTTCTTTCAACTCATCACAAGTGTGAATTGAATGGTTCGGCAATCATTCCAACAAATCTAAAGCTTTCCCCCGTAGAGAGAAGGGAAAAAGCCTTAGCCTCAATGCATCCTCAGAAATATTAGTTTGCTTGATCCCCAACATGTATCCACAAAGCCCTTCAAATGTTTATAAGCATTTTGAGTTGGAGCACTAGTAAAGAAACCCTGTTGCTCCATCAAAGTGAGCATCACATTGGTGATTTAGAATTTGCTCGCCCTAATACGGGGAGGGACTATTGCACTAGCATAACCTTTGTTGGGCAATATCCAGTGTGGAGTCGCTCGTGGCGGAGATGGGGGTGGAACGGACACATTTTCATGAGGTATCTAGCCTCTCCGATTGGCTTGACACTACCAAGTTGTAATATTATAGTGTTATTATATTGCTCTGCTCGGGTATTATATTTTACCCAGTTAAAAGATTTGGTGTCGTTGTTACTCTCTTGTGTTATAGTTATTTACCATGGATGTTATTCCTGGGGGGGATATTATTTTTCCCAACAATACTTGTACGGCAACCATATCTTTTTCCCCTTCTTCAAAAGACATAGTAGAAGAAACAAAATCTGACTAGTTAATTTCATTAGCAGCAATGTTTAATTTCTCGAAAAATAAAACCTCCATTATAAAAGCTGAAACCTTGAGTGGGGCCCTGGAAAGGCTATTCATCCGCTTAATTTGTAACGACCCGACCGGTCATTTTGCCTTCTAGATCCCCATTGCCCTAAATAAGACTCCTTGTATGTGCTTTTATAGTTTTATGACTTGCGGGGATCGTTAGTTCGACTTTGGAAGGGTTCGGGTTAAAATCGGAATACTTAGTTCCTTAATATTGGCTTAAAAGGGTTAAGTTTGACTTGGATCAGTATTTTTAGTAAACGACCTCAGAACTGGGATTTGACGATTCCAATAGGTTCGTATGATGAATTTGGACTTGTTTGTGTATTCGGATCGGGTTTTGGATGACCCAGGAGTGTTTCGGCGTCTAAAGTTGTAAGTTGGCGCATTGAAGGTTTTAAAGTTCTTAAAATTTGGTTAGAAGTAGGTTTTGGTGTTATTAAAGTCCGTTTAGGATTCCGAGCCCGGGAATAGTTCCATATAGTTATTTAAGACTTGCATACAAAAGTTGGTATCATTGCGAGTAGTTTAAGTATGATTCGGTGCGTTCGGAGTAAGTTGGAAGAACTTAAAGTTCATAAGTTGATTCAATGGTTTGGAGTGTGATTCTTAGTTTTGGTGTTGTTTTCTGTGTTTCGAGAGGTCGAGCAGGTCCGTCTTGTGGTTACGAACTTTTGGTATGTTTGGGAGAGGCCTCGGGGGACCCGGATGCCATTCGGACGATGCGCGGAACTCGTTTGGACTTGGAGAAAATAGCTGAAGCAGCAGAACTTCTGGTGCAATCGCACCTGCGAGGAACTAGCCGCAGGTGCGAGCTCACAGAAGCGAGCCAATGACTGCAGAAGCGAAATGGAATGGGCTGCCCAGTGGTTGCAAAAGCAAGGAAGGGACTGCATCTGCGAAGGCGCATATGCAAAGAATTTGATCGCAGAAACGGGGAAGGCCACAGGTGCGAGGGGGTGAGCCGTAGAAGCGGGCTCGCAGGTGCGGTTCCCTTTTCGCAGGTGCGCCCAAATATGGGCTGGTTATCTTCCACAGAAGCGTACCTTTGCCCGCAGAAATGGCATCGCAGGTACGACCTAAGGTCCGCAGAAGCGGAATAGCTGGAGGCAGTGAGTTCTTTTTATTTCTGGACTTAGGCAATTTTAGCTCATTTCTTTCATTCCTTAGGTGATTTTGGAGCTCTTTAAGTGTAACAACCCGACAGGTCATTTTGCTTTCTAGAACCCCATTCCCCTAAATAAGGCTTTTCGTACATGCTTTAACTGTTTTATGACTTGCGGGGACGATTAGTTCGGGGTTTGAAAGGATTCGGGTTGAAATCGGAACACTTGGTTCCTTAAGGTTGGCTTAAAAGGCCAAGTTTGACTCCGGTCAACATTTTGAGTAAACGACCTCGGAATCAGGATTTGACGGTTCCAATAGGTTCGTATGACAATTTTGGACTTGGGCGTATATTCGGATCAGGTGTTGGATGACCCGGGAGCGTTTCGGTGCCTAATATCAAAAGTTAGTTCTTGAAGTTCTTTAAATTTGGTTTGGAACGGGTTTTGGTGATATCGAGGTCCAGACGGAATTTCAAGACCAGGAATAGTTTCATAATGTCATTTAAGACTTGCACGTAAAATTTGGTGTCATTCCGAGTAGTTTAAGCATGTTTCGGCGCATTGGAAGTAAATTGAAGAACTTAAAGTTCTTAAGTTGGATTCAATTGGTTTTGGGATGTGATTCTTAGTTTTAATGTTGTTTCGAGCATTCCGAGAGTTCGAGCGAGTCCGTTTTATGATTCCAAACTTGTCGGTATATTCGGGCGGGGCCCGGGAGCCCCGAGTGTCAATCGGACGAGACTCGGACCATTTCGGGAGCTGAAGCAATAGCTGAAACTCCCCAGTTCTGTCATAACCGCACCTGCGGTTGCCAAGCCGCAGGTGCGAGCCTAGCCTTGAAGATACGGACCAAGGAAGGTAGACCAGTTCCGTAGATGCGGCCACTTTTTCGCAAAAGCAGGACCGCAGAAGCGGGAGCCCGTCCGCAGAAGTGACCCCAGCTGGCCCAGTCAATTTTCGCAGAAACGGACCCTTATTTCGCAGAAGCGGGATACGCAGATGTGACCAATGCACCGCAGGTGCAAAAATCGCTGGGGCAGTGTCTTCATTTAATACGGGACTTGAGCATTTTTCTCTCATTCTTTACTCACTTGGACGATTTTAGAGCTTCAAAAGGGAGAGATTTCAACCTGGTTATTGAGGGTAAGTAATTCCTACCTTGATATGAGTTTAATACATAGATTATGGGTAGATTTCAACATGAAAATTTGGTAGAAATCATGGGTTTAGGTGAGGAACCTAGGGTTTAGTAAAAATGGGATTTTACCACGAAACTGATTATGAAACTTAGTGAAAACCATATATTATGTACTTAAGGTCATGGGTAGCAACTTTCTTCAAACATTTCCAGAATCCGGGCGTGTGGGCCCGGGGTGAATTTTAGGAATTTTGCAAATTGAATTGGGTAATCACTTTGATAGTGGAGATATGAACTTTTGAGCATAGATTGATCGGTTTATGTAATGTTTGGCTAGTTCCAAGTCGTTGGGCATCAATTTCGGAGGTTCGAGCGCATTCTTGAATTTGGGAAGTAGGCTTGTGATGAGGTAAGTCTCTTTTCTAACCTTGTGAAAGGGAATTTACCCCATAGGTGAAATTAATTAATATGCGTTGTTATTTGTGGGGAGGCTATGTACGCACGAAGTGACGAGAGTCCGTACGTAGATACTATTCATGTTTATGTCCGGGTAGTTCTAGGTTTACACCATGTTTTCTCAGAGATATTATATCCTGTTTCAATTGAACTTGATATGAATTAACTGATTTGGCCTTAATTGTCAAATTTGAAAGCATGCCTACCTTTCTATGTTGTAATTTCTGTAATTGAGTTATATCTGTGAATCTCGTCACTACTTTCAGTCCATTATTTAGTCTTATTACTTACTGAGTTGGTTGTACTCACGCTACACCCTGTAATTTGTGTGCAGATCCGGGTGTTTCCGGACACGGTGGATGTTGATTTCTTTGCGCAGCTTGATCGTTGGAGATTCCAAGGTAGATGCCCGGCGTTCACAGACCTTGTCTCTCCTTCCCTATCTTCCCGCTTTATGTATTTAGTTTTAGACTTTCATAGACATTACCTCCAGACTTGTGTTGTATAGACGCTCATGTACTCAATGACACCCCGATTTGGGAACTTTCGTGTCGAGTTTTGATTTTTATCCAGTTTATGAGAGCTTTAGTTATTTAAACTATTTAGATAATTTTCATTTAAAAGTGTTGAAATATTTTGAAATGTCGTCTTTCCTAGTACCACGTTAGGCGCCATTAGGACACACTAGTTTTGGGTCGTGATAAATTGGTATCAGAGCCTATGTTACATAGGTCTCACGAGTCATGAGCAAGTTTAGTAGAGTCTTGTGGATCGGTACGGAGACGTCTATACTTATCTTCGAGACGCTTTCGAACCCTTAGGAAACTTCACACTCTTGTATTCTTGTCGTACTAACTTGTTGATTCCGGTAACTAAACTTCTGTATTTTATTCTCTCACAGATGGTGAGGATACGTGCTACTGGACAGGACGGACAGCCACCAGTACCACCAGCTAGGGCCACGAGAGGCCAAGGTCGTGGTAGGGGCTGCGGTAGGGGCAGAGGTGCATCTCGTACAGCAGCTAGAGCAACACCTACAGATCCACCAGTTGCTCCAGCTCAGGAGTAGGTTCCAAATGTGGTTCAGCCAGTGAGGCACCAGTTGTGCCCATTGGGATTCCAGGCCTTCAGGAGGCTTTGGCTCAGATTTTGACGGTGTACACCAGCCTTGCTCAGGTAGTCTCTGTTCCAGCCAAATCAGCCACTTCTCAAGCCGATAGAGGTATTCAGACTCCCGCCTCCTGTACAGCAGAGCAGGTGGTGCAGGGACTTCAGACACCGGGGGTACTACCAACCCAGCCGGTTGCAGTCGCTCAGGCTCAAGTGGGTCCCGTTATGACTGATGATGAGCAGAGTAGACTAGAGAGATTTAGGAGGCTCCAGCCTCCAACATTCAGTGGGGCTGAGTCTGAGGATGCCTAGGACTTTTTGGATAGGTGCCAGCGGATTCTTCGCACGGCAGGTATTCTATAGACCAGTGCGGTCTCATTCACTACTTTTCAGTTTACTGGGGTTGCCTCCAGATGGTGGGAGGCTTACAAGAGACACAGGTCAGTCGGTGCAGCACCACTTACATGGCGTAGTTCTCCATTCTCTTCTTGGAGAAGTTCGTGCCACAGTATCGCAGGGAGGAGCTGCACAGACAATTTGAGCAGCTACGTTAGGATGGCATATTTATGACTCAGTACGGGATGAGATTTTTCAAGTTGGCCTGTCACACAGTTTGGTTGGTTCCCACGGATAGGGAGATGATTAGGAGGTTCATTGATTACCTCACATATCAGTTATGGTTGCTTATGACTCGGGAGAAAGTATCTCATGCTACTTTCGACGAGGTGGTTGATATTGCTCGGCAGATAGAGATGGTTCGTAGTCAGGAGCGTGAGGAGAGAGAGGCCAAGAGGCCTCAAGATTCGGGTGGTTTTGGTGGTGTTAGTTCTGGGGGCAATCCTACCATAGCAGGGGTCGTCTTTATAGGCCAGCTCAGATGGCTCGTCCAGTTCACCGTGGTGCATCATCCAGTAATGGTTCGTATAGTGCTTGTCAGGGTCAGTCATCTTTCAGTGCCCTTCCAGCTCAGAGTTCGTCTCGTGTTCCATCGGTTCATGGTTCATCGATGTTAGGTCACTTCTAGCAGTTATTTCGGTGCTCGGGGCCCCCTTCAGTCCCCACCACCACCACCGTTTTGGGCATATGTGGAGGCAGTGTCCGCGTCGCCCGGGAGGTCTAGTGCAGCAGAGGAGTCAGGCTGCGACTTCCACACCAGTTACTTTACCACCCGCCCAGCTAGCTCGAGGTGGGGACTAGGCAGCTAGAGGTCGCCCTATAGGGGGAGGCCGATCAAGTGGCGGTCATGCCCTATTCTATGTTATTCCTTCCAAACCATATGTTGTTGCTTCAGATGTAGTGATCACAGGTATTGTCTCAATATGCCACAAGGATGCCTCTGTATTATTTGACCCTGGTTCCACTTATTCGTATGTATCATCATATTTTTCTCAATATCTAGATATGCCTCGTGAGTCCTTAGTTTCATTTGTTCATGTATCTACGCTAGTGGGCGATACTATTATTATGGACCATGTATATCGGTCATGTGTAGTGACTATTTGTGGATTGGAGACTAGAGTTGATCTCTTATTACTTAGTATGGTTAATTTTGACGTGATCTTGGGTATGGATTAGTTGTCTCCATGTCATGCTATTCTGGATTGTCACACTAAGACCGTGACATTGGCGATGCAGGGGTTGCCAAGGATTGAGTGTAGAGGTTCTCTAGACTATGTTCCCAGCAGAGTGATTTCAAATTTGAAGGCCCAGCGGATGGTTCGGAAGGGTTGTATATCTTATTTGGCCTTTGTGAGGGACATTAGTGCTGATACTCCTACTATTGATTCTGTTATGGTGGAGCAAGAATTTTTGGATGTGTTTCTTGCAGACCTGTCGCGCATGCCGCCTGACAGGGATATCAACTTTGGTATTGACTTGGTGTCGTGCACTCAGTCCATTTCTATTCCAACGTATGGTATGGCACCAGCTAAGTTGAAGGAATTGAAGGAGCAGCTTCAGGAACTTCTTGATAAGGGGTTTATATGACCAACTGTGTCGCCTTAGGGTGCACCGGTCCTGTTTGTGAAGAAGAAGGATGGTACTATACGGATGTGCATCGATTATAAGCAGTTGAACAAAGTTATAATCAAGAACAAGTATCCTTTGCCACGCATTGATGATCTATTTGACTAGCTTCAGGGAGCGAGGGTGTTCTCTAAGATTGGCTTGAGGTGAGTATCACCAGTTGAAGATTCGGGACTAGGATATTCTAAAGAAAGCATTCAGGACCCGTTATGGTCATTATGAGTTCCTTGTGATATATTTTGTGTTGACTAACGCCCCAGCAACATTCATGCATCTGATGAACAGAGTATTTCAGCCTTATCTCTACTCGTTTGTCATAGTATTCATTGATAATATCCCGATGTACTCTCATATCTAGGAGGAGCATGCCCAGCATTTGAGGATTGTGTTGCAGCGGTGGAGGGAGGAGAAACTTTATGCCAAGTTCTCCAAGTGTGAGTTTTGGCTTATCTCAGTGGCGTTCTTGGGGCACGTGGTGTCCAGTGAGGGCATTCAGGTGGATCCAAAAAAGATAGAGGCGGTTCAGAGTTGTCCCAGACCGTCCTCAACTACGGAGATTCAGAGCTTTCTTAGCTTGGCCGATTATTATCGTCGCTTCGTGGAGGGTTTCTTGTCTATTACATCGCCTTTGACCAAATTAACCCAAAAAGGTTGCTACTTTCAGGTGGTCGGATGAGTGTGAGGAGAGCTTTTAGAAGCTCAAGACTTTCTTTACCACAACTCCAGTTCTAGTTTTGCCTTCAGCTTCAGGATCTTATACAGTGTATTGTGATGCTTCTCGGATTCGTATTGGGTATGTCTTGATGCATGAGGGTAGATTAATTGCTTATGCTTCGCACCAGTTGAAGCCCCATGAGAAGAACTACCATGTTCATGATTTGGAGTTGGCTGCCATCGTCTATGCATTGAAGATTTGGAGCCATTATCTCTACGGTGTGTCTTGTGAGGTATTTACGGATCACCGGAGTCTCCAGCACTTGTTCAAACAAAAATATCTGAATTTGAGGCAACGGAGATCGTTGGAGTTGCTAAAGGACTATGATATTACTATTCTGTATCATCCCGGAAAGGCCAACGTGGTAGCCGATGCCTTGAGTAGAAAGACGGTGATTATGGGTAGCCTTGCATTCATTCCTGTTGGTGAGAGACCTCTTGCAGTTGATGTTCAGACCTTGGCCAACCAGTTTGTGAGATTAGATGTTTCGGAGCCCAGTCGGGTTATAGCTTGTGTGGTTTCTCGGTCTTCTCTATATGATCGCATCAGAGAGTGCCAGTATGATGATCCTCATTTGCTTGTCCTTAAGGGCACAGTTCAGCACGGTGATGCCAGATACGTTACTATTGGGATGATGGGGTGTTGAGGATGCAGGGTCAGATTTTTGTGCCTAATATAGATGGGCTACGTGAGTTGATTCTTGAGGAGGCCCACAGTTCCCGGTATTCTATTCATCCAGGTGCCGCAAAGATGTATCAGAACTTGAGATATCATTATTGGTGGAGGAGAATGAAGAATGATATTGTGGGATTTGTCGGTGCCTTAACTGTCAGCGGGTGAAGTATGAGCATCAAAGACCGGGTGGATTGCTTCATAGGCTTGAGATTCCATAGTGGAAATGGGAGCGGATCACCATGGATTTTGTAGTTGGGCTCTCACGGACTTCAAGGAAGTTCGATGCTATTTGGGTGATTGTGGATCGACTGACCAAGTCTGCGCACTTCATTCTAGTCGGGACTAATTATTCTTTAGAGCGGTTGGCTGAGATTTACATCCATGAGATTGTTCGCCTTCACGGTATGCCAGTGTCTATCATTTCAGATCGGGGCACTTTACATCACAGTTTTGGAGAGCAGTAAAGAGAGAGTTGAGTACAACATTTCACCCTCAGGCGGACGGACAGTCTGAGTGTACTATTCAGATATTGGAGGACATGCTACGTGTTTGTGTCATTAACTTCGGGGGTTATTAGGATTAGTTTCTGCCGCTCGCGGAGTTTGCCTATAATAACTTCTACCAGTCAAGCATTCAGATAGCTCCATATGAGGCTCTATATGGGAGACGGTGTCGATCTCCGGTGGGTTGGTTCGAGCTAGGAAAGGCTAGGATATTAGGTACTGACCTGGTTCAGGATGCTTTGGACAAGGTTAAATTGATTCAGGATCGGCTTCGTACGGCACAGTCCAGATAGAAGAGTTATGCCGATAGGAAGGTTTAGGATGTTGCTTTCATGGTTAGGGAGAAGGTACTCCTCAAGGTGTTACCCGTGAAGGGTGTTATGAGGTTCGGGAAGAAGGGCAAGTTGAGCCCTCGGTATATCGAACCGTTTGAGGTACTTTAGAGGATTGCAGAGGTGGCTTACAAGCTTGCCTTGCCACTTAGTTTGTCGAGTGTGCATCCAGTGTTTCATGTTTTTATGCTCTGGAAGTATGTCGGTGATCCGTCTCATGTTTTGGATTTCAACACGGTTCAGTTGAATGGTGATTTGACTTATGATGTGGAGCCGATGGCCATTTTGGATCGGTGGATTTGAAAGTTGAGGTCAAAGAACATAGCTTCAGTGAAGGTGCAGTGGAGAGGTCAGCCAGTTGAGGAGGCTACTTGGGAGACCGAGTGGAAGATGCGTAGCAGATATCCACGCCTATTTGAGACTCCATGTACGTTTCTAGACCCGTTTGAGGACGAACGCTTGTTTAAGAAGGGGAGGATGTAACGACCCAGCCAGTCGTTTTGAGAGTTGTAGCCTCGTTCTCCCATTTACTGCTCATTTTGTGCTTTATAGTTGTTATGTGACTTGTCGAGGTAGTCAGTTCGGGTCCGGAGAGATTTCAGAATGAATTGAGACACTTAGTCTCAAGGTTGAAAGCTTAAGTTAAAATTATTTCTTGGATGTTGACTTATGTGTAAACGACTCCGGAATAGAGTTTTGATGGTTCCATTAGCTCTATTGGGTGATTATGGACTTAGGAGCGTGTCTGGATTGTGATTTGGAGGTCTATAGTTGAATTAGGCTTGAAATGGCGAAAGTTAGGAATTTGGAAGTTTGACTGAGAGTGGACTTTATGGTTACCGGGCTCGAATTGGGGTTCCGGGAGTTGGAGTGGGTCCGTGGTTTCATTTGTGACTTGTGTGCAAAATTTGAGGTCAATCAGACGTGATTTGATAGGTTTCAGCATTGTTTGTAGAATTTGGATTTCCTTAGTTCCATTAGGCTTGAATTGGGGTGCGATTCATGTTTTTGATATTGTTTGAGGTGATTTGAGGGCTCTACTAAGTACGTATCGTATTTTAGGACTTGCTGGTATGTTTGGTTGAGGTCTCGGGAGCCTTGGTTTGATTTCGGATGGTTAACGAATCGAAAATGAGACTTAGTGCATTGCTGAAGCTCGGAGTTTTCTGGTGTGATCACACCTGCGAGGGCTTGGCTGCAGGTGAGGCTGGAGTGGCGCATAAGCGAGGTTGGCTTGAGCTGAGGGATTTCCACATGTGCGAAGGATTTGTCCGCACCTGCGAAGTCGCAGATACGGAGAGGCATCGCAGGTGCGCGTATGGGAGAGGAAGGCTCAATTCACAGGTGCGGAAGTCAATTCGCAGGTGTGGATGTGCATCTGCACATGAGAGATCGCAGAAGCGGAGGTGGGCTGGGGGTCCAGGTTCGCAGAAACGAAGGAAAAATCCGCAGATGCGGTCAAATGGAGCGGAGGTGCGAGACCCCTGGACAGAACCTTAAATTCAAGGGTTCACGATTTTTCTTCATTTTGAACATTGCAAGCTCAGGATTGGGCGATATTTAAGAGGATTTTCGAGGGGTTTCTTGAGGTAAGTCATTTGTGTTCATTTTTAATCAATAATATTGTTTCCCCATTGAATTTTGCACCTAGTTTGTGTGTATTTAAGGTAGAAATTTGGGAGTTTGAGGCTAGGGGTTTGGAGGGTGGAATTTGGGGATCTATGTGACGATATGGTGTCGAATTTTGGTAAATTTGGTATGGTTGGACTCGTGATTGAATGGATTTTTGGATTTTGTGACTTTTATCGAATTTCGAGACGTGAGCCCGGGGGTCGGCATTTGAGTCGACTTTTGACTTTTGATTAAGAACTTAGTATTTTCTTATGGAATTGATTCCTTTAGCCCTTGATAATTGTATCAAACTGTTTGTGGATAGATTTGAGGCATTTGGAGGCCGGTTCGCGAGGCAAGGGTGTGTTGGAGTAGGGATTTGCACGGCTTGAGGTAACTAACAGTTCTAAATATGGTCGTAAGGGTATGAAACCCCGTATTATATGTCATGTGATTGGTTTTGAGGTGACGCACATGCTAGGTGACGGGCGTGTGGGCGTGAACCGTAGGAATGGTGACTTGGTCAATTCCTAGGAACTGTGTAGTTGAATAATTTATTGTTCTCCGTATATTCTTCATGTGTTATAGAACTTGAACTGCAAACCATGTTAGAAATCATGTTAGACTATGTGTTGGCACTGTAGGGACCCTCAGAGGTCGTATACATGTTGAATTATCTGCTAAATTATTGTTATATACTCAGTCATAGTTTTACTTGCATATTACATCTCAGTCTCTATTATTCATTATTGATACATTATATCATTGTTGTTTGGGCTGATTATCATGATTACTGAGAGCCCGGGAAACTGGAGAGGTTGATAACTGAGTGAGGCCGAGGGCCTGATTGTGAGGATATTTATGAGATCGGGATGCACGCTGCAACATATTTTATTGATTTATGCTATGATTGGCTTGTTATAGCGCTTAGGCATAAGGAGCCCCTCCGGAGTCTGTACACACCTCCAATGAGCGCAAGTAACTACTAAGTGCACGTGCCGAGTGCCGAGCGATTGAGATGAATGAGAGATTGTGAGAAAAGAGTGACTGTGAGGTTGGAGTGCATGGGAGGACTGAGTGACTGCTGCTCTGAGATTTTGCACTTGATTTCATTACTGTGGTACTTCAGCTGGCATATGTCATTGTCATGTAATTTCTGAGAGATATTATATATCCTGTTTCAATTGAACTTGACATGAATTAATTGTTTTGGCCTTAATTGTCAAATTTGAAAACATGCCTACCTTTCTATGTTGTAATTTCTGTAATTGAGCTATATCCGTGAAGCTCGTCACTACTTTCAGTCTATTATTTAGTCTTGTTACTTATTGAGTTGGTTGTACTCACGCTAGATCCGGGTGTTTCCGGATATGGTGAGTGTTGATTTCTTTACGCAGCTTGATCATTGGAGATTCCAAGGTAGCTGCCCGGCGTTCGCAGACCTTGTCTCTCCTTCCCTATCTTTCCGCTTTATGTATTAGTTTTAGTCTTTCATAGACATTACTTCTAGACTTGTGTTGTATAGACGCTCATGTACTCAGTGACACCCCGATTTAGGAACTTCCGTGTCAAGTTTTGATTTTTATCTAGTTTATGATAGCTTTAGTTATTTAAACTGTTTAGCTCATTTTCATTTAAAAGTGTTGGAATATTTTGAAATGTCGGCTTGCTTAGTACCATGTTAGGCGCCATCACGAGAGGCTGGTTTTCGACCGTGACAAAAATAAAAACTGTAAATTAAATAAATCGAAGATAAGTATAGAGAGAGATTGATATATTATTCAACTTTAAACTCATTTACATAATGAAATGAAATCTCTTCTATTTATAGAAGAAAGGAAGTTGCTCTATAAGCTGCTACTGCAAGCTGTTGTATAAGCTGCTTGTAAGCTCCTAATGCAAGCTGCTGTGTAAGTTTCTTGTAAGCTGTTAATTATTATTGTACCAGTTATAGATAATCTTCTACGTGAGTAATAATTATTCACAACGGAGTGCCGAAATGATAAGCTTTTTCAGGAGGCTTATTTCCAATAGAGTACTAAATATATAAACATATTTACGACAGAGTTCAATATAGATAAGTATCTTCAGGAAGCTTATTTACAACGGAATACTAAATAGAAATCCATAATATAATATATTTATAACATCTCCCTTTATTTAACTTGGATTTCAGTGCTCACTCCTTGCCAATAAACTCTTTTTGATGTCTCTTTTGAATGATATACTCAGATCATCATCTTTATATCTTGATTCCTCATCTTTTGTCAGAGAAACGCCTCTTCTACAGCCATGTTTGTAACACAGGTATGATATATATTGCACCAGTCTTCTGAATGAATTGTTTGTTGCCTTAGGAATTACTTAGTATACAAAGTTATTAATACTACGAAGATAAGATTTACTTATAAGATATTTGTTTAAGATTATTATTATAAAGGAGATTTTGATTTTTAATTTTAAAGTATATTGGTAAATTTTATATATTTAGGATCTTCGTTAGAGTGATTTAAGTATTTGATTTTGAAATATATGAGTTGTATTCACAAATCACAATCAAGTCATATGATAGAGGAGCTTAGAGTAATTTCACGTTTTTCTTTCATTACTACTTTTAAAATATTATATTTTATTATAATACTTCTTAAATAATTTTTAAATATTTATATTTTATTTAAAAAATTAAAAATTAATGTTTAAATTTATACAAAATAACTAAATGTGTTGACCTCAGATTTTG
Source organism: Nicotiana tomentosiformis (assembly GCF_000390325.3). Classification (NCBI taxonomy): domain Eukaryota; kingdom Viridiplantae; phylum Streptophyta; class Magnoliopsida; order Solanales; family Solanaceae; genus Nicotiana; species Nicotiana tomentosiformis. The sequence continues at coordinate 89,085,308 of NC_090813.1, forward strand.
AACTATTCTTTTTAGAAGATGGTGATTTTAGTCCTTAAAATACTGCATTTCGGACAACTTAGAAATTACTGATATAATACACATTGAGCACTCAATATCACAATTATAAAATTTATCAAGAATCGATTGGCAATCCAGCTAGCTCATAAATTTGAGGACAATAATCATAAATTACATATGCATGGACGTTTTAATGTTTCTAATCACTTTTTAAATAGGAGGTCCCAGATAAAATATTTTAAATTAATTGAGCTTGTTACTTTGGCTCATTCTGGTAACCAATAAACCAAAAGCATAAGTACTCATTCACAGTCCACGGATCGATGATCTCAAGTTTGTTCAATGAACCTATAACTTTATCCACGAATGACATCATGAGATTTGATATGAAAAATTGACTTAGTCAAAATCATCACAGAGAAAAAGGTTAGCTATTAGTACACGATATACTCATTGTCAAAATCACTCTAATCCACCAAATCTAGACCCATCTACAATTGAGACACTGCTTCATTTTTTTTAGAAGTGAAAAATCACCAGACACTGTATCATGTCGTTCATGATTCGAAATTTCAGTCTTGTTTGTTTTAGAGTTCGACAAAATTGGTTGAGCATATAAAATGTTGTAAGTTCCAAATCGTCTGTTTTTAGATATATATTCAGTCATCTTTGTTTTCTGACTTGATTGATGAGCTTTCTAGGAAAGTGATGCCATTTTTTCTGTTAAAAAGATTTTGATTAGTCATCATAAATTAGGAAAAAACATATGATCTCTCATCTCCAAATTAACCAAATGGCACTCAGATTATAATCTCGAGAGCTCAGGACCTGAGTCTCCATTTAATTTTCATATCAACCATGTACTCCCTCCGTTCATTACTTGTTCACTATAGACTTTGCACACCCCTTAAGAAATAATAAATGAAGTGCATAATTTACCTTAATACATATATTAATTGATGCATATTTTTAATGGATTTGAGAACATGATTTGAAATGAGTAATTAATATTGTGGGTATAACATGAAAAAAGAAATTGTCTTCTCTTAATATGCTAAAAGTGACAAGTAAAAGTGAAAATCTATTTTTGAGAATACTGGACAAGTAAAAGCGAACGGAGGGAGTACATATGTTGTGTTCTTCTTCAAATAAAAATCCTTGGTGCTTGTACTGGTTTCTATTGCACAAAACTGCTATAACAAACAAACAAAAAAGAGTAAAAAGTCTAAGTGAAATCTAGAAAACCAAATAATCTTGAGGAAGACATATAAAAGGTAAAAATACTCGAAGAAAAAAGAGTTGTTATGTCTTACCTCCCCTATATCCAAATGAATGAAGTAACACAGTTATATACTATATCGTTTGGTATATAATTAATGCTTATGGACATTGTAAATCTATACAAAGAGAAACGATTCCCCTATGATTCTCTGTAATGGTTTCATCACAATAATGACCACTTACTTTGAACTAAACATGAGTGGAATTTCTCTATTTTTCTTTTCATTTCCCAGTTATCAACGCCTGGATTCGTCAGTATTTTAATTCATTGGTTCATTCACCGACATTTAAGTATTGGACTTGGACCACAGAGAATTAAGAGAGAAGCATCATCAATTTTTGTAATTAAACCATATCCATCTTTATTTTGGATATTCATCAAAATAATCACGTTAAGTACAAATCATCATCATACAGACTATTAATTCTTGTACGGCAACCCGATTTTTGTTTTCCTTCTTCAAATGACATAGTAGAAGAAAACAAAATCTAACCAGCTAATTCCATTAGCACCAGTATTTAATTTCTCAGAAAATAAAACCTCCATTATATAAGTTAACTGCATAATCAGTTGTGTAAGAATAATTAGCAGTAGTAGGTTGATTTTGGATGGCCACCTTGCACTTGTCATCTACATCTAAGTTCCATAATCCTCCCCATAATCCATCCATCGGAATAGTGTCCGTCCATGCATACGATATGTCTGAAGAAGTCGTCACTACTGGTGGCAAGTCCATAACCCGATCTTGATCCATACTCTGATGATAATTAGTGAACGCGACCATGTCTTGGTATTCGTTATCATTTTTTTCATCGTTCTTTTGCATGATCGCTTCTTCTGCTTTAGGTGAAAACTTGTTATTAGCGTTGGTGCAATTTTGTTGCTGTTGGTTTCTCTGCCTTAGATTTTTTTTCTTGCCTTGTTTTGAAGCCTTTTCTTTCTTTTTGAAATGTGTCCTCCAGTAGTTTTTTATTTCATTGTCTGTCCTTCCAGGCAAGTAACGTGCTATAGTTGACCATCTACACATTAGAATAGCAAAGTAAATAATCAAAAGAGGCAGAAGAAAGGACCTAAATATTAAGAGAGAAGAATTTACTTGTTGCCCCACAAGGCATGCAATTCAATAATAATGCCTTCCTCCTGAGGTGTTATGTGACCTCTTTTAAGTCCAGGCCTCAAGTAGTTCACCCACCTTAGCCTGCAACTCTTCCCGTTCCTATTCAATCCTGCTTCGACAACAACCAAATTTTCAAAATAAATATTGGAAAACTTAAAACCAAATCCTAAATTCTGAGACGGATTCAATATTTATACTAAATAGATTCAAGATTCCGATCCGGAGTTCTTTCAAAACTTGATATTATATTCAACTTTGCAAGGGTTTTCACATATATATACCATTGGCCTATGTACTGAAAATAATAAGTTCAATTGAACTTGCTCCGGGCGCTCTAAATTTGTCTCTACATAGCCCGAGGTAAAATCTAGAAGAAAAACATTTTGCTAGAAAAAACATCTCAAAAGATAAAGAAGCATCATTAATTTCTTCGTACACCTCAGTAATTTATGCTTAATCCATACCTGCACAACGAGATACAGAACTCCATCTTCCCTCACCATGCAAATTAACGTACTCAGAGAGCAGCTTATCCTCTTCAGGAGTCCAAGGTCCTTTCCTCCATCCTTGTTGATCAGAGTTAGCTCCCCAACCCATGATTCCAACCATTGTTTGTTTAATGAATATAATTGCTGAGTACCTTTCACTAAATCTTCTTGATTACTAAGTAAATATGTTGTCTCCTTTTTGTATGACACAGTTTGTCACAGGCTAGTCTACCATATATATACCCCTCATCACCTTGTCAATTTAACGTCCTTTTTAATGCATTAATCTGATCTCACTAACGTTAAAGTAACTCAGTTTCTGCTTCTTTATTACGAAATCATTCCTTCCCACCTCATAATATCTGCCATGTGTTATCCTATGTTGCACCCGACTTGATCCTTAACCAATTACTATAAACCAAGTGTGCCTTGGAAATCTTATTACCAACAAAGGAAAAGACAAATATTCCTTAACAAATATTTAGATTTAGCACTAGCAATTCCGTAACAGAATTTAAACGCATGCTTAATCAGGAGATTTAACGTATGATAGTGTAAAAAATATGTATTTTAACATGTTGTAATAAGTAATTTGTTTTAGTTTTCTGGTTACTAATCACACTTGTTGTAGATTATTATTTAATTTATAGTTATTTTTTCACCGGATTGTGAAAAAAATTCTTCGTGACCTCATGAAAATTAAACTCTTAATCATGGAATAATGACCTCGGATTTATAAGCCGTGAAAATTTTGAACTTAGTGCTTGGTTGTTGGCATGTCCCCTTGAAAATGGCTTATTGACCAATGTTTATGTAACAAATGTTGATGTGCGTAAGCCTCGGCCGTATACTTTAAACATAATTAAGTACTAATAGCTCTAGCCTTAATATTTTAAGCAGAGGAAATCGAAGCTTCTGGGGATTCCGATTAGGGATAATGGCGCATTAGAATAAATGAAAAGGGATGCGCTAATGAGTCATAGGATGGACACGTGGTCAACCTTCGCAGTCAAGTAGCATTTCAAGTAATTTAGGGCATTGTTAATTGGCTCTAACTCATTAGTTTAAGTAAATAATGCCATATATAGGTAATGATGTGTATTATGGCACTAATTAATACCTATGCTTTTGTAAAAGATTGCGATCCAGCGATTATCTGAAGATATCAGTTTGGATTTTAAGAGGAAAAAGTTTGATTGACAGTGATATTATGAAAGCTGAAAAGTTGTTGGTCTTCAGTTTTCTCCTCTCCTTTTCGCAGTTCCCCTTCAAAGGCAACTGTTAAGAAATAGAAAATTATACTTACCCCTTACAAATTATATTATCTTATTATGATTTTAATATGATTAAATAAGGTGAAAATATATATATATATATATATATATATATATATATATATATAATGAAACTTGTTTATGATTATACTTATATGATCAAAGTAATGTACAAGCATTTATTAATTTATAGATTAGAGTTAACGTCGACTGCCCCAAAATTTTCCCTGTTAGAAAGCCCGTATAGATATGTAATATTAGAGTAAATTTCATGGGTGATGATTCAACTTTGTGTTCATTACCCAAAAGTTACTTTTCTTTCTTTAGGGAGGGCTTTCAAGACGTATATTTTAAGTACATTTCGAGTGACTTTAGATTTTCTTTTACAACTTAATTATATTATATATCATGTTGAGTCAATTAATTTTGTAGCTCTTTATTTTGGTAACTAAATATTTTTACTTATCACCAAAGAAACTTTACAAACGGTAGCTAACTAACACAGTTAGCTATCCGCGAATTCATCCACTTCTACATGATCATAAAGAGCTCTACTAGAATCTAAACATAAATACTTCCGGTCTAATTCTAACTGGAGCTCGCATACTACAAACACAAGCAATATCTCTTGCTAATTACTCACTAGCTCTACACACCTTCTCAAAGATTCTCATGTTTCTTTCTATCCAAATGCTATAGACATACTCTGCATACATCATCTTGAACAGCTGTGCAGGTTTTATGGCTCTTTACAAACTTATTTTTAGTTTTATGACTTTACATCTTTTGTACAAATGGAAGATTTACTTTTACACATAAAAAATCTGTCTTTTACACATAAAAAATATAAAAGGTCATTTTCTTAATTTTAAAATTATAAAGGGGCATGGTGTACAAATAACATCTGCCTTTTGATTGATAATAGAATTCTTTTTAATACGAAACCTACACTTGTGTTTTGGTTGATATTATGATGTCTATTAAAATGTAGAGCTCATTAGTGTTTTGATCAGTGCAATAGAATCAGTAAAGAAGATGCCCTAATGACTCATCGGATGGATACGCGGTCACTTGGCTGCTAAGTAGCATTTTTAGTAAATCAAGGCATTGTTTAATTGGGTTAAACTCATTATTTTAAGAACATAATGCCATATATAGGTAATGATGTGTACGTATTGTGCCACTAATTAATTCTTAATGAAGCCTCTCTAAGAGATTATGATCCAACAATTAATAGTTGAAAATATCAGTTTGAGTTTTAAGAGGAAAGCTTGAAGTGATAGTGCGATAACTCCCCTCGCCGCGGGCCAGCCTTTTCCTATTCCAAGATTTCCCAAGCACGATCATGTGCCTGTCGGTGGGGCACGCCCGTAGGCTCGCCCCAACTTGTGCCGCCCGTAAGATGCCTAGGCCCTTGGCCCTAGACATGTCGTGGCGCTTCATCTTAGGATCACAATCCATGCGCGCCCTGGGGGATTGGCCTAGGACATTCCTTGTCCTTAGCCCAAGACTAAGCATCGCTCCCGCGTGCATAGCCCAATCCTCAAGCTTGACACTTGCCTAGTGCATCCGCGACTAGCTCGTGCCTCGCCCGAGTAAGGCAACCTTTAGCCCTTGGCCATTGTCATACGCCTCTTTCGTGCCATACCCATGCATAGCCCTCTTGCAGCACGCTTCCATTTCGAAGTAGTACAGTGTCGCCCACACCTGCACCTTTAAGCCAACGGACCCTTGCTTGCATGGTTGAACCAAAGCCATGCTCACAAGTCGACACATGATGCCCCCATGACAGGTGCGTCAAGTATCCAATCGGCAAGGAGGTCTCTTTCCAACATTCGGCAGCCCGCGGGGCTGGCCGTTCCACACTAGCAGCCTCCACTGCCCTTTTGATGCCCAACGTTGGCCCGAAGGCGTCGCGCCGTCCATACGAGTTCCCAAACTTGTGTGGATACCTTTGACACTCCTTTGAGACATCTAGGCAGGCCCTTGGGGTTCGCCCCCAAGGCAGCTCGTTTTATACGGCTCGGTGGCAGCACGTATGGGAGAGGCAGGTCGGAGCTTTCATCACCTATACCCCCTTATATATGCTTAAAATTAAAAAGCCCAAGTTGCCCGAGTAGACTGCTCTACGTCAGACCATCAGAAGGCTCTTTTCTCACCAGTTCTTGGCCGAAATCACAACTCCAAAATGCGAGTTGTGACATCCTCCCACACTCATAATGTCATCGTCCCCGATGACACATCATGGCTTAAGACATCCCGGAGTCTGCCCCTTCAGGTATGCCCATTCAAGCTCCCTTTGTCCCTGTGGGTTGGACTTCCTCGAAGTCCTTTCTCAAAAGGAGTCGTGCCCCATGCACTTCTCCCCCAAGTATCTTCCAAGCGTGCCTCTGCACTTCACCTCCATTCGGTGTTCACTTGGAAAGTGCCTCCGCACTTGCACCCTCTGGTGTCTAACTTTGTGATTGACCCACACTAGTCAACTCACACCATGACCCTCACGGCCTTCATGTTCGTCTAAAGCTTTCCTTCACAGGTTAGCACATCATGTGCTCTTTTGACGTCGCTCCCGTAGCCTTTCACTCCCGTAGCCTTAAGATGCCCTCTTTGGCATAGCTCCCGTAGCCTTTCACTCCCGTAGCATTAAGACGCCCTCTTGGCATAGCTCACGTAGCATTCCGCTCCCGTAGCCTTCAATTGCCTTCACTACCTTGAAGATGTGTTCGCTTCCAGACCCCCGACTTCGCCCTTATGCCTCTTGCATAGGCGGGATCCTCCCACACTCAATGTGGAGGATACATCTTAGCGTTGTCATCCCACTTGGCATTCGGCCAGCACTTGGGACGACCTTTGGTGAGTACTACATTCCCAAAGTCATAGCATCGCCGCCTTTCCGAACAAAGCTCTTTGTTTTCCAGTTGTCACTTCCTCAGCAAGTAGCCAATGCTCCCGGTAGTAGTTCAATACTCACCCTATAGACAGGTACTCTCTTTGTCCTGCTAGAACGGCTTTCCGGTTCGGTGTGCCTCGCACTTGGACACTCTCGGTCCCCGATCATTCGACATACCCCTTTCCAGAATGATGACACCTTCTAACTTGGAAACTCGCCCCATTTCGAAGCTTCGCTATACCCTCGAATCCGATTCCTCACCTTGGCATTGCCCTCAGGCAACCCAAAGTCTTCTCCTAAAGGAAAGACACTCAACATGATGCGTTGCACGCATCCTTGGCAAGATCTCCGCTATGATCATGCCTCAAATTTATAGTCCATGGCTCCCACTCTTCATAATATGGTTGCACGACCTGGCAAACATGGCATTCTCTTGGCCATCCGACTCATCGGCATATCACCTCATTTAGTAGCACCTTAGACTCACGAAAGAAAATGGAATCACCCATTTCTTTCGTCGACCATCAGTATCGGGTTCTCGATCTTTGGTGGCATATGAACATCAATCTCTGCTTTGATGTGATCTCGGCACTGACATCCAAAATGCACTCACCATATCCACCCTTTGCCTTGACATTGTGCCATGGCATAGTATGGCCTTAATCAGCTCTGATACCAAGTGTCACGAGCCCAAATCCTTACATTGGGTAGCGGCACCTGCTCGCCTGTGCGGCGCCCGCGGACTCCCCTCGCCGCGGGCCAGCCTTCTTCCTGTCCCAAGATTTCCCAAGCACGATCATGTGCATGTCGGTGGGGCTCGCCCGTAGGCTCTCCCCAACTTGTGCCACTCGTTAGATGCCTAGGCCCTTGGCCCTAGACATGTCGTGGTGCTTCATCTTAGGATCACAATCCATGCGCGCCCTGGGGGATTGGCCTAGGACATGCCTTGTCCTTAGCCCAAGACTGAGCATCGCTCCCGCGTGCACAGCCCAATCCTCAAGCTTGACACTTGTCTAGTGCATCCGCGACTAGCTCGTGCCTCGCCCGAGTAAGGCAACCTTTAGCCCTTGGCCATTGTCATGCGCCTCTTTCGTGCCATGCCCATACATAGCCCTCTTGCAGCACGCTTCCATTCCGAAGTAGTGCAGTGTCGCCCACACCTGCACCTTTAGGCCAACGGACCCTTGCTTGCATGGTTGAACCAAAGCCATGCTCACAAGGCGACACATGATGCCCCCATGATAGGTGCGTCAAGTATCCAATCGGCAAGGAGGTCTCTTTCCAACATTCGGCAGCCCGCGGGGCTGGCCGTTCCACACTAGCAGCCTCCACTGCCCTTTTGATGCCCAACGCTGGCCCGAAGGCGTCGCGTCGTCCATACGAGTTCCCAAACTCGTGTGAATACCTTTGACACTCCTTTGAGACATCTAGGCAGGCCCTTGGGGTTCGCCCCCAAGGCAGCTCGTTCTATACGGCTTGGTGGCAGCACGTATGGGGGAGGCAGGTCGGAGCTTTCATCACTTATACCCCGTATTGTGCCACTAATTAATTCTTAATGAAGCCTCTCTAAGAGATTATGATCCAACAATTAATAGTTGAAAATATCAGTTTGAGTTTTAAGAGGAAAGCTTGAAGTGATAGTGCGATAACGAAGTTGAGAAGTTGTTGTGGTGCTCTTCTCCTATCTTTTTCGCAGTTCCCCTTCGAACTAACTGTTTGGAAGGCATTTAGATGTGTGTAAGGTCATAAACGTCCATATTTAGCTATATATTCTCTAATTTATTGGTGGTAGATGTTAATCAATAAGATACATACCCGAAATTTAAATTTATGGAGTTCAACCTTATAAGTTATTATTAGTTTCTATTAATGTGCGTTGCACGTTAATACTATATCAATTGAAAATATACACAAGAAAAAAGAATTATTGTAAAAACGCAATTAATTTTGTGTAAAACATTAAAAGTTCAAAAGGAATAATTAGGTGGCAAGCTTAACTTGAAGGATATTTGCAAATTAACCAACAACTCAATTATAAGAAGTTTTAGTCCTTAAAATCATTGCAAGCACAATTTTATGTTAATGTTTCACAAAAATATTGCTAGAAGAGATACTATGTGAAAAAATTAAGGGATCTTTGGCAAATATCCGGGCAAAGGAAACTATTTACCCGCCCCTGCCCAAATGGTTTGCCCTCTACCCATTTTTTCTTTAAATATTTGGTCAAAGCCAACTAAAATGAAGTCAAACTAAGCTACTAAATCAAGTCAAGCTAAATCAAACTAAGCTAAGACAAATGGGTAATGAGTGGATGGGTTAGGGATAATTAGTTTTAATTTGGTAAGTATATATCGTAAATAGTTTTCAAATGAGCAGGAAAAGGTAATTATTTTAAGCTCAATGGGTATTTTGCATAATTTGTTCAAAAATTTATGAACATACTTCTAGCATCCTAGAGTTTTACTGACAGATAATGAGATATCTTTTAGTAAACCATAAGTCTTCTTCTCATGTGCTACCAATCAAAAGAGGCAAAAAAGATAGAAATTTCATATGATTGTTGCTTCTACTCATATAATTGAAGATGAAGACTTATCCAATTGTAGCTCTAGGTTAATATTCTCTTATAAACTCTTAAAAAAATTTACAACTGTGAATGGTCATTGCAATACATATATGCTAAGCGAAGGAGCAAGAACCTGCAAGGATATGATTCTCATTAACAAACTATTAATAGATGAATTTATTGTTCTTTTTAAATTATGACTCTTATGATTTTTTATATATATACCGTATCAAATATATCAAGTCCAGCTGAACCCATAACGCAAAATTAAGCTCCATTTGCCTTTGCATTCAACGGCCAGTTTAATTTACATGGTCCCCAAAGGCATGTAATTAGAAAATCACACATGAAAATACAATATTAGAATCACGCAAATTATTCGATATCACCAAATTAAATATTAAAGCACAAGATATATTTTAAAATTAAGAGGCGCGGAAAGGTTTTCAGATGAACTTGTTGGCGAAGATTTTCACTAATTAGCCGCTCAGAGTTAAAGACTTAGGCAATTGTGAAATATTCAGTAAGTACGGTTCAAGGAGTTCTATCTGGAATCTGGTGCATTATCAGATACATAGAGCGCACCTTGCATATTGTTATATATCTTCATATCGTTTAAGCTTTAATTAACAAATTAAAGTATTTTTCTATTTTAAGTTTTCTTTTACATAAAGAGTTAAGAAAGTTAATTAGCTGGAAAATAGTATCACTACTAGAAGTTGAATTTGTGATACTGCAGTTTAAATTATGACATTTTGGTAATGCAGATTGCCTATATATCAAGAACTTGTGATTCTTTTCTTCGTTTTTATTTGTTACGTATATTTTTGAGGGTGGCTATGGGACGGTAAGTGGAAAATGCATATGGAAGATAGAAGAGTTTTTTAATGGGATTATCCAATTCTTCTTTCTTTATTTTTATATTCACCTTTCAAGAATTGAAACTTTATATTTTCATTGCTCAGTAATGTCATTGCTCAAGTTAATGGGAAATACAAATTCTTGATACCCATTTTTGTCGACAAGAAATAAGGGAATATTTTTCTTAGAGTAAATTCTCCCAAAAGGTTTTTTTTTTCACTTTGTTTTGTGATGCTTCAGTTTCCAATGTCTAGACTTTGATAGGGGAATCAATTTTACACGATAAAAAACTCTAAAGCAATTTCCAACTAAAGAGAATGATAGTTGGTTGATGTCTTGGATTCAGCTTTCTTGTGGTCCAAAAAATTTCATTAATCACGAATTCACTATACGTGTAGGGTTAGGGACTTTAAGAGTATTGCCTTTTTTCAGTGGCAACTAAGAAGATGACTCTAGAGATCATACCAAAGTATCATCTCCGGTTCGTTGCTTCACAATGTCAAAAGGGCATATGAACATTGACCTAATTATAATAATTGTTCAAAGCTAATATACCGTGTGTTTAAGTTCTATGTATTGAATGGTGTAAACAAAAATTCACACCATTATATCATGAGAAAACAAGCAACTTTAATTTTTAATAATATTGATTGATATAATAATAGTATAACACGCATTTTATTCGTTATTATAGTGTTTTAAGTGTAGCACCCCGAAAAATTTCGAAGTACTTAAGCGCTATTAAGAAAGTTAATGTGCGCTAATTATATTATTTTGTGTGAAGACGAGGACTATTAATATGATGGATATCAATTGGATATGATAATAAGTGTACGAGACATATTATACATGATGTGGGGTCTAAGGATAGCCCTAAGTCCAAGTCAAGTTGGAAATTACATGAAAGACTAAAGTTCCAAATGAGTACGCACAAGATTAAACTTTGAACGAGCATATCTAATGCTCGTGTGTGTGTGTGTAGATATGCTCGTTCAAAGTTTAATCTTGTGCGTACTCATTTGGAACTTTAGTCTTTCATGTAATTTCCAACTTGACTTGGACTTAGGGCTATCCTTAGACCCCACATCATGTATAATATGTCTCGTACACTTATTATCATATCCTATATATATATATATAGGAGTTATGTGATGGACAACCTATTAAATGAAAGATCATCGAGTCTAGTTTCCAACGCTTCAAATCGTTTATCATTTGGACATTTCTACAAGAGATTATGACCAAATTACCAAAGGTTGGCAGAGGAGTCTGCGGATGCAAAGCATCCGGGGCCGCGTCCAAAAGAAAGGCTGGCAGTGAAGTGCTACCATATCATCCAGGTCCGCATCCGAGCTTCAAAGAGGAGTGAAGTGGGGATGCGAAGCATCCGGGGCCGCATCCGAAACCTAGAATTTTGGGCTTATAAATACAAAATCGGGGGAAGAGAGTATTTTGTGTATTGGGGGTTAGGGTTCTTGAGGTGAAGAGACAATTTTGGACTCAAATCAAGTCCAATCAACCAAGGTAAGTTGTTAATGTTGTTTTGAGTTGATTCTTACTCAATATACATGAGTTCTAACATCATTCTTGCATCCAAATGCTAGATTTCATCATCAAATCCTCAAGAACACTAAAATCACCAAAGTTGTGATTTTTCAAGATTGAGCTACTAGAGGTAATTTCAATACTTCAAACTCGTTTATTATGAGTAGTTAGAAGTATTTGAAGCATTTGTTACATGTTTTAATAGTTGAAAGATTGGATTATAAAATTCTAGTTGATGGCATGAATAGTACTTTTGAGAAAATAAGAGAAAAGATGAATGGTAATCTTGGCGATGAAATTTATGAATACAATGAACCTATGAAATTATTTGTTAGCAAAATATGGAAGTGATCAACTAAGTAGTCACCCGAATTATATATTTTGCAAGTGTTGATTATGGAAGACGATGAATAGTATCTTGGTGGCAATGGACAATTGATATAGTATCATTAATGACTTCGAATGGGTATTAAAACATAAGAATGAAATTGAATGGTCTAGCATGTAAAACTATTTGGCGATTTGAGTTGTTGGAGGCTTGTAGCCAACTTATGAGCGATATATCGATGTTGATCAATATCTTAAGTCATATTTTGATGTAATTGGGATATCTAATTGTAGATATCGACTTATTGGTGATGTTGAGCATTTTAATCAACATTTGAATGATGGAGGAGGATTGAAAGCTTGTGAATGTTAATAAAGTGAAAGCGAGGTAAGTTGATTAAAACTTACTCTTCTTGAGGGACTTTCTCTAAAAGCATGTTTCGAGTTAATACTTAAGTTGTTTGCAAATGTGCTTTCGTGCTTGTAGGGACAAACAAGTACGAATGTCTCCATGTATTAAAATATTATGTTGCATATGTAGTGTCATGCTGTATTATAAAATTTTATTTTAAATCTTGTTGGCAAAATGACACTCAAGGTAAATGTTATAAGTTTTTATCAAAACTTACGTGTTGACAAGAGTATACATATTTGAGTGCTAAAGATAAGTTTTCATGGAAAATATTTCTTTTGGAAATTGATGAGCAGAATAACACTTGTGGTATTTTTTTAAAGATTGATGTTAAATTGCTAAAGGCTTTAGCATGTAAAAGGTTATTTATTTAAATTTATTTCAAATGATTTAGATTTTCTATAAATGCTATTATTTGATAAAAATAGATCCTTTGAGGCTACTATGTTATGAATTTGAAGTATCAAATATTTTGGGAGTTACTTGTGTTTACCGAGATTGGTTTCGGATATATCGTATTCGTTGTCATGAAACTACACGTGCCGGTGTAGGAGTAGATTGTCACTTTGTTGTATAGACTACGGCAGAGTGCTCTCCCTCGAGAGGGTACTATTTTGTGCTATTATTAGCATGGCTTAGTCGATTTGTACAGCATTACGATAAGACAACCTGAGCAAGCAGGGTATATGATACTTGTCACTAGGTACATAACCTAGTTGACCTTCTTATGTCGGTGATGGTATAGTACTCCCAGTGAAAGGTAAGGATGATTTTCTTATGTTTAGGCCTAAGGAGCCGAAAGTGATTTCAATGGCTTAAAGCAAATGGAATAATTTTGTATGATTTTATCCAAAATCTTGGATTGATGTAAATGTTTTAAAGTTTATATTGTGGGTTATATTTCACTTGGTTGTTATTTAAAATAACAAGGGTCATATATTGATAAAATTTCTTATCATTTTATATCATATATTGGTGCATTATTTTTATAAAGTTTGTCCCAAGAACTTAATTTAGAGAGAGTCTATGACACTTATTGAGTATTGTTGTGGTGTACTCAGCCCTTAGTCCCCCCCCCCTCCAGGGCCCTGCTTACTTTACATGTTTCGGGATGATGTATGATACGTGACATGCGGTCAGGCTAGGATGACTCTCTTTCCGAGGTATTAGGAAGCACCACTTTTATTTTGTGGTAGCTATCATGTTCTTCTTTATTTTATTTTATTGGAATTACTCCAACCGTTGGTTCTATTCTTTGGTATGGAGGCTCCATAGATAGTTGTGAAAGGTTGTAGTAACGGGTTTGTACATGACATACATGAAAGTATATTTATTTTACTTAGTGTGGGACTAGCCAGTAGGGTTTTGGCTAAGATAGCTAGTGGCAATGTTGTGGCTTACTATTTCGTTTTTCAGTGCATGCCCTATTTACTAGCTATCGCTTTTGCTTTGCATCTTTCTTCTAGATTTCATGGTGTTCCTATTTTTCATATAATTTTTGTGGTGATACTAATATTTACTAATATTGTCTCCCTTTGCTTTGCATCTTTCTTCTGGATTTTATGGTGTTCCTATTTGTCATATGATTATTGTTGTGATACTAATATTGCCCCCTTTTTGCCTTTTGTCTTCTTTTTTTTTGAGCCGAGGGTCTTTCGAAAACAGCCTCTCTACTCCTTCGGGGTAGGGGTAAGGTCTGCGTACACACTACCCTCCCCAGACCCCATTAGTGAGATTTTACTAGGTTGTTGTTGTTGTTGTTGTCATTGTTATTATCATGAAAGGCGTCATGTGTGACTTTGAATTGAAAAATATTTTATCATTTAACTTGAAGTTGTATATGATTTTCAAGGAGCTTCCGCAGTTAAATTGGTTTTCATGCATATGATTTGGGTCCATCACATGGTTTGGTTCGCTCGGGTCGGGTAGTGTGTCGGGTGCCGGTCACGTGGTTTTGGATCGTGACATTAAGTACATGTGATTCCACACCCTTGAATCCAAACCAATCTAAGAAATGAATTAATCATGGTATAAAAAGTGGTTACGATATAAAAAAATTGCTCAAACCATATAGATCGCTTTAAATATTTCTCTTTTGTACGTTAGTTATAATCCCTTATACAGACTTTATAATTGTCTATGTGATGACCCAAAAGGTCATCTTATGTTTTAGAACTCGAATTTATGCTCTTAAGCCTTAAAAATCTCATTTTTACCCTCCTCAATTTGCGTGTACAGTCCGGGCAGGTTTCCGAAAAGCTTTTATGTTGAAAACTGATGAAAATAAGAATTTTTGCCTTAAAAGTTGATTTTAGTTGATTTCGGTCAATATTTTTGGTAAACGGGCCCAGATCCGTGCTTTGACGGTCCCGGTAGGTCCGTATCGAATTATGGGACCTGGGCGTATGCCCAGAATCGAATTTGGAGGTCCCTAGCTTGAGTTATGAATTTTTGATGAAAATTAAAAGTTTAGAAATTATTTGTTTTTAAGAATTGATTGATACATGGCATTGTTAGTATCGGGTCCGTATTTTAGTTCTAGAGCCTGGTACAGGTTCATTATGATATTTAAGGCATGTTTGTGAAATTTGGTGAGAAATGGAGTTGATTTGACGTGATTCGGACGTCCAGTTGAGAAATTAGAAGTCTTAAAGTGTTCTTGAGAATTTCATTTGAATTAGTGCTAAATTTAGAGTCCTAGGTGTTATTTTGGCGATTTGATCGTGCGAGCAAGTCCGTATGATATTTTTGGACTTGTGTGCATGATTGGTTTGGAGCCCCGAGGGCTCGGGTGAGTTTCGGATAGGCCACGGGATGCTTTGGACTTTGAAAAATCTGGTTTTCTGCAGATTCTGGTGTCTGAACGCGAAGAGTAAACTGGGCAGCTGAGGATTTCATCTTCGCGAACGCAAAGCGATGGGGGCGTTAGCCTTCGCAAATGCGACAAGCACATCGCGAACGCGTAGTGTTAGGCACTGTGGAGGGGGAGTCAGCCTTTTCTTCATCGCGAGCACGAGCAATGTCTCGCGAACGCGAAGGCCAGGGAAGGGTAGCCTACGCGAATGCGAGCACTGCCTCGCGAACGCGAAGGCTTGGCAGCCCATACACTTCGTGAACGCGACAGTGCTCTCGCGAACACGATGAACATTGTCGCCCAACACTTAACAGAACCCAAAAACGGGATTTTAGCCAAAAACTCATTTTTCTCAAAAACCAAACGGTGAGAGGCGATTCTTCAAGAGTCATTCCTTCCCCAAATTGTTGGTAAGTGATTCTAAACCATTTTCTTTCAATTACCCATTACATTTCTTGAATTTTCAACCTAAAATCTAGAGTTTTCATGGTAGAATTAGGGGTTAGGGTAGAAAATAGGAATTTTGGGAATTTGGGAATTTAGACCTCAATTTGAGGTCAGATTCCTAAACTAATTACATATTCGGGCTCGGGGGTGAATGAGTAAAAAGATTTTGTTCGAACCTCGATTTTTGACCAAGCGGGCCCGAGGTCGATTTTTTGACTTTTTGGAGGAAAAATTGAGAAATTTAATTTATGCAATGTAATTGATTCCTTTAGAAATATTTGATATTATTGAGTCATTTTTGAATAGATACGAGTGGTTTGAAGGTGAATTCCAAAAAAAAAGTTGTGATTGAGAATTAAGTGGCCTTCGGAGCGAGGTAAGTATTGTGTCTAACCCTGACTTGAGGGAATTAGGAACCTTAGATTATTTGTTAAGTGAAATTTATGTGAGCGGCATATATGTGAGGTGACGTGTACTTATGCGCCGCCAAATTTACCTGTTTTTTCATGTTTTCCTATTTTTCTTATATTGTCTCATTCTTATGCCAAATTGCTACGTGTTATACTAGTGTTGTTCAAATTATCGTTCTTATCATGTTTACGGAAATTTTCTGGTGATAATTGAGTTTTTATTTCAAGGTTGAGATTGATATTATGGAATCAAATATTGAAGTAAGATTTGTACTTGTTATTCTATCTCCCCGTTGTTATTTATGCATTGCATTATGGTAAGGGAGAGTGCTAATGCACGAAGGGTGATGCCGTGCCATATTGTGAGTATTAATGCACGAAGGGTGATGTCGTGCCATAGTGTGAGTGTTAATGCACGAAGGGTGATGCCGTGCCATATTGTGAGTGTTAATGCACGAAGGGTGATGTCGTGCCATGATATGAGAGTAAAAGCACGAAGGGTGATGCCGTGCCATTTGTATTAATTTTATGGTGATATTGAGAGTAAAAGTACGAAGGGTGATGCCGTACATTTTTCTTTACTATATTCACTATTCCTATTGATTCATGGTATATTTACTGCTCCGGTGATCATTCTCTTGTAGTTCTTTATCTTGTATTCCCCTCAGTATGTCTCCCCTACCGATATTTCCTGTTTAGTTCTTCATTCCTTTTTTTTGCGTATACACTGTTAAATTGTACAGGTTGATTGTAGGTGCCTTGTCTTAGCCTCGTAACTACTTCGTCGAGGTTAGGCTCGACACTTACCAGTACATGGGGTCGGTTGTACTGATGCTGCACTCTGCACTTTCTGTGCAGATTTTGATACCGGCTCAGGTTGATTGAGATTTGCTATTGGTCCGCTATCCGGAGACTCAAGGTAGATCTGTCGGCGTTCACAGACCTTGAAGTCCCCGTCTATCTTTTACGTCTTACTGTTTTCTTTCATTCAGACAGTTGTATTTCTTTAAGACTATTACTTGTAGTAAATTCTAGAATGTTCGTGAATTGTGACTCCAGATCCAGGTGGTAGTAATTAATACCGTTTTATGATATTCCGCACTTATTATATTTTATTTGAGTTAATTATTGATATTTACTGAATCAAAATAAGGAAATGGTTTAATGATTCTCTAACGTTGGCTTGCCTGGCAAGTGAAATGTTAGGCGCCATCACGATCCCGTCGGTGGGAAATTTCGGGTCGTGACAGTTGGTATCAGAGCACTAGGTTGCCTAGGTCTCACGATTCACGAGCAAGCTTAGTAGTGACTGGAGGATCGGTACGGAGACGTCTGTGCTTATCTTCCAGAGGCTATGAAGTTTAGGAACAAGTTTTACTTCTATTCTTCCTTGTCGTGCGATTTTGCTTTCTCAATACTGATTGAACTCTTCTACTCTTATTCTCTCGCAGATAACGAAAACACGTACCGCTTCCTCAGCTGAGAAACAGCCAGAGCCTCTAGTGACGGCTCCTACGTGGGGCAGAGGTCAAGCTCGTGCCAGAGGCCGAGGCAGGTGAAGGGCTCAGCCTAGGGCCCGAGCAGCAGCCCCAGCAGTGGAGCCTCAGATAGAGCTTGACGAGGAGGTTACAATCGAGACTGTTCCTGTCGGACCAACTCAGGTTCCGGAGGGGTTCATTGCTACCCCAGTACTTCAGGACGCTTTGGTCCGTTTGGTGGGCCTTATGGAGAGTGTGGCCCAGACTGGCGCATTTCCCATGGCACCAGTAGTCTCTCAGGCTGGAGGAGGAGCCCAGACTCCTACCACTCCCGCTCCGGAGCAGATAGCTCCCCAGTATCAGGCTCCAGCAGCTCAGCCAATCGGATTAGTTCAGCCGGTTATTGCGGCGCGGGTTGGAGATGGGCCAGCTATGTCTTCTGAGGCTTTATGGAGATTGGACAGATTTACCAAGCTCTTTCCTGTTCACTTCAGTGGTGCTCCTTTAGAGGACCCCTAGGAGTATCTTGACAACTGTCATGAGGTTCTACGGAACATGGGTATAGTGGAGACCAATGGGGTCGATTTTGCTGCATTTCAGATGAATGGTTCTGCCAAGAAATGGTGGAGAGATTACTTGTTGACCAGACCAACTGGGTTGCCTGCTCTTACTTGGGACTAGTTCTCTCAGCTCTTCATAGAGAAGTTTCTGCCTATCACATTGAGAGAGGAGTGTCGCCGTCAGTTTGTGCGTCTCCAGCAGGGCAGTATGACTGTTACTCAGTATGAGACCCATTTTGTGGATTTGGCCCGTCATGCCATTCTTCTGATTCCCACCGAGAGAGAGAGGGTGAGGAGGTTTATTGATGGACTTGCTCAGCCTATCAGATTGAAGATGGCAAAGGAGACTGGGAGTGAGATTTCTTTTCAGGCGGCTGTAAATGTCGCCAGACGAGTCGAGATGGTTCTTACTCAGGGAGGTCAGGGGTATGATAAGAGGCCTCGTCATTCCGGTGAGTTCAACGGTGTCTCATCTAGAGGCAGGAATACTTTTGGTAGAGGCCATCCTCCCAGACCGTTTCATTCAGCGCTCCAGGCATCCCACGGTGCCTCAGGTGGTCGTGGCCCTCAGATGCATTATTTCGACCAGTTAGCCTACGGTGCACCGCCAGCTCCTATTAGTGCACCTCCACTTCAGAGTTATCAGGGTGGTTATTCAGGTCGACAGGGTCAGTTTCAGGGTCAGCAGTCACAACAGCCAAGGTTATGTTATACTTGTGGTGATCCGAGGCACATTGCTAGATTTTGCCCTCGGGCAACGGGCAACTCACAGCATCAGAGTTCTCGTGCCATGGTTTCGGCACCAGTTGCTATACCACCTGCTCAACCAGCCAGAGGCAGGGGTCAAGCAGCCAGAGGTAGAGGCCAGACTGTTAGAGGTGGAGGTCAGGCCATTAGAGATGGAGACCAGCCAACTAGAGGTCATCCCAGGGACGTAGTTTAGGGTGGTGGGGCCCAGCCCCGATGTTATGATTTCCCAGCCAGGCCTCAGGCTGAGTTATCTAACGTTGTTATCACAGGTACTGTTTCAGTTTTCAGTACAGATGTTTCAGTTCTATTTGATCCGGGATCTACTTACTCCTATGTGTCATCCTATTTTGCTTCCTATTTGGTTGTGCCCCGTGATTCTTTGAGTGCTCCTGTGTATGTGTCCACACCAGTGGGAGATGCTATTGTTGTAGATCGTGTTTATCGTTCGTGTGTGGTCACCATTGGGAGTCTTGAGACTCGTGTAGATCTTCTACTTCTCGACATGGTTGATTTTGATGTCATACTGGGTATGGATTGGCTGTCACCTTGTCATGTTATATTAGATTGTCACGCGAAGACAGTGACCTTAGCCTTGCAGGGGTTACCTCGATTAGAGTGGAGAGGAAATCTTGGCCATTCTGCTAGCAGGGTTATCTCTTATGTGAAAGCTCGGCATATGGTCGAGAAGGGGTGTCTAGCTTATTTGGCTTATGTCCGCGATTCTAGTGCGGAGGTTCCTTCCATAGATTCGGTGTTGGTTGTTCGTGAGTTCCAGAGGTGTTTCCTGCAGACCTGCCAGGGATGTCACCCGATAGGGATATTGATTTCTGCATTGATTTGGCTCCGGGCACACAGCCTATTTCCATTCTTCCATATCGCATGGCCCCGCCAGAGTTGAAAGAATTGAAGGAGCAGTTGCAAGATTTGCTTGATAAGGGCTTCATTAGACCTAGTGTCTCGCCCTAGGGTTCACCTGTGTTGTTTGTGAAGAAGAAAGATGGATCGATGATGATGTGTATAGATTATCGACAGTTGAACAAAGTCACCATCAAGAATAAATATCCATTGCCGAGGATTGATGATTTATTTGATCAGCTTCAGGGTGCCAAGGTGTTTTCAAAGATTGATTTGAGATCTAGCTACCATCAGTTGAGGATTAGGGCATCCGATGTTCCTAAGACAGCTTTTCGGACTAGGTATGGGCATTATGAGTTTCTAGTGATGTCATTTGGGCTGACAAATGACCCAGCAGCATTCATGGATTTGATGAACCGGGTGTTCAAACCCTACTTGGATTCCTTTGTGGTTGTGTTTATTGATGATATCTTGATCTACTCCCACAGTCGAGAGGAGCATGAGCAGCATCTTCGGATCGTTCTTTAGACTTTGAAAGACAACCAATTATATGCTAAATTCTCAAAATGCGAGTTTTGGTTGAGTTCAATTGCTTTCTTGGGTCACGTTGTATCAGCAGAGGGTATTCAGGTGGATCCTAAGAAGATTGAGGCAGTCCAGAATTGGCCTAGACCCACATCAGCTACAGAGATTCGTAGTTTCCTAGGTTTGGTGGGCTATTACCGTCGATTTGTGGAGGGGTTTTCATCCATAGCAGCCCCATTGACTAGATTGACCCAGAAGGGTGCCCCGTTCAGGTGGTCAGACGAGTGTTAAGCGAGCTTTCAGAAGCTCAAGACTACTTTGACCACGGCACCGGTATTAGTGTTACCCACAGGTTCAGGATCTTAAACAGTATATTGTGACGCATCTCGTATTGGTCTGGGTGCGGTATTGATACAGGGTGGCAAGGTTATTGCATATGCTTCACGGCAGCTGAAGGTTCACGAGAAGAATTACCCTGTTCATGATCTAGAACTGGCAGCCATTGTTCACGTACTGAAGATTTGGAGGCACTATCTTTACGTGCGTGCCATGTGAGGTATTCACTGATCATCGGAGCTTGCAGTATTTGTACAAGCAGAAGGAACTCAATTTGAGGCAGAGGAGGTAGCTGGAACTATTGAAAGACTATGATATCACCATATTGTATCATCTCGAGAAGGCCAATGTGGTGGCCGATGCTTTGAGTAGAAAGTCAGTCAGTATGAGTAGCCTTGCATATATTCCAGTTGGTGAGAGACCGCTTGCATTGGATGTTCAGGCCTTGGCCAACCAGTTCGTGAGGTTAGATATTTCTGAGCCCAGCCGTGTTCTAGCTTGTACAATTGCTCGGTCTTCTTTATTTGAGCGCATTAGAGATCGGCAGGATGACGATCCTCATTTACTTGTCCTTAGAGACACAGTGCGGCACGGTGGTGCCAAGCAGGTTACTGTTGGAGATGACGGAGTTTTGAGGATGCATGGTCGTATTTGTATGCCTAATGTGGATGGACTTCGTGAGTTGATCCTTGAGGAGTCCCACAGTTCCCGGTATTCTATTCATCCGGGCGCCGCCAAGATGTATCATGATTTGAGCCAGCATTATTGGTGGAGGCGAATGAAGAAGGACATAGTTGCCTATGTAGCTCGGGGCCTAAATTGCAAGCAAGTAAAGTGTGAGCATCAGAGACCTGGTGGTTTACTTCAAAGGTTAGATATTCCTGAGTGGAAGTGGGAGCGTATCACTATGGACTTTGTTGTTGGACTCCCACAGACATAGAGGAAGTTCGATGCAGTTTGGGTCATTGTGGACAGGCTGACTAAGTTAGCGCATTTTATTCCTGTGGCAGTTGCCTATTCCTCGGAGCAGTTGGCAGAGATTTATATTCGTGAGATCGTCTGTCTTCACAGTGTGCCCATGTCCATCATTTCTGATCGAGGTACGCAATTTACCTCGCACTTTTGGAGGGCAGTTCAGCGTGAGTTGGGTACGCGGGTTGAGTTGAGCATATCATTTCATCCTCAGACGGACGGGCAGTCCGAGCGTACTATTAAGATTTTGGAGGATATGCTCCGCGCCTGTGTTATTGACTTTGGAGGTACTTGGGATCAGTGTTTTTCGTTAGCGGAGTTTGCCTACAATAACAGCTACTAGTTGAGCATTCAGATGGCTCCCTATGAAGCATTATATGGTAGACGATGTAGGTCGTTAGTTGGGTGGTTTGAGCCGGGGGAGGCTCGGTTATTGGGTACAGATTTAGTTCAGGAGGCCTTGGATAAGGTCAAGATTATTCAGGATCGACTTCGCACAGCTCAGTCCAGGCAGAAGAGTTATGCCGACCGTAGAGCTCGTGATGTTGCATTCATGGTCGGAGAGAGAGTGTTAATTCGGGTATCACCCATTAAGGGTGTAATGAGGTTCGGAAAGAAGGGCAAGTTGAGCCCTAGGTATATCGGACCTTTTGAGATTCTGGAGAGAGTGGGAGATGTGGCTTACAGGCTTGCATTGCCACCCAGTTTAGCAGTTGTTCATTTGGTATTCCATGTGTCCATGCTTCAAAAGTATCACGGTGATCCGTCCCATATATTAGATTTCAGCTCTGATTAATTGGACGAGGATTTGACATACGAGGAGGAGCTGGTGGCAATTCTAGACCGGCAAGTCCGCCAGTTGAGATCAAAGAGTTACCCTTCAGTTCAAGTGCAGTGGAGCGGTCAGCCTATTGAGGCAGCTACTTGGGATTCTGAGTCCGATATGCGTAGTAGATATCCCCACCTTTTCACCATCCCAGGTACTTTTCTATGTCATTCGAGGACGAACGGTTGTTTAAGAGGTGGAGAATGTGATGACCCAAAAGGTTATCTTATGTTTTAGAACTCGAATCTGCGCTCTTAAGCCTTAAAAATCTCATTTTTACCCTTCTCGATTTGCGCGTGCAGTCCAGGTAGGTTTTCGAAAAGCTTTTATGTTGAAAACTGATGAAAATAAGAATTTTTGCCTTAAAAGTTGATTTTAGTTGATTTCGGTCAATATTATTGGTAAACGGGCCCGGATCCATACTTTGACGGTCCCAGTAGGTCCGTATCGAATTATGGGATCTGGGCGTATGCCCGGAATCGAATTTGAAGGTCCCTACCTTGAGTTATGAATTTTCGATGAAAATTAAAAGTTTGGAAATTATTTATTTTTAAGAATTGATTGATATTTGGCATTGTTAGTATCGGGTCCGTATTTTGGTTCCGGAGTCCAGTACAGGTTCATTATGATATTTAAGGCATGTCTGTGAAATTTGGTGAGAAATGGAGTTGATTTGACGTGATTCGGACGTCCAGTTGAGAAATTAGAAGTTCTAAAATGTTCTTGAGAATTTCATTTGAATTGGTGCTAAATTTAGAGTTCTAGGTGTTATTTTGGCGATTTGATCGCACGAGCAAGTCCGTATGATGTTTTTAGACTTGTGTGCATGTTTGGTTTGGAGCCCCGAGGGCACGGGTGAGTTTCGGATAGGCCACGGGATGCTTTGGACTTTGAAAAATCTGGTTTTCTGCAGATTCTGGTGTCAGGCATATCCTTTTTCACGTTCGCGAAGGTCCTCTCGCGAACGCGAAGAGTAAACTGGGGAGCTGAGGATTTCTTCTTCGTGAACGCGAAGGCTTGGTCGCGAACGCGAAGCGATGGGGGCGTTACCCTTCGCGAACGCGACAAGCCCATCCCGAACGCGTAGTGTTAGGCACTGGGGAGGGGGAGTCAGCCTTTTCTTCATCGCGAATGCGAGCAATGTCTCGCGAACGCGAAGGCCGGGGAAGGGTAGCTTACGCGAATGCAAGAACTACCTCGCGAACACGAAGGCTTGGCAGCCCATACACTTCGCGAATGCGACAGTGCTCTCGCGAACGCGATGAACACTGTCGCCCAGCACTTAACAGAACCCAAAAACGGGATTTTAGCCAAAAACTCATTTTTCTCAAAAACCAAACGGTGAGAGGCGATTCTTCAAGAGTCATTCCTTCCCCAAATTGTTGGTAAGTGATTCTAAACCATTTTCTTTCAATTACCCATTACATTTCTTGAATTTTCAACCTAAAATCTAGAGTTTTCATGGTAGAATTAGGGGTTATGGTAGAAAATAGGAATTTGGGGATTTAGACCTCAATTTGAGGTCGGATTCCAAAACTAATTACATATTCGGGCTCGGGGGTGAATGGGTAAAAAGATTTTGGTTCGAACCTCGAGTTTTGACCAAGCGGGCCCGGGGTCGATTTTCGACTTTTTGGAGAAAAAATTGGGAAATTTAATTTATGTAATATAATTGATTCCTTTTGCAATATTTGATATTATTGAGTCATTTTTGAATAGATACGAGTAGTTTGGAGGTGAATTTCAAAGAAAAAGTTGTGATTGAGAATTAAGTGGCCTTCAGAGCGAGGTAAGTGTTGTGTCTAACCTTGACTTGAGGGAATTAGGAACCTTAGATTATTTGTTAAGTGAAATTCATGTGAGCGGCATATATGTGAGGTGACGAGTACTTATGCGCCGCCAAATTTACCTGTTTTTCTATGTTTCCCTGTTTTTCTTATATTGTCTCATTCTTATGCCAAATTGCTACGTGTTATACTAGTGTTGTTCAAATTATCGTTCTTATCATGTTTACGGAAATTTTCTGGTGATAATTGAGTTTTTATTTCAAGGTTGAGATTGATATTATGGAATCAAATGTTGAAGTAAGGTTTGTACTTGTTATTCTATCTCCCTGTTGTTATTTATGCATTGCATTATGGTAAGGGAGAGTGCTAATGCACGAAGGGTGATGTCGTGCCATATTGTGAGTATTAATGCACGAAGGGTGATGTCGTGCCATATTGTGAGTGTTAATGCACGAAGGGTGATGCCGTGCCATATTGTGAGTGTTAACGCACGAAGGGTGATGTCGTGCCATATTGTGAGTGTTAATGCACGAAGGGTGATGTCGTGCCATGATATGAGAGTAAAAGCACGAAGGGTGATGCCGTACCATTTATATTAATTTTATGGTGAGATTGAGAGTAAAAGTACGAAGGGTGATGCCGTGCATTTTTCTTTACTATATTCATTATTCCTGTTGATTCATGGTATATTGACTGCTCCGGTGATCATTCTGTTATAGTTCTTTATCTTGTATTCCCCTCAGTATGTCTCCCCTCCTGACATTTTCTGTTTAGTTCTTCATTCCTGTTATTTGCGTATACACTGTTAAATTGTACAGGTTGATTGTAGGTGCCTTGCCTTAGCCTCGTCACTACTTCGTCGAGGTTAGGCTCGACACTTACTAGTACATGGGGTCGGTCGTACTGATGCTGCACTCTGCACTTTCTGTGCCGATTTTGATACCGCCTCAGGTTGATCGAGATTTGCTATTGGTCCGCTGTCCGGAGACTCAAGGTAGATCTGTCGGCGTTCACAAACCTTGAAGTCCCCGTCTATATTTTATGTCCTACTGTTTTCTTTCATTCAGACAGTTGTATTTCTTTCAGACTATTACTTGTAGTAAATTCTACAATGTTCGTAAATTGTGACTCCAAATCCGGGTGGTAGTAATTAATACCGTTTTATGATATTCCGCACTTATTATATTTCATTTGAGTTAATTATTGATATTTATTGAATCAAAATAAGGAAATGGTTTAATGATTCTCTAACGTTGGCTTGCCTGGCAAGTGAAATGTTAGGCGCCATCACGATCCCGTCGGTGGAAAATTTCGGGTCGTGACAGTCTATATAGATGATATTTTGATATTTTCAAAAAATATCGAATTACATTTAAGCACCTGGACTTGTTTAGAAAGATTATAATTCAGAATGGTTTAGTTATATCTAAACCTAAAATGTCTCTTTTTCAAATTAATATTAGATTTCTTGGTCATAATATTGAAAATGGAAGAATTATTCCCATTAATAGAAGTATTGAATTTCCTTCTAAATTTTCTGATATAATTACTGATAAAACTCAGCTTCAAACATTTATTAGGAATAGGATACCCGGTCCATTTTAAAACCTTATTAAGGGGTTTATAATTAATAACTAGTCTAGGAACTCCGCGTTCCTGTTCAGCATGTTTATTAACATAGAAAGCAGTACAAGACCATTTGGACTTTGAGGGTCTTATTAAACCCTTTTGCTGTAAGGAATTTATTTCATTTTTGCATAATTCCAAATATTCAGAATTCATCTGACAAGGCCTAGCTTTGGTAGGAATATTATCCTTAGAGAATTCTTCTTCGTAAGGAAGACTTACAATATGTTTCTTTCTATCCCAAAATTGATTTGGATGGTCTCCACATATTTGTAAGTGTCACGACCCAAAATCCTACCAAAGGCGTCGTGATGGCACCTAATCTTTAAGACTAGGTAAGCCGATTTCAATTACATTTTGAAACCATTTTTTTAATTCAATAAGTAATCAAAAACTAACAGCGAAACAAATATGAATATACAACCTCCCAAGACTGGTAGTACTGAGTTGCGAATTCTAACTGAATACATGGAATGATCACGAGGACCGAACATACAATACTGTTTGATTAAAAATTAACAGTACAATGAAATGAAAAGACTCCAAGGGACTGCGACGACCAAGCAGCTCTACCTTGAATCCTTACGATCCCGCTTTAACTCTGCTCAAGTCCGATATCTCCAATACCTGACTCTGTACAAAAATATGCAGAAGTATAGTATGAGTACACCACGATCGTTACCCAGTAAGTATCAAGACTAACATTAATGGAGTAGAGGCGGGGTACAATCAAGACACTCACTAGTCTAATAGCTTGTGCAATATAATATACAAAATAATAGGAAGCAGATAACGATAAGGGCAAGATGAAACAACCAGTGATATGCACAGCAAGACAAAAAGAATATCATAAATATCGCTCAACAATTAATAAATACATGTACAGCCAATTAATTCAAGTTTTTCAAATAAATATCTTTCATATATAATTCTTCCAAATAACTCTCTTTCAAATATAGTTATCTCAAATAATTATCTTTCAAATATAATTCTTTCAATAAATCTCTTCAAATATAATTTCCTCAAATAAATATCTTTCAAATACAATTCTTTCATATAATACTTTCTAAATAAAAATTCTTCCAAATAAATATTTTGAATATAATTCCTTCAAATTAAAAAGTCACCATGTGACACCTCATTTCATAATCATAAAATATACGGGTCTCAGCCTAATTTCATATTTTTCGTAAACACGGGTCTTAGCCCATTTTCATATTTTCACGGCACTTCGTGCCCATAATTAAATCATCATATTTCTCCGGCACCTCGTGCCCACTTTTCATATCACAGCTGCACGGACAGTTCACATGCCAATACTATTATCATTTAATCATAGCACCTCGTGCCCACATTTCATATCACAACTGCACGGACAATTCACGTGCCAATATCTTCATTATTTACTCACGGCACCCCGTGCCCATATTTCATTTTATAATCCATCTGGCAATAGCCACATGCTCCCAATTTCAACATAAATCAAATTATTATCAATTTACCAACAACAAGACAAATTGCGCAAGGTATAAAAATAAACACAAGAAAATCACAACATCACATGAAAATCACCAACACCACAACTCCACATCATCACATATTGTCCCTGACAATAGCCAACCTTATCTCTCCTATAGCCACCCTTATATCTCCTATAGCCACCCTTATCGTTTACGCCCAGACAATATCAATAGCCACACTTATCGCTCCTATTGCCACCCTTATCGCTCCGATAATCACCATTATTGCTCCGCCCAAACAATATTCCAACAAACATAACAATAATAAAATGCCACCCTTATACCCACATAATATCAACGGTGAAATGCCATCCTTATCTACCCAAAAATAATAACTCATACAACACAATAATTTACACGGAAAATTATCACGGCAACATAACAAAAATCAATTCATATCACAATTTGCCCAATGGCCACAACCAAAATTTCAAAGATACAACCAAATCAATTAATTTCACAACAAATAGCCGAAGGACCCACACAATGTGTATAACACCCCAAAAATAATCAACGAAGATATAAATTACACAGCATAAAGCAAAGCCTTCATAAATCTAAATTCTCAATAATTATATAAACACCTCTTCTTAAGCTCATTTAATTAATTATTTGCAAAGGAAAAATCCATAATGAAATTAAATTCCAATAATTATCAAACCAACAAATTTATGGAATAACATAAATAATCAAGTAACAATCACATCAAATTGTCATATAACAACAGATTCAACAACAAGGATTTAGGCACGACAAATAGATGATTAAATATATGCCAATAAATATCCAATTTAATACACAATATGCCTAAGACTTTAACTCAATATATTTTGCACATATAAGCCCGAGTACGTACTCGTCACCTCACGTACGCGGCTTTTTACATTTCACAAATGGCACATAAGACTCGATGCCTAAGGGGTAATTCCCCCACTCGAGGTTAAGCAAGACACTTACCTCGACAAAACTAAGTCAATGCTTTAAATGATCTTCGTGAGTGAAGCCACCTTCGGACGGCTCAAATCTGAAATTCTCCCCTTAATAGTACTACGATGGTCCACCACACAAAACAAATTTCAATCTACAACAATGCAAAATAATTGCACCAATATTAGTAAATAAGTTTCCAGATTTTTAGTCATTTAGACATTTTATCAAACACCTAGTAGGCAAGAATCTCTACATATCTTAACCATAGAATTAGTTCATCCAACTACTATCATTTACCAATAATTTATCCCACCATCATTCTTAAACAATTCATAACTTCCAACATCACATACATGACCATCCATCCACACCCAACCAACAAAATTCCATCAAATAATCACCTTTCAATCTCTACAATGGTTATGTATTTAAATTGGGAACATATGGCTTCCAATCACCATACCATAAGTTCTAATACTTAAATTCATACTCATATTCCCATAATATATCTATACATGTAAGTCTAAGGGTGTAGGATTACCTTTTTGGAAGAAATCTTGCAAAACCCTCCTTTGAGTTCTTGAAGAAATTTCTTGAAGATCTAAGTATTTTATGTGTAGATTCCATCAATACTAGTGTAGAAATAATGGAATTTCACATCAAGATAATGGGGATTGCTTACCTTGAAGAAGAGAGGAGTTGGTGGTCTTGAGAGAGTGGAGAAGAGCTCCAAAATTCGCCCAAATGAAGTGGGAAAAATGAGCCCCGAAATTGTATCTATAGACCCAGATTTCTGGGTTTCGGATGCTGCCCCGGATATTATTGCAGCACTTCACTACCAGCCCTTCTTTCGGATGCGGCCTCGGATGTTGCGCATCCGCAGTCTCCTCTGCCAGCCTTTGGTAATTTGGTCATAACTTCTTATAGAAATGTCCAAATAACGAACGATTCAAAGTGTTAAAAACTAGACTCGAAGATATTACATTTGATAGGTTGTACATCACATAACTCCTTATATATATGTAGATACTCTCATCTTAAGTTAGGTCTTGTACCGAAACCTAACAAATCGATCCGGAATGACCTCAAATTTTGTACACAAGTCGTAAATGACATAACGAAGCTATTCAAATTTTCGAAATCGAAGTCCAAGTCCGATACATCAAGGTCAACTCCCGGTCGACATTTTTCTTAAAATCTTCCATTTTCCAATTTTCGCCAAAATGCGTCGAATTATCCTACAGACTTTCAAATCCAAATCCGGACATACGCCTAAGTCCGAAATCACCATACGAAACTATTGACATTATAAAAATCCCATTCGAGAGTCGTTTGCTCACAAGTCAAACTCCGGTCAACTCTTTTCAACTTAAGGCTTCCAACATAGAATTTATTCTTGCGAACTAATCCCGAAATACCTGAAAATTAAAATCGGCGATTCACACACGTCATATGAAGCTATTCAAGACTTCAAATAGTTGGAAGGAGTGTAAATGTTTAAAATAACAAGTCGGGTCATTACAGTAAGAAAAATGGAGTTTTTAATAAATCAATTTTATTGACTAGTTTAGAATATTTTAAATCATGTTCAATAGTCGGAGAATAAATTTCATTTTTTAAAAAATCAATTTGTTTGACTTTTGCAGAAATATTATTATACATCATTTCATTTAAAAATCTTTGGACTAGTTGAGTTATAAACTCAAAAATAATTTTCTTATTATTAAAAGTATCTGAAAAACTTCTAGAATCCTAGTTAGTAAAAGGAATTAACTTATGAAAGAAAGGTACTACTAATATTACATCTTGGGAGATATCTTTTACCAAAACAAAACTTTCAGGAATACAAACATCGTTTTGGCAAATATAAGCTTTAGGTAATTTGTAAAAAAATACCCATTTGACCACCACTAGCATTTTTTAATTTATGAGTGGTTTTATAAAAATATCGTGAAGGTATTACTCCTTTTATACAACTCAAATCTGCTCTACTATCAAATAAAATAGTGAATTCTCTTTTAAAATTATAATCGATTAAAAGAGTTATTTTGATTAAAAACTTTTGAGTAGTAAAGTATTGGAGTTTTTGCAAAAATTCATTTTCTTCAAAATCAATGGCTCCTAGGAATTCATCCTTATCAACATATGCTAATGTATTAACATCGTCACCTTTGTCAGTAATATCAATACCGAATCCTTTCTCAGTGTTAGAATTTTCTAATTTGAAAATTCTTTTGTCTAAGGCTACATTGGAAGCCTTTAACTCTGAGATTTCTTTTTTGAGATTATTAATCTCTATTCCTAAATTTTGGACAGTAGCCAGTCTATCAGGCAATGATTTTTCTCTAATCATTTTCTTGATATCCGACATAATATAAGGTCCCTTTCGAGATGGAATCTCTGTAGAAGAAATTTCTTCTATCTTTGTACCTACTTCTGAAGTTGTAGGTATCTTATCTAAGATCTACGATCTTAATTCAGGATCCTTAATAACCCTTAGCAATTCTATAATATTGTCATTAGTTAAGACATTGATATTCATGTCTTTAAATTGGGAATAGATATTATAAAGGTCATCATCAGACAATAATGTTTTGAGCATTGTCCCTCGTTACAGGGTCCTTGCTCATCTTCAGAAGAGGAGATATAATTCTCTTCTTGAAGGACTCGTAAATCTTCATCAGTAGATGATTCTCTATCACTATTCTCAGGACTATTATCCGGAGAGGAATTTAATAAAATCTTATACAAAGAATCTTTAATGCTATCATCTAAATCAAGACTCATGATTTTATCTTTGACTTTGCAGTCTTTGGTATAATGTCCTACCCTACCACACTTATAACATGCCTGAGGGTTTTTTGCTTTTATAAAATTCTTTTTTGCTTTATGAAAATCTTTTCTTCTTTTAGTTTTTTCAAACCTTTTTTCAGAAGATCCTTTTCTCTTATTATGAAATTCTTTTCTCTTATGAGAATGTTTTTTCTTTGCAGGAATATCAATAGCAAATTGTTCACAAAATTTCCCTAATTGTTGTCTCTCATTGAGACGGTGTCTCTTAATCTCTTGATTTAACTTAATCTCATTACATAAAGCTAAATCTTCTTGAGTGCATACACTAAATAATTTATCGTATGAATACTGATTATAATCAATACTCATTGTTGTTCTTCTAAGGATTTTTCTAACCCTTTCAGCAAAAAGTGAAGGGAGTCCATCGATAAATTTGGACTTCTAATGAGTGCTATTACATTCTGGTAATTCAATGAATCTAGAAAGGAAAACATCTTTATACCATCTAAAAGATGTTAAGGTTTTACACCTAAGATTTTGGAGCATGGTTCTAATGGTTTCACTATTATCTGACCATCTTCCAGAAAAATATTCTATAATATTCATGATTAAAGAATAAACAGTATTCTGGACATCTTGTCCATCTTCCTGTTTAACAGAATTCATAATAATATGTCTCTGGTTAGTAGTAAGATAATTATCCCACCAACCTTTAAGTTGACCAGTGAAATCGGCTACTATCATTTCTGCTATAGCCTTTTCAATATTCTTATTAACTTTACAGATTGTGTTGTACATAAGCATTCTATGTACTATTGTATAAATCTGTCTATCTGTAAGGTCATCTATGTTCCATTCATAGATGTTTGTGCCACTATAACCTTGATGATAGTGGTCACTATCAAGTTCTTCTAGGAGAACATCTTGTGGAGTTGGTCTAGGATAGTAGAACATCCTTTGGACTGGTTTTTCAGCATATTTTTCAGAGATTTTATTAATCTCGTCTGAGACTCTCAGTCTCTTATCTTCATCAGATAAATGCTCTAAATTTAGAGGACTAACTCTAAATTCTTCAAACTTCTTCTCTAATAATTATTCCAGGACTTCAAGATTATTAATCTTAAAGTCTTTGACCTCAGGAGGAGGTTGGATACTAGCAGTAGCAATTTGCTCTTTACACTTAGTATCCTTTTTAGATATTTTTTGGACTTCAGCTATAAGCTTGTCCAATCTTTCATGTATAGAAGCAATTTGTTCACCTAGAATACTAATATAAATATTAGTATAATTATTCTGTGTGAGCATAGTATTCAAATTCTTAGCAGTTATAACAGCGGTATCATTTTCAAATAATTTCGAAAAAGCAGTGAAATAAACTACTTTATCTTTTTCTCCTATTTGAAAAGACTGTTGTGGTGGAAAAACTGATTTGGTAATTTCTCCACTAGTGAGCTTATAATCTCTTTCTAACATAGAAATATAGTTATGAACATACTTCGACATAAACCATGGGACAAAAGCAAATATTTTATTATGTTTGCTAATATCATTATAAAAATCATCTTGAAAGAAAGTTCTCATATCTTTATTAAAGTTATCAAAGAACCAATTCCTGAAAAGTTCTCATCTGAATTTTTTAAATTCTTCACAAATTAATTTTCTTACCGGTAAACCCGGAATAAAATCTATTTGGTTTTTATCCATTAAAACCATTTGAAAAATCCATTTCGGATGCAGTTGGGTCAGGATCCGAATTAACCTTAACAATATTATCCTGACTGATTTTAATATGATCAATCCTATTATTATCTCTAATTTGTGAAGTAGAGGCTCTAGATGGAAAATCTACCATATAATCAATTGGAGAAATATAAGATGAGTTGGATCTAGTTAGTCTAGATGATGAAATCATATTATCAATTTGAACGGGTTCATTGAACCTGATCTTAACAGTTCTATCTGAGGTTTGTTCGATTTCTGTAACCTCAGAATTACCGGTGTTTTGAGAAGCTATTGCTTCCTCTATGACCCATTCTGTGGGAAAATCAATTTCGTCCCATTTAATAAGTCTTATGGTAGTAACTTTAGATCTACCAAAATTAGTTTCTATTAAAATAGTTTCATTTTTAAAATTCATAATTTTGCACATAGGATTTAAAGTATATAAAGGTTTATAATAAATCCTATAACATATGCATATAACTTCTGTGCCAGACAGATAATTATAACCATGTAATTTGATACTTAAAATTAAAGCATTTAACGAATTTTCATCATTCAAAAAAATTTGTAGATTCAGATAAGCATTAAAATAAACCGGGCCATAAGCTAAACTGGTCTGTACAGTCCCTATAAGGGATTTCTTCCGGTTCTTGTTTTTGCCATCTCTGAGAGCTGCTATAAAGCTTTCAAGTAAGCCTCTTAAAGTAAGTGGCTTGAAGGCAACTTGTATTAAACTTATATGCATGAATCTATGTGTGTCCCTGTAAGGGGCTAAGTCACTTTCAAATAATAATCTAAAGATAGCATGGTCACTATCTGCGGTGATCGTCTCTTCAGTAGTTTTAACTACTTGTTTTAAACCTAGTTTCTCAAAGGTTCCTAATTGGTATATAACCTTAGGTTGGATTCTAGGAATTGTCCATTTATTAAATAAGTCTAATTGTTGGGGCAATTCATATTCTACTTTCCTACTGTTTTTAACAGTAGTCTTTTTCCTATTGATATTCATTAAGGAAAATAGTGTTAAACTTAGCACCTATTTCTTTGTGTTAACTGGCTCTGATACCAAGGGAGATACAGGATCGCTTCCAATGGGGCTTTAGGAATAAATTACAAGAACACCAACCCTGGCTAGTTACAATCCCAACAGAAAACTCTAAACCACGATCCTCCTTACAACCCTTTCACGCCTCACCCTCGGCTTAACGGGTCAACTGAGGACCACCGGTTATGTTCCCATAACCAGGGTTTACTGTCAAAATTAATAACTGCATGGACTATATAGTTCTTGACCTAGAGTACCATCGGGGTGATACAGTAAAACTCCTAAGAACAAAACATGCCAACAAAGTAGATTAGTATGACTAAGTTTAACAATTAATTATTTAGCCTATCATTTAGGCTAAATGAGTATCTATATTATATTAACTATAAGAACAAATGAAATACATGAGACCGCCGGATTGTGGCCAAGTGACCTTTTTGATTTTTATTTCCAAAATAAAAATATTACAGAAAGAGAGATTTACAAGAGGATTCTTAGAGAGATGGAAGGTTTATGCTAGAGAGAGGGCAGAGTGTTTGGCTAAAGCCTGCTTCCCTTAATGAATTCTAACTCCTTATATAATGGAGTTCCTAACTTAAAACAAAATTAAAAAGTTAGATGGCCGACAAAGAAAAAGGAAAAGTAATAAAAACAATTAACTTTTCTAAAGTTGATTCCTTCGGTCCCGCTTCTTTATTAAAGTATTAGGTCCCGCTTGCTTTATTAAAGTCTTTTATTTTATTACCCCAATAATTTTGTTGGTGGGGCCTTTAGTCTTCTTCAAGCTTTTGCTTTCCCTTTATCATTTTTTGTTGTAGAAGATTCTTCTGCTCCTTCCTTCGTCTTCTTCAGGTATTCTTCAATTTCTTCTAAATTGACCGGTTCTTGCTGGCTTGATTGAGCTTCTCCTGCCATGCATGTTTCTTCTTCCGAGGTATTACCCAGAGAGGTTATGGACATATCATCACTTACTTCAATTTCGAAGTTTCTTGCCAAGTCCTTCTTTATTTCTTCAAAGTATGACGCTAGGATCTCTTTCTTGGAAAGGGCTCCTTTCTTCATTTGAAGTTTTCTAGTAACCTTCTGGAATGGACTTAATTCCTCCATTACCACCTCGGTTACCTCTGAATTGACATATTCTTCAATTTTGGCATGGATCTGCTCTATTAAGTCTTGACCATATGCTTTTCTATCTTTTTCGGATAAGAGTAATTTACTCCAGAATTTTGTATAAAAAATTTTGTTTAGGCTGGGAATTTCCTCTGTGGTATAACCAATTTCTACATCTCATTTCATTATCCAAGGGATTAAAAATTCTATAAAAAAATACATGGCTGCTATTCCATCATAAAAGATATTATCTTTTTGTAAAGAAATAATTTTGGGGGATATATCTACCCACTGAGTGTATAAACTCTTAAATAATGGAGGGAGTATTTCTAATGATGGCCCATATAATTTTCACCATTTACAGAACCAATTTGGGATCTGTTGTCCAAACATATTAGGGCATAATTTAATAATCCAAGAATGTTTCCTCTAAGGATTCTCATATAAAAAAGTTTTATTAAAACTTTCGATATAATCCAGTAATTGAATTTTACAACTACTTTCTGTTCAAGATGAGTATATTCTAACCATATAGATCGCTTTAAATATTGCTCTTTTGTACGTTAGTTATAAAGTTATACTTGTGCATATAATTTCGTGTACTATATGCTTGTGGACAAGTCTTAGCTATGTTTCAAAAAAATCAAAATTAGATCGTACTTTCATCTTCCCTTTTTTCTTTCATTTCTCAATTATAGTTTTAGGCTCTATAGTTTGCTTGTGTTTTGCTCTTAATATAGTTGGGCTAAGTTAAGATGGTTAATTATTAGGAATATTCAACAAAAATGAAAATCTAGTAATATGAACATATTTTAATTTAATTAATAAATTGATATTATAACATAAGGATTAAGTTTCATACATTACGAAATATTTGTAGCTCGGCTCCAAAGAAAAATCGATAAAACTTTAATTTTTTGTACACCTCGAAATTTGTTCACCAACCTGGAAACCTTTTTAGGTCCCTTGAAATATAGAGACGCCAGTTTTCACATATTTGGAAGGCTCCCTTTACATGGGCTTTGCATATGTCGTGATTAACATGGAGAAATTCAAAAATAATCGGATTTACAAGCGGTAATTGAAAAATAGTCACAGATTCAAAAGTAATTGAAATTTAGCCATTTTTCATGTAAAGATAAATCTGAACGAAAATACTGGTCAAAATCTGAAAAATATTCCAGCATAATATGCTGGAGTTCCAGTATAATATACCGGTTCAGCATAATATGCTGGAAGTTCATACACAGGTGCTCCAATTTCCAATATATTATGCTGGAACTTTTCGCATGTTGGAGTTCCAGCATAATATGCTGGAAGTTCATACACAAGTGCACAAATCTCCAGTATATTATGTTGGACCGGTCCGTATTGCAGTAAAATAGTGGCTATTTTTCAATAACTTTGCAAACGCTTGCTATTTTTTAATTATCAGTCCGAAAACTGGCTAGCCCGTGCTATTTTTACTGATTAACCGGACCTTGATCCAAGTCCTGTCCATCGAGCCCAAAGTTCATATCATAGACTTGCGTACTACTACGAACCCAAAGTCATAGGTTCTTTCCTAGAAACCTTGCAGGTTCAGCATTAGGCACTTTTAAGGCTGTCATTACAAGCATAGCCAGCAGTTTTAATGTATTTAAAATTTAATCACAATTTTAAAAAAGTCATTGTCCTTAAGTTTACTTTTTGCAGTGCAAACGTCAGGGCATTGTGGGTGTGTTTGGTACGAAGAAAAATATTTTTCGTAAAAAATGAATGGTTTTATCACTTATTTTCTATTGTTTGGTTGGTGAGTGAAAAACTTTTTTCGAAAAATATTTTCTAGTGTTTGGTTAGATAGTAAATATTTTTAGGAAAATATTTTTTTATGCTATTCTCCTCTACCCACCTTCCCCAAAATCATCATGTTTCTTATACCTTCTCCCCCCTCCCCAAAATATCATGTTTCAAAAGAACTAAAGTGTTACTTTACTTTTTCACAAAAGAACAGCGTTAAAATTTGAGCTCGATAACTAAAAAGAAAATACTATTTTTTTGTTGTAAAAGAAATTATTCTTTCTACAACAAAAAAAAATACTCATTTTGTTGAAATGAAAGAAAATATTTTTTCTACATCATGAAAGAAAGTACTCATTTTGTTGAAATAAAAGAAATTACTTTTTCTATATTGTGAAAAGAAAGTACTCGTTTTGTTGAAAAAAATACTTTTTCTATTTCAAGAAAAGAAAATACTTTGTTTGTTGAAATGAAAGAAAATATTTCTTCTACGTCATGAAAAGAAAATACGCGTTTTGTTAAAATGAAAGAAAATATTTTTTTTACATCATGACAAAAAGATACTCGTTTTGTTGAAATGAAAGAAAATATATTTTTTACATTTTGAAAAGAATATACTCATTTTGTTGAAATAAAAAAAAATACTCTATTTACAACATGAAAAGAAAGTACTCTTAATAATAATTCTATTAGGGTGAGTGATGGGTGAGGTTGGGGTGGGTGGGGTGTGGTGGGGTAGGGGTTGGGGTGGGGTGGGTAGGGGTGGTTTGGGGGCGGGATAGATGGGGTGGGTGGTTGGGTGGTGGGGATGGGGAATAGGGTGGAGAAGGTTGAAAAAGAGTTTTGAAAAATGTTTTCCCTTTCTTTGGATAGGAAAATATTTTCCTCCAATTGGAAAGAAATGAGTTCACGAGTAAAATATTTAAGTCAACCAAACATGAAATAATTAAAAATATTTTTAAAAAAATATTTTATTTCGTACCAAACACACCATGTGTTATTACAATTTGAACTTAAGCTATCTTGGAGTTCAGTTCTTGCAGTTCAAACTTCAAGCCATTGTCATGGAGTTCAAACTATGAATTCGTTACTCAATTTCCGCTTGTGATAAAATTTAAATTTTTTTCTGTACCGTTAAAATTTATAGACTAGAGAAGAATAATTTGTTAGTAAGTAAAATAGTAGTTAGCTTGTCAATATTTTAGATTTGTAGCATGTTAAGAAATTAATCAAAGCTATGACATAATCTTTTTAGAAATTGATGACGAGACAATCTAAAAAGATACGCGGAAGAATTAAAGTGGAGAAGAATAAAATTTATAATAGGC
Source organism: Nicotiana tomentosiformis (assembly GCF_000390325.3). Taxonomy (NCBI): domain Eukaryota; kingdom Viridiplantae; phylum Streptophyta; class Magnoliopsida; order Solanales; family Solanaceae; genus Nicotiana; species Nicotiana tomentosiformis. Next base: position 89,123,723 of record NC_090813.1, read on the forward strand.
TTTAATTTCATTAATGCTATTTAACATAAACGACCATCAACTAATGTCATAAATCACAATTTATATTATTCTCATTCTATTATTATTGTGGTTTGACCTATGCATTTTTTTGTACGCCTCGACTAAACCTCAATTTAATAAAAAGGAAAAAGGGAAAATGATCATTATACAATTTTTTATTTTAACGCCGGTCCAGGCCCAGGACCGACCTGGGACCGCGGGCCAAACGGGTCAGGACCGTTTGGCCCGATTTTAGTGGGCTTGGGCCGGTCTCGCGGGCCGATCCTATGATTTTGGCCCGTCAGGCCCGGGACCGTTTAGCCCGCCAGAGCCCGGGACCGGTCCGGTCCCTTAACGGGCCAAACGGTCCCAACGGCTATTTTTTTTAAAAAAAAAATATATATATATATATAGCCGTTGGGCTGTCAAAAATAGTTGTTGGCTATTTTATAAATAGCCATTTAACCCCCCCGAACTTTGTTTTAATCCCAAACTTTTTATAATTACACTTTTTCCCTATTTTCAACTATAAATACCCTATCATTCTTTCTTTTTTTCTTACAAAATTATCAATTTATCACAATCACTCTCTAATATATATATATTACACATTTAATATATATACTATACTATACTATACTATACTATACTATATATATATCTTATATATAATATATAAGATGTATATATAGCTTATCGAATATAGTTTATTACTTATCGAATATATATATATATATATATATATATATATATATATATATATATATATATATATATATTATATTTAATATATATACTATACTATATTATACTATACTATATATACATCTTATATATAGTATATAAGATGTATATATATAGCTTATCGAATATAGCTTATATATATATACTATATATACATTTAATATATATACTATACTATATATACATCTTATATATAGTATATAAGATGTATATATAGCTTATCGAATATAGCTTATATATATATATATACTATATATACATCTTATATCGATATACTATATATACATCTTATATACTATATATATTCGATATTAAATATTGAATATTAAAATTTAGGTCACAATTCTATAATAAAATTTACAAAGCATTGTCTTAGATATTTTTTTTAACATCCTTTTGTCTCTAATATCTATTTAATTTTTTTTGTTTTTTCAAAATATGTTGGGCCCACTTAGCCCACTTAGCCCGCGGGCCGGGACCATTTAGCCCGGTCCCGGGCCGGTCCTTACAAAAAGCCCGTTTAGGCCCGGGACCGTTTGATCCGTTTAATTTGGGACCGATCCGGGACCATTTGGACCGGCCCACTTGGCCCGTTTAGGTCCGGGACCGGCCCACTTGCCAGCCCTAGTCACACCTCCTTTTTCTGGGTGATTGTGGAAAGGAAGGATTTTTTTCAATATAAGTGGAATTATTGAAAATGGATTGATTTTATTTATTTTTTAAGAGTCGCCACTTGGAATAATTTATTTATGGTGTTCCAAGTCGTGGGTTTATTTTAGAATCCCAATTCAAGAAAAAGTTTGAAAGTCAGCAAAATACATAAAACCGGATAAGGAATTCTGTTAACCCGAGAAAAGGTGCGAGACACTCTCGAATTTTGTGATTTTGACACGGTCGCTTTATTAATTATACTCAGCTTATTACCTTATTATTACGCATTTTAAAACCTATGTGTATTTTTATCCTTTACCGCTTTTAATTGTATGTTTTAAGTAATTATGGAATTTGTTTTAAACAAGTTACTATTCGTACACTTGTCGTTTTGTATACATTGTAAATCGCGCCACGCGAAACGCACCCGCGATTTACAACATGTTTATTGTTAATTTATTTGAAGTTGTAGGGTCAAGCCGCGCGAACGCGCACTTGAGTTTGGGATTACGTGTCATAATTATGCCACGAAAATCATACCCATAACTGCGACAATTCATTTAATAGCGTGCCTAAAGCAACTACGAATGTTCAAGAGTTGATTAATTACTAAGTTTAAGATTAATTGTAAAGTCCCTGAGTTATAGGATTTATTATGGTAAAGTATGTCACATATACTTTGCAGGCCATAATCAGGCAATAATTTAACTGAAACAACACTAAAGGAATTCCAAGTTAAGTGACACCATTTCAGTTCTCAAGTTACACTTAAAGCACGGCTAATTAACAATCGACTAAACACATGATCAACAAATGAAATTTTCTCAAAGGAAAAGAGGATTCCAATCTAGATTTTGGCTTAAGCACACAACTTTATCAGCAAGGATAGATAGATATAATAGTTATAACACAATGAACACACATGCTTAGACATAATCATGAAGTCAACATTTCATTCATCAATTTCATATCCAACAGATTGTCACAAGGAAGAAGTCATACAAACCTAGTAGCAGAACCAATGAACTTGACAAAGCAAAAGTGAAAGATGAAAACCCAACCAGCATTGAACAGCAACAGACTTTAAGTTAAACAAAAAGTTTTCATAAATTTGAATACTGCTCGAAATCTCCAAGCTGAACTTCCAGCTTTGTTTTAGGAAAAATCAATGTAGAAAATTAGTGTCAAAGTGAGAAAGAATTCTAGATTTTTGAGGGTTTTTTCCGTGTGTTCTTTTCTGTAGAGAACCCTTCTATTATATAGAGTATATGAGTGCATTCAAATAGAGATGTGGGAGGTTCTAGAAAGGAATATGTCGGCCCTTCCTAAAATACAGGAAAATAGCATCTTTTTGAAACTGAAATGGACAGATGTCTCTTTTAGATATTTTTCTTATTTTTTTTTAAACCTTTAGCTTCTGAAAATCAACTCTTTTACCTCAAACTTGACCTAATTTTTTTGTTTTATTGCATTTTACTCCCTCACCCTATCCCTAGAACCTTCTCAAGCAGCTACATATAATATTCCTTCAGATTTAATTCCTAAAGTGCCCTCTAAATGTCATGTTAATTGTCAATCATCAATACTCTAAGCCTATATCGAATGGCTTTTATTATTAAGCATTAATCTAATCCTAAAGAGAACAGAATCAAAAGACAACAATTAACAAGATCAAGAAAGAAAAAAAACGCAGCCTAAAAGACTGAATTATCGAACACACATTATGTGACCTAACAAACATACATATTCATTATTGACACAATTAAACTTTATAAGAAGTCCTACAGTATTGAGATTAGGAAGCTAATTAATAATAAAACGGATTAATTACTAACAATTATTTTTATTTTTGATAGAGATAAGGTAAAAGGAGGTGAATATGAGGAAACAAACTGAAACTAAAGAGAAACATGATGAGAGTTATACGTGCGGGCACTACATGACTGAAAATAATTTGGAAGAAAAACGGGCCGACCAACAAAACTCGAACGGATTCTGTGGCTTTGAAATGAATCGAAGCTAATGTAGTTCGATTGCTCTCATTAAGAGCAATCGATTCACGTGAGTTTCAAGCCAAAATGCATGGCAAATCATGAAGAATCAGAGAGTAACAAAACTTAATTTTTCTGGAATTTTAGATCTGTAATTTATTGATTTTGGTGAAGATTTCAGAGAAAATAGTAAGGGGTTTGGATTGAGGAGGAGTTGGAGATTGTGGGGTAAAAATTTGGGGTTGTTTGTAGTGGTCGCCACCGGTCAGAGGGGTTTGGGGATTTAGGGCGGCTAGGTTTTGGAATGGGAGATGATAGAGGTGAGAATGAAAGGGTTTTGGGGGTTGGGGGGTGTTCAGTCACTTTTAAGGGGTGTGGGGGTTAGTTCCCAGCCATTGGATCATACTTGATCCAAAGGCTGAAATTAGTAGGCTCAGAAACGACGTTGTTTAGGCGTCTGAAGGGGAATGGGCTAGGTATGGCTTGGGCTCAACACGGATCTAAGGTAAAAATTAAATTTGGGCCCCGACCCAAGCTGGCACGAACGAAATTAGAAGACCAAATAGCCTACTTCTTTGCTTTTCTTTTTTTTTTCTTTTGGTTTTAAATTCTAAACAAAAATAATTAAAATCCTAACTTAAATCTAATTTACAAAATTAATCTGCTTACTATTTCTAATATTTAAATAATTAACTAACTTAAAACTAATGAAAGGAAATTACTAATTTAAAACTAAAAGCTAAAAATGTAAAATGACTATGGTATTTTTGTGATTTTTCATTTAATAATGCAACTAATAAACATAATTAAATCCTAAAACTGCAAATAAAACCTAAAATGCTATGCAATGAAGATTTCAGATATTTTTTGGTATTTTCTTATGATTTTAAGATATTAAATATGCAACTAAATACAAACAACAATTAACAGGAAATTCCTAGAAATTCTATGAAAAATTAAAACAATTAGGAAAAAAAATCTATTTTTGTGGATTTTATAGGAGTATTTTTCGTAGGGAAAATATTACGTGCTCACAGCTGCCCCTCTTTGCTCGAAAACATGAAGAGTTTTCGGGCAAAGATAAAGTGAGCAATTACGAGCAATTTTTGCCCGTTGGATACTCCATGGGAAGCGTTTTTGAAAGAGCTTGACTGAACCTTGCTTCAAAGGTTGCCTACATATCCTTGGCTATAAAGGAATCAGGTTAGTGTAGTTCTGAAAACTTTGGTAGCTGGGACTACCGAAAAGTTATGGCTTCACTGCTGTTACTGCTTGTTGAACCCCTTATTACACCAAAAATAAAAAATAAAAAGAAACTAAACAAGTCTATCAGCTATAAATTACAAGATTCCTATCTATAAGTCTTCTGAAACTTGATCTTGAATCTTCTACAGTCCTATTGTGCCTCTCGAACTATCGACTCGCATTCTTGAGGCGAGCTTCTGCTACTTCTAACTCGAATTCACCCTATTCTTCAGGCGGGCTCCTGCTACTGACTTGAAACTTGAAGTGAATTCTGAAATGACTTCCCTCGTTCTCCGGGTGGGCACCTGCTACTGACATGAAACTTGAAGTGAATTCTGAAATGACTGCCATCGTTCTCCAGGTGGGCGCCTGCCACTGACTTGAACTTGAAATGAATTCCCTCATTCTCCAGGTGGGCGCCTGCTACTGACTTGAACTTGCAATGAATTCTGAAATGAATACCCTCGTTCTCCAAGTGGGCGCCTGCAACTGACTTGAACTTGAAATGAATTCCCTCATTCTCCAGGTGGGCGCCTGCTACTGACTTGAAATTTGAAATAACTCTGAAAGGAATTCCATCGTTCTCCATGTGGGCGCCTGCTATTGATTTGAAATTTGAAATAACTCTGAAAAGAATTCTCTCGTTCTCCAGGCGGGCGCCTGCTATTAACTTGAAAATTGAAATAACTCTGAAATGAATTCCCTCGTTCTCCAGGTGGGCGCCTGCTACTGACTTGAACTTGAAATAGATTCCCTCGTTCTCCAAGTGGGCACATGCTACTGATTTGAACTTTAAATAAATTTCCTGGTTCTCCAGGTAGGTGCCTGCAATCACAACAAAATAGACAAAACAAAATAAATTTTCTGAACTATGCTTTCCTCATGGGGGATCCTCGCGAATGACCAAATCTTCCTGCCCTTGTTTCAATCAAAGGAAATTTTGTGAGTTTGAAAATATGGTGGTTAGTTTGTGGAATCGTTGCTGGAGGTGTCCGCTTTTGCTACTGCCATGCTTCATTTTGATTAGTTGATTTGGACTGACAAAGATTTTTTGACCTTCTGATCGAACCTTGACCACAAAAATCTCTGGATGACCCGAATCCCTTACACTCACTTGTTGTATTGCGTTTTCATGCTGACAATTGTTGAGCCTTTGTATTTTCTCAAAATTCAAGATTCACTTGATCACTTGAACTTCAGTTATCACCATATTGCTCCTTCTGAATCATCTTATTTATGATGTGCTCAACCAAACTTTGCCTTATACAATCAAGAAGCCGGTAGTAGGCTTTGAAGTCCTTTCTTGCTTGCTTTAACAAAACTTACTTGAAAGAAACACAAAGAAATAGAACCAAAAGAACAAAGTGAAGTGATTTTTGGCAAAAGAAACAAAAGAAAGGTATGAATGAAGATGTCTATTCGGATGAGAGAGGAAAAGAGACTTATCTGAGTGAAGCAACTGGCTCCAATAATCATGACATGCATTTCGGATTGATCAGCCTAAATCCGTCCAACCAATCACACTTTCAGTTCATGTCATGTCTCCATAATTCAAAAATCGAGCTTTCAATGATCTAATTTCTCTGTAAACTCACGAACCTCATTCGACTTGTAGTGCCCCGAAGGGTTTTCACTAACAAATCTCTCTCATTTATTCATCTCTCAACTCACTGTCGCCTTACGGTGCCTGCGAGAATTTTCACCAATAAGACTCTCTCGTTTTAAATTTTCTCTCAGCTCACCATCGCCTTACGGTGCCCGCGAGGGTTTTCACCAATAAGACTCTCTCATTGTTCATTTTTTCTTGTGCCCATGATCAAAGTGTTACCCATAATGTAAATCATACCACTATCTCGCTTGACTTGGTATCCTCAAAGATTGATCGGAAGGTCTTTCTATGGACCGTATTGTAGGCTTTTGGATAGGGTCAGAAAGAAAGGGTGGCATGAAGGCTCAAGATAATTTAAGATGAAAGGGTTCAAAATTACAACTTTTGGAATCACATCTTTTGCAAAACTAAAACTTCTGCCCCATTTTCTTTGAGTCTTGGGAATTTTGGATTTTTATTTTGATGGGACCGAACCTCATAGTAAGGTTGCCTTCGTATCCTTAAAAGGAATCAGGTCGAACGTAGTTCAAACTAAAAGTTATTTTGTTTTTGTTGCTTTTTTCTCTTTTTTTCTTTTTCTTCTTTTTTCCTTCTTCTTTTTCTTTCTTTTCCTTTTTCTTCTTTCCTTTTTTTTTCTTTTATTTTCTTTCTTTCTATTTTCTAACTCTACTTCTGATTTCAAAAGAGGGGTATGAAAGAAAATAAATAAGTCTCAAAAGGGATAACAAAGGGTAAAAGTGTTTGGGGTAGCAGAATAAAATACCTTCGTCATTCCAAATTTGAGCATGCCAAGTACAAAATGCAATTGAAGATATGCAAAAAAATCAAACATAATATCTCTTGACTGCATCAAAATTGATAGTCATATACACACATTTGCCTTCTATATCTGTTAAATATAAAGCACCACTGGGTAACACTTTTGCCACAACGAACGACCCTTCCTAGTTTGGGGTGAACTTGCCTTTAGCTTCAGCCTGATGTGGAAGGATATGTTTCAATACTAGCTGGCCCACTACAAATTTTCGGGGATGCACCTTCTTGTTGTATGCTCTCGCCATTCTTTTCTAATATAATTGATCATGACATACTGCTGCCAATCTTTTCTCATCAATCAAACTCAACTGCTCTAGCCGGGTTTTGACCCACTCACCATCATCAATTTCAGCTTCCACAACGATCCGAAGGGATGGAATCTCAACTTTCGCAGATATAACTGCCTCAGTTCCATATACTAGCAAATAAGGAGTTGCACCTACTGAAGTGCGAACAATAGTGCGATAACCCAGTAAATCAAAAGGTAACTTTTTATGACATTGCCTGGAACCTTGCACCATCTTACGAAGTATCTTCTTTATGTTCTTGTTAGCAGCCTCAACAACTCTGTTTGCCTTAGGACGATACGGAGTGGAGTTTCGATGCATGATCTTGAACTGTTGGCATACCTCTTTCATCAAATGATTGTTGAGATTAACAGCATTGTCTGTGATGATTACCTTGGAAATTCCGAACCGGCAAATGATATTTGAATGAACAAAATCTACCACTGCCTTCTTGGTCACGAACTTGAAAGTTACAGCTTCAACCCACTTGGTAAAGTAATCAATGGCCACCAGAATAAACCTATGCATGTTTGACGCTGCCGGCTCAATTGATCCAATGACATCCATGCCCCAAGCAACAAAGGGCCAAGGTGAAGACATTGTGTGCAACTCAGATGGCGGGGAATGAATCAAATCGCCGTGCACCTGGCATTGATGGCATTTGCGAACAAAGCTGATGCAATCTTGTTCCATGGTGAGCCAATAATAACCTGCTCGAAGTATCTTCTTTGCCAAGACATACCCATTCATATGCAGCCCGCAGACTCCGAAATGCACTTCTGCCATGATGGTCGAAGCTTGTTTAGCATCTATGCACCTTAGTAGTCCTAGATCTGGAGTCCTCTTGTACAAGATTCCCCCACTTAAGAAATATCCACTAGCCAGACGTCGAATGGTTCTCTTTTAATCACCTGTGGCATGTACCGGATATACCCCCGACTTGATTTATTCCTTGATATCATGGAACCAAGGTTCACAATCAAGTTCCTCTTCAACCACATTGTAATAGGCATGCTGATCACGGACTTGGATATGCAAATGGTCGACATAAGTATTATCTGGATGGTGTAACATTGACGCCAGAGTAGCCAAGGCATCGGTAATCTCATTATGAATCATGGGAATATGCCTGAATTCTACTGACCTGAATCGTTGACAAAGATCATGCAGACACTGTCGATACGGTATGAGCTTCAAATCCCGAGTCTCCCATTATCCTGGAATCTGGTGAACCAGCAAATTCGAATCTCCTAGAACCAGTATCTCCTGGACTCCCATATCTACAGCTAACCTCAAACCCAGAATGCATGCTTCGTACTCGGACATGTTAATGGTGCAATAAAAACAAAGTTGGGTCGTCACGGGGGTAGTGACGCCCTATTTGAGAAATGAGTACAGCTCTTATTCCGACACCTTTCATGTTAGCAGCTCCATCAAAGAAGAGTTTCCAACCTGGCTTTTCATTATGATCAACCTCGTCAACATACATCACTTCTTCATCAGGAAAATAAGTCTTCAGTGGCTCATATTCTTCATCCATCGGATTCTCGGCCAAGTGATCGGCCAAGGCTTGGGCTTTCATCGCGGTCCGAGTCACATAGATGATGTCAAACTCCGTGAGTAAAATCTGCCACTTTGCAAGTCTTCCTATGGGCATAGGCTTCTGAAAGATATACTTTAGAGGATCCATGCGAGAAATGAGGTAAATAGTGTAGGACGATAAATAATGTTTCAACTTTTGTTCCACCCAAGTCAGGGCGCAACATGTCCTCTCAAGAAGAGTATACTTAACCTCATAAGGAGTGAACTTCTTGCTTAGATAATAAATAGCTTGCTCCTTCTTCCCCGTGATGTCGTGTTGACCCAACACACAACTAAAAGAATTATCCGGGACTGTCAAACATAGAATTAAATGTCTCCCAGGCTCCGGCGGGACCAGCACATGTGGGTTTGACAGGTACCTCTTGATCTTATCAAATGCTTCCTGACACCCGTCAGTCCACTTAACTGCAGCATTCTTCTTCAGCAACTTAAAGATGGGCTCACAAGTTGTCGTGAGTTGAGCAATAAACCTGCTGATGTAGTTTAACCTTCCGAGCAGGCTCATCACCTCGGTTTTATTCTTTGGCGGTGGTAATTCTTGGATGGATTTGATCTTTGACGGATCCAACTCAATACCGCGTCGACTGACTATGAATCCCAATAGTTTCCCGGACGGGACACCAAATGCATATTTTGCCGGATTGAGCTTGAGGTTGTACCTGCGGAGCCTTTGGAAAAACTTTCTCAAGTCCTTGACATGGTCGGACTGCTTCTTTGACTTTATGATCACATCATCTACATAAACCTCAATCTCTGTGTGTATCATATCATGAAATATGGTAGTCATCACCCTCATGTAAGTTGCCCCAGCATTCTTCAAACCAAATGGCATTACCCGGTAGCAATATGTTCCCCATGGCATGATGAACGCTGTTTTTTCCGCATCCTCCTCGTTCATCAGGATCTAATGATATCCCGCGTAGCAATCCATAAAAGACCCGATCTCATGCTTGGCACAATTATCAATCAGAATGTGGATGTTCGGCAATGGAAAGTCATCCTTTGGGCTTGCCTTGTTAAGATCACAATAATCAACATATACCCTGGTCTTACCATCCTTCTTTGGTACTGGCACAACATTAGCTAACCAAGTGGGATATTGAGTGACCTAAATGACCTTTGCCTCAAGTTGCTTTATGATTTCTTTTTTAATCTTCACACTCATGTCAGTCTTGAACTTTCTTAGCTTCTGCTTGACAAGAGGGAATGCAGGATCAGTTAGCAGTTTATGAACTACCAGATCAGTACTTAAGCCTGGCATATCGTCATACGACCATGCAAAGACATCTTTGTACTCAAACAGGGTTTTGATTATTTCTTCCTTGACTTGTGATTCCAAATGCACACTTATCCTAGTCTCCCTAACATTATGTTGATCTCCTAAATTGATTGCTTCAGTTTCATTCAAATTAGGTTTTGGTTTTTCTTCAAAATGTTTTAATTCTTTACTTATTTCCTCAAATGCTGCTTCTTCATCATATTCTGCTTCTTCATCATACTCTACCTCTTGGATTATTATTTCAGAATTAGATTGGCTTTTAAGACTTGGCTGAAAATTCCTCATGCATGTCATGTCATTGAAACCAACATAAAAAGCATTGTACAAAAGAAAAACAAAAATGAAACGCTATCAGGAATAATGGAAAACGGGAAATTGTATTTCATTGAAAATAAAAGGATAGAAGGGTTTGAACATCAAAATAAGCAAAAAATAAAAATCTGGATTACAACCTTGAAATAATTCAGATAACAGAAAGGAAAACAAAGAAAACTACCAAAACTCCTTCCGGATGGGGAGAGGAGTAGCTTCCCAATTGCTAAGCTTCACATTTGGCCCAACGAGCTGCACATCTACGTTACTGGAGCCTTCCCCAATTTCTACCATATTAACCTCATCAAACAGACTCTGGAACCTCTTGATCAGCTCTTCATCAACGTCGACCACAAGTTTCGGGACTGATAATATTGGATGTTTTGCGGCCCCTGTCTTAACAAAAGACTTGGAGATGTGCGGAACAGGCTTAGGGAGTGACCATACTTTCTGTTTCATATTTTTAGCCTTTTTCACGTCCTTCTCTGCGGGCGTGAATCCCAAACCAGATGTACCAAGATTTTCACGTGGACACACTGGATGTACAATACCCTGTAAAGATAAACCCAGACTTTTACCTGGCACAAAACTATTTTTCAACATTTCATTTGCCACTATTACAGATGCGGAGGATAGCTTCGGACCTGGAATGCGCTCTCCCTCAGGAAACTTCTCAGCAGACACCGTTTCGAAAGTTTGGTAGACCAAAGGCCCTTTATCATATTCCGCTTCAATAAATGGAACAGTTGTGTCATTGTAAGCAGATAAGTTCTCATCACCGTGCACAACTATTTCCTGCCTGTCCCATTCGAACTTTACCATTTGATGCAGAGCAGATGGGACCGCCTTAGCAGTATGTATCCAGGGCTTGCCCAACAACAAGTAGTAGGAGATAGCCACATCTAGCACTTGGAACTCCATAGTAAACTCAACTAGCCCTATCGACAATTCGAGCATTATATCACCAACAGAATCTTTCCCTCCTCCATCAAAGCCTCGAACACATACACTGTTCATGTGGATTCTTTCAGTGCTGATCTTCAATTTTTACAAAGTGGACATGGGGCAAATATTTACACTAGAGCCGTTATCAACCAGTACCCTTGAGACAACGGAATCCTCACACTTCACCGTGAGATAAAGAGCTCGGTTGTGTTCTGTACCTTCAATGGGGAGTTCATTATCTGAAAAAGTGATCATGCTTGCTTCGAAGATCTTGTTAGCAATCTTTTCCAAGTGATTCACCATGATCTTATCAGGAACATGCGCCTCATTCAAAATCTTCATTAGGGCTCTGCGGTGTTCATCTGAATGTAACAGCAAAGACAAAAGAGAGATCTGAGCCGGTGTTTTCCTTAACTGCTCCATAATGGAATAGTCTTGCACTTTCATCTTTTTCAGGAACTCTTCAGCCTCTTTTTCGGTGACCGGCTTCTTTACTGGGATTTGGCTATCCATGAATGGCTTGGCTTTCCTCAATTCCTCTGGAGTAAAATATCTCCCAGAACGAGGCAGTCCTCCGGTTTCATTGACTTCTTCCTCTACTTATTTCCCTTTATATGTCACTATCACATGTTTGTAATTCCACGAGACAACCTTTGTATCAACCATTGGCAACTGGGTCACTGGCTTAATAACAACATGGGTAATACGAGCCTCTTCCATGACTACGACATGCTTGTTCGGGATCCCTTGCACGACCACTTTCGGCTTTTCATGACTTGCTCCAACATCATCCGGAGGCCCTTTCACAACCAACACAGGTGGCTTCATGTTGAGCATGCTTAGCTTCTCCGTCATCCCTTCAACTGTCAAGGGCATTGCTTTTGTAGAATCTGGAGCCTTAACCGAATTACTTTCACTAGCACGAATCATCATGACGGACTTGGAAGAATTCTTGCGCTCCCCATCCTTACGAACTATTTCAATCATGTGTATCTATGCATGGGCTGGCAAAGGATTTTGGTTGATGTTTGGCGCACCCGGGCTCTGGACTACAATTTTATTTGTATCAATGAGCTCTTGGATTGCCCTCTTTAAATGCCAACACTTCTCTGTGTCGTGCCTTAGGGAATCAGAACAATATGCGCACCTTAGAGAATAATCAAGGTTCTTTGGGGGTGGATTTGGTATCTTTGCCTCAATCAGCCTCAATATGTCCAATTGACTCAACCTTTGAAACAAACTGGCATAGGACTCTCCAAGAGGGGTGAAGGTTTCTTTCCGCTGCTGCCTTTCTCTCCTATAATCCGACCTTGGTTGAAAGTTTGGACCAATAAGGTTTCAGTAGGTTTGTGGGGGTGGATAAGGATTTTGTGGAGTTGGAGCATGCCATTGCGGGTAATAAGGGGGATTGAGCATATGACTGTGCATGGTGAACATGGTATTGGGGTGGTCTGACTGAGTATTGAGGGTCTTGTGATGGGAAATAATGTCGGGATGGATTATATGGAGCATGGGTGTAGGCTTGGGGTTGGGTTCGAGGCTGAGTATACTGGTGAGGCGAACCCCCTGGGCCATGCCATGGTCCAGAGACAACCACAGCGACATCATCCTTCTTCTTTTTTGCCTAACAAGCTTCCTGTGCCACTTTGAATTGCCTGTGTGGTTGCTTTTATGGAGGAGTATCTCATGATCTTGCTTGACTTGAGTCCCTCTTCCACCATTCCTCCCATCTTTACCACATCATTGAAGGGCTTATCTATGGTTGAGATCAAATGGCCAAAGTAAGTAGGATCTAGGGCTTGAAGAAAGTACTCAACAATCTCGTCTTCTTCCATCGGAGGATTGACCCATGCAGCTTGCTCTCTCCATCTGAACCCGTATTCCCTAAAGCTTCCACTGGGCTTCTTTTCTACCTTAGTAGGGATAGGCTATCCGGAACAATGTCTATGTTGTACTGAAAGTGCCGAGCAAAGGCCTGAGCCAAATCGCACCATATGTACCACCTGCTAGCGTCTTGGTGAGTGTACCATTCGAGAGCCGCCCCACTCAGACTCTAACTAAAATATGCCATCAATAATTCGCCCTTCCCACCGACACCTCTCATCTTACTACAAAAGCCTCTCAAATGGGCCACGGGATCTCCATGTCCATCGTACAGGTCAAACTTGGGCATCTTGAACCCGGCGGGCAGTTGGACGTCAGGGAAAAAGCACAAGTCTTTGTAGGCCACACATACTTGGATTCCTATTCCTTGCATGTTCCTCAAAGATTGCTCTAAACTCTTCACTTTCCTGAATATCTCATCTTGCTCCACGTTCTTAGATGGTTTCTCGGTTTCAACATGAGGCTCAAAGTGTGAGGTGTAACAATAAGGATCTGGGACCTTGAAGGTTGGTTCTAGAGCATACTATTGGGCATCTAGAGCTTTGAACGTGGGTTCACTAGAAGATCGGTAGAGGGTAGCTTATGGAGGGGCTACAAAAACAGGAGTAGATGTCGGAGCAAGGTATGAGGTTATTTTGGCTGGTGGAGCATGGAAAGTTTGGGACGAGGTGCCAGGGTAGTTGTGGTAAGGGGTAAAGCCTGGTGCATGTTGAGGGGAAAGATCAACGGTACTGGGAATCTGGGCTTGTGATAGTGGTGGGATGGAGGCAGGGTTTTCTGTATAGTTAGTAGGAAATAAAGGTGGAGGATGTCCCCTGATCCAAGCCTGATACATTTTTGCCATTTGATGTTTCAACCTTTGGACCTCCTCTTTCAGTTCAGATTCCGACTCCACAATCTCTTTTGATGGGTCAACAACTCATGTGTCCGATTCTTTTCTAGTCATGACTGCCTTGTGCTTTGACCTGGTGTTGTATGGATGACTTGCCAAAATGCCAAACTAACCACCTAAACAGAACCTGGCTAAATTGCACATCCAACAACCTTGTTAGTTTTGAGACGCTTAACAGATAGGAAATCGCACATTGGGATGCAATGCACCTAAACAGTTAAACGCTTCTACCATGTGTTTGAATGGTTGCATGTTTCATCCTGGCCTTAACTAACCCTTTTTTCACTCGTACCTCTTCTCTTTCATTTCTGCCTCCCTTTAATCACTCTTGATTTTCTCATTTTGCTTCTGTTGCTCTTTTATTTTTAGCACTCTCTTTTTCTCTTTTTGTTTTTGTCATTTCTTCTTTCTTTTTCACTCAATTTTTTCTCTTTTTTTATTTTTTATTTTCACTCAATTAATTTTACGGCTATGATTGAATCATATAGAGATTGCCTACGTATCATGACGCCGCATGAATCAGATCATTACGTAGTTCAGGAAATAAATGCAAAATGAAAGAAAAGAGAATTTTTTTTGGGTTTTTCGATATTTCATTAATAATAATATAAAAACTCTTTTTGGGTTTTTCTATTACAAATACTCGAAAATACTGATGACTAAAAAGAAACTTACAGACTTGACAAAGACGGACATACTCGAGAAAAAGTAAAATATAGACTCAAAAACCGAAAAATCAAGAATACATAAGAGCCTCCAATGTTATTCCGGGGGCCCGAGGGACATCAGCCGGTCTCGACGTGGGCCTACGTGCAATCTCTTCATGAAGGTGGTCTAGATCAACCATCACCTAGCGAACAAAGGTCATCACGGAAGCAAAACACATAGATCTAGTCATATCTTCACATTCATGGCATTTCATTGCAACATAATCAGCTATTTCTTTGATTCTCATTCTAATGACACCCTTTTCTTGAAGCAAGCGTCCAATTTGTTGTGCACGGGCTTCCAGTACCTGTGTGGCTGTGTTGTCTTGGTCTTGCAACTTCTGCACGCTCTCTTCTAATTGGTAAATCAAGGCATATCAGTGTTCTCTTTCTGTTTTGAAGTCCTTTATCTGCTGAACCATTTCATTTTAGAGGGTAGTCTGCCTTTTCCTTAAGATTGTGACTTCTCTATCATACTTTTGCCTTAACTGGTGAGCAAACCTTGTCTGTTCTTCTGCACCTTTTGCCAACTTTGCTCGATCTTTTGCCAAGTCTTCCTCGGCCTTTGTCAAATCAGCCCCATAATCATGCACTTTTCGCCTCAGGTTAGTTATAATTCTTTCATCTTTCTCTTTTCTTACCGGCGTTTCGGCGACTATTTTTATTTTCCGGATCTGAGCTCGGAGGGCTTCGTTTTCCCGGGTCAACCTTTTCTTTTCTCTTTCATCCTCGGCAGCATGCAAACTACTATCAAATTTGATGCTTATGATTTGATCTTCTAGTTTGCTTATGGTGGTCCGGTATTCCTTCTCTTTAGCTAACCAAACCCATTGTTCTTGCGCTCCGTCAGTGAATTGTTGGACAAGGGGCCTTTTGGCGGGTTGTTCTGGATCTTGATCGACCCGGGCTCTCTTACCATACCATGTCGTATAATTAGACTCGACTTCACCAGAAGACAAATCCCGCACCTAAGTCTATGGCTCCAAAAACCTACATTGGTGCCAAAACATGGCGAACCCTTTCTTCTGGGAATGCAGCCCTTGGGCATAGCTCAATGACTTGTACACTCAGATCTTCATCATGAGGGGTTGTTTGATATCTTCACAATTGGCGGAGGACCAGATGCAGAGCATATGGCTGAATACTCCGAAGACCCATCAATAAGAGAAAGCACACTTCGGCAGACATGTAGATAACCTCATTAACCATGAGCCAACTGAAAGTCCACTCAATTTGCTTTGCGGTCAGAGAACCCAGATACACAAACCACGCTTCAGTACCCTCCGACAACTCATAGCCGTTTACCCTATTTTTGTACTCTTCAATGCAATTGAGTCCGGTCAATCCGTAGTTCATGTACCTCGGGCGACGATAAAGTTGTTCCACCAGCCACATTTGCAAAAGCAGACTGCAACCCTCAAAGAACTTTGCACCAGCTCGGCAGGCAGTTAAAGCTCGATAGATTTCTGCGAGAATCATCGGTATAAGAGTACCATTGGCCTTCTTGATCATAAAGTCATCCATTCCTGCAAGTCCCAGTTCTATGTGTCCATCACTCCTTGAGCATATCATTGTGCCTAAGAATGCAACCACGAAGGCTAAAACCCTATGGGCTTCCCACTTGTCTTTCTTTCCCTGGTGACTTAAACTAGTGTCTGGAGCCTCAAATTCGTGGGGGTTTCCATACCGGCTATATAAGAAGTGGAATGTGCAGAATCCTTCGGCCAAATTTTCATCTTTAACCTGCCGGTTAATGCTCAAAAGGTCCAAAAACTTATGGGGGGTTACAATTCTAGGTGCTACTAGATATTGGTGCTTGAGATTCCCATCAAAACCAGCGTAACCTACCATTTCCTCCAGCGTAGGGGTCAATTCAAAGTCAGAGAAGTGAAAAATATTGTGTGGCGGTCCCAAAATGGTATCAAAGCTTCAATTATATCGACCCTGGCTTAATCTTCAGAAGATCGGTGAGCCCACCTAAAGCTTTAGTCACAGAACGGTTGCTGACCTCCCCCAGGTCATTCCACCAGATGTGGAGTCTTAGTGGAATCTCATATACGACCCAAAAAGGTACATTCTCAACGATGCTCATTCTACACATTTTAAAACTAGGGTGACTCGTTAAAACATGTGAATTTTGTTTAAAAACTGACCATGAAAAGATTATATTTTTTTTCAAAATCCAACTGAAAACAAATCATGGCTGCTTTTGCAAATACGACCCTTCAGCACTTCGGAATTGAAAATTTTAGGGTTGTGTTTGCTAAGTGGCCAAAAAATTAGAAAAAGGACCATAGGCGGCTATTCTTGCCAAAACGGCCTTCCGGCATCCCGTCGAGATATTTCTGGCTATTTAGACAAAAATGACATCAACTAACTTTATTTATGACAAAATGACGGCATTTTTATATTTTTGGTTATTTTTGTAAAAGCGAGGCTGGACCCGATGAAGGTTGCCTACATACCTCACATCCGGCGAGAATCAAATCTGCGTAGTTCGATGAGTTTTGACGCAACATGAAAATATGGCTTATCTTGAAGTGACTTTTTCTTTTACTTCTTTTTTTAAAAAATATTCGGCAGAGTTTCGAGATATTTTGGATACCGGGATTTTCAAAAACGGACGATTTTCTCTCCTACCTCATTCTTGGTTTTCTTGATTTTCTTTCCCTATTCTAGAAACCGGTCAACATGCAAACCGAAGCAAATAAATGTACAAGTAGCACGTAAAATGTATCAGGTTGGTCTTTTAATTTTGGCTACACCTGTCCTAGACGGACCCAACCCCTGTGTTGAGTCCCAAAAGTCAAATGCACGTGATACAAACAAACGTACCTACTAGGGATCCGGCATGAGGCTATATCATTCTAAGTTTAAAACCTGAGTGTATTATTCTAGACCTGGCTTACCTGAGCGGACAACTCGAGCCGGGGGGAAGGGAGGGGAGCGTACCGGGAATACAGAAGCTTCACCTGCTTTGCAACTTGTCCGAACCTCGTTCTAAAATTACGATATGTCTCTAATAGAAAAGAAGCCATGCGAAGCGTACGCTTCCCAGAAGATTTAGAAGACTCAGAGAGAAGAAGGGTTTCGTAACAGTTTTATATACAATTCAAACAATATCAAAGCGGTAAAAAGTGGCAAGTAGTACATTAGGCTTAAACGTGTAAAAAAAAAATAGATAATAAATAAAAGACAAGTATAACAGTTATTCTAAGCTCGAATTCTGAACCCTGAACCAGAGATTCTGGGTTCGATCCCCAGCAGAATCGCCAGAGCTGTCACAGATACTTTGCAGGCCATAATCAGGCAATAACTTAACTGAAACAACACTAAAGGAATTCCAAGTTAAGTGGCAACATTTCAGTTCTCAAGTTACACTTAAAGCAAGGCTAATTAACAGTCGACTAAACAAAGGATCAGCAAATGGAATTTTCTCAAAGGAAAAGAGGATTTCAGTCTAGATTTTGGCTTAAGCACACAACTTTATCAGCAAGGATAGATGGATCTAATAGTTATAACGCAATGAACACACATGATTAAACATAGTCATGAAGTCAACATTTCATTCACCAATTTCATATCCAACAGATTGTCACAAGGAAGAAGTCATACATACCTAGTAGCAAACCAATGAACTTGACAAAGCAAAAGTGAAAGATGAAAACCCAACCAACAATGAACAACAGCAGACTTTAAGTTAAACAAAAAGTTTTCATAAATTTGAATACTGCTTGAAATCTCCAAGTTGAACTTCCGGCTTTGTTTTAGGAAAAATCAATGTAGAAAATTAGTGTCAAAGTGAGAAAGAATTCTGGATTTTTGAGGGTTTTTCCGCGTGTTCTTTTATGTAGAGAACCCCTCTATTATATAGAGTATATGAGTGCATTCAAATAGAGATGAGGGAGGTTCTAGAAAGGAATATGTCAGCCCTTCCTAAAATTCAGAAAAATAACATCTTTTTACAACTGAAATGGACAGTTGTCCCTTTTAGATATTTTTCTTATTTTTTTTTAAACCTTTAGCTTCTGAAAATCAACTCTTTTATCCCAAACTTGACCTAATTCTTTTGTTTTATTGCATTTTAGTCCCTCACCCTATCTCTAGAACCTTCTCAAGCAGCTACAGATAATATTCCTTCAGATTTAATTCCTAAAGTGCCCTCTAAATGTCCTGTTAATTGCCAATCATCAATACTCTAAGCCTATATCGAATGACTTTTATTATTAAGCATTAATCTAATCCTAAAGAGAACAGAATCAAAAGACAACAATTAGCAAGATCAGGAAAGAAAAAAAACTCAGCCTAAAAGACTGAACTATCGAACACACATTCTGTGACCTAACAAACATACATATTCATTACCGACATAATTAAACTCTATAAGAAGTCCTACAGTATTGAGATTAGGAAGCTAATTAATAATCAAACGGATTAGTTACTAATAATTATTTCTATTTTTGACAGAGATAAGGTAAAAGGAGGTGAATATGAGGAAACAACCTGAAACTAAAGAGATAAACATGATGAGAGTTATACGTGTGGGCACTACATGACTGAAAACGATTTGAATAAAAAACGGGCCGACCAACAAAACTCGAACGGATTCTGTGGCTCCGAAATGAATCGAAGCTAACGTAGATCGATTGCTCTCGTTAAGAGCAATCGATTCACGTGAGTTTCGAGCCAAAACGCATGGTAAATCATGAAGAATCAGAGAGTGGAAAAAACTCAATTTTCTGGAATTTTAGATCTTTAATTTGCTGATTTTGGTGAAGATTTCGGAGAAAATGGTAAGGGGTTTAGATTGAGGAGGAGTTGGAGATTGTGGGGTGGAATTTTGGGGTTGTTTGTAGTGGTCGCCACCGGTTAGAGGGGTTTGGGGATTTAGGGCGGCTAGGGTTTGGAATGGGAGATGAGAGAGGTGAGAATGAAAGGGATTTTTTTTTGGGGGGGGGGGGGGGAGAGTGTTCAGACACTTTTAAGGGGTGTGTGGGTTAGTTCCCAGCCATTGGATCATACTTGATCCAAAGGCTGTAATTAGTAGGCTAAAAAATGATGTTGTTTAGGTGTCTCAAGGGGAATGGGTTGGGTATGGCTTGGGCTCAACACGGATCTAAGGCAAAAATTAAATTTGAGCCCCGACCCAAGCTGTCCCGAACGAAATTAGAAGACCAAATTGCCTACTTCTTTGCTTTTTTTTTTCTTTTTTTTCTTTTGGTTTTAAATTCTAAACAAAATTAATTAAAATCCTAATTAAATCCTAACTTAAATCTAATTTGCAAAATTAACCTACTTACTATTTTTAATATTTAAATAAATAATTAATTTAAAACTAATGAAAGGAAATTACTAATTTAAAACTAAAAGCTAAAAATGTAAAATGACTATGGTTTTTTTGTGATTTTTCATTTAACAATGCAACTAATAAACGTAATTAAATCCTAAAAATGTAAATAAAATTTAAAATGCTATGCAATGAAGATTTCAGATATTTTTTGGTGTTTTCTTATGATTTTAAGACATTAAATATGCAACTAAATGCAAACAACAATTAACAGGAAATTCCTAGAAATTCTATGAAAAATTAAAACAATTAGGAAAAAAAAATCTATTTTTGTGGATTTTATAGGAGTATTTTCTGTAGGGTAAAATTTACGTGCTCACAAAGTATATACCTAATTGATGCATGTGATCCTGTGAAACGTTAAAACTTATTTGAAGTTATTTACTGTAGGATTTGAAAGAAGATGCTTCACAAGTAAAGTAGATTTGCTTTTGAATTTTTAAAAAGAGACGGTGTGAGATATATTGATTGTTACTGAAAATCATGCTTGTGTTTAGTTCATACCTACTCAATAGTTGATTAGTGGTGTTATAGACGGTATGCGATTAAAAGCCCATATTAAGACCTCTATCAGGTCAAGAGCAGGCATCCACAAGCTTAGCACAAAGCCCAGGACTCCTTGGCCTTCGCGTTTTGGGCCGGTTTAAGGCTAGTTTCAGAGTCCATGTGAGCTCCCATTTCATGCATAGGTTCGGCTGAGCCAATTATCAGGCTCAGTACTCCCAAAGATATAGAGGCCCATTAGCTCATATTCAACCAACACGAATTTTAAATCCAACTTCTTATAAACGTACTCACAGATGAATGTCATTACATGATCCATACATAATCAGGTGAATTTTAAAATCATGAAAGCAATTACATAAATAATTATTTCTAGCACTAACAATCACTTCATGCCTGCCAAATCTAGAGCAAATTATCATATGAATTACAGGAGTTTGATTCTACATGAACACTAAACAAAAAAAAACCTTCAAACTAAACATTCTTCTAATCCTTACCTCTTCTTTCTTCACCGTTCAATAAGTCAATTTCAAATCCTCCTTTGGGAAACTCCAATATCATAACAGTTTCAGAATCAGCTTCTCGTAAACTTACTAAAAATAAATAGAATTGATGAGAACATAGAACCATCATAGATGTACACGTGATTTCTGAAACTATCAACATGCTCACTAATTAAACAAAGAATATCCAACAATATGATACTAATTATCACTTGGATCTAATGAACAATTTATCTAATGAAATGCACTTGGATCTAATGAACAATTTATCAAGAAAAATAATCACATGACAGAAAACGCACAGTAAATCACAACTCACCAAGAACTCAACATTTCATTTAAATAACAAATACAGATTCATGAGCAGTGTACCTAGTGCTTGAAATGAACTCGAAATAGCCGAATAAAGATATAATTTGAAATGTATGGAGATCAGCTACCATTTTCCAGCAAAAATCAGCAAGCGAACAACATTTCTAATGTTCAACCAGTCTTTGAAAACTCCAGAAAATATAAGGCAGATGAGTAGATGTTGAAATAGCTTTGAAATCCTTTCTTTTTGTTTTCGTTTTGTTTTGGCGTCTTTTGAATTTTAGAATTCATAATTTCTCAACTACTTATGAATGTTATCAATTATATTTTATATGCATCATATGCGGTGACCCTCTTGTGAATTTAATGTGTACTAGGGTTTTTGCCTTAGTATATTATACCATTATCTTTCATAAATACAAAAAATATGTTTTTGTTTGGCAAATAACCCAGAGGAACTGTTGATAATGGGAGATGAAAAAAAGCAGTAGAAGGGAATTAGCATATCCTTTTATCTCCAATAGTAAGATAAAGAAAAATATGATTCTCTAGAAGGACAGTTCAATAAAATTAATAATTTAAAATCAATTTTTAATAAGAGGTCTTAAGTTAGTGTTGTTTTTTTCTTTCTTCGGCATACTTATTGTTTATAACATAGTATTCTTAAAATATGTCTTTGGCCTCGCATAGTAATAATATTATATATATTGATAAGGGTGAATTCTAGTTAATAAAACATTAGCCACGTATTTGCAGTACATTATATGGATATAGTTGTAACAAAAATTATTTACTAATATAAGGATTTTACTGGTATAATTCAAAGTTCTGAAATATTTATACTATTAAAAAATAGACAGTTTTTAATTAAAATTTTATACATTTTCCCTTGTTCTATAAATTTTAATATTGTGTATGTAAAAATAAAATTTACTAGTTTTTTTTTAGATCACAAATTATGGGGGCCTATGACAAAGCCTTTATTAGCCTCCCAGTGACCTTGATTCACCAAACTGTAAAATGAAAAGATTAGAAGAAGTTTATGCAGTAACTTTGGGCCATACAATATCTGTTACAATCATCATCATGCTATATTATAAGCATGAAGATCAAAAAGTTGAATGTAAAAGACTAAATAATCCTATAATACTATTGGACTTTAATGCCCTTAAAAGTTATATTAATAATACCTTCAATATAAATAAACGAAACATATGATAACTACAAAAGATAGTTTTGCAACGTTATATTTGACTTGGGATTGTCAGAATTTATTAAGGTACATGTATCTAAATTCTTCACGTTATAAAGTTAAACTCTTTAGCTTCCCATGCGTATAATAATTTCTTGAGCTAATATTTACAATGTTATATTTTATCTTCTTCTTCTATATTTCTTAGCTTAAATATCCATATTATTTCTTAGTGCAATCTTTTTCTTATAAATACAATCATGATTCAAAGCGTTTTACCATTCATGTACAAAACAATATAACTTTTTCAATTTTGTACTAATTATATGGGTACATGTGCAACGCACGTGTCGAGAGACGAGTGTTTGAAAATGCATAATTTCTCTTTGAAGATTCAGTTGTTATTGTTATTTAATTATAATTAGTATAATTGAAATATGAATATATAATATTTATTTAAAAACACGTAAAATCGTATCTTGGCTTATATTGTAGACAGCAAAGCACATTTAATTTTCTTAATCTAAAAGATTGGACAGTGTCATGGGGCAATCTAAAAAGATAAGTAAAGAAGATTAGTTTGAAAAAGAAGAATACAATCTATAATATGATTTAATTTCATTAGTGGACAATTTTCATACTGAAAAATGAATAATCAATTTAATAAATTGTAGTTTTTTTTGGGTACGCCTTAGATATCTAGACTCTTGCAAACCTTAATTTGACAAAAAGTTCCGTTCAAAAGCAAATAAAAAGAGAAAAAAAAGGAAAAAAAATCCCTTGTACAAAAAATATTTAAAAATCCGCACGGCAACTGCCCAACACACAAATTCAGGAGCACTAGGGTTTTTGCTCTTACTAAGCGTGGTGTATTCGCATATTTAAGTCTGCAGTTTTTATTCACTATTTCCCAAAAAATCCTTAAACTGTTCACCTTTATTTGCCCATTATCGGCGTTTGTTTGGCCATTATCCCACAGGAAACCGTCGACAATGGGGGCTGAGAACAAAACTGATGAAGAGAAGCAGAACGGAGACGGCACATTATTTGATCTCAATGATTACACCATCATCAAAGAAGGAGATGCTGAGATTCTTATGCATGCTAAAAATGAAGTCTTTTACAACAAAACTCAGGTCCTCCTTTTTTTTTTTCCCTCTATGTATTGTGTAACTTAGTTTCACTGTGTTACTTTTCAAGAAAAAAACTGTTTCCATGGTTCAAAGATTTTCTTTATGTAATTACCTTGACTTATAGTGCCATATATTTTCAAATTTTAAGCTTTGTAAAAGTGCTTCATTAATTCTTGCTATTTGGCTAAGCCTTGATGAGCAGAGTAGAGTTACCAGATACTTGTGCTGATGGGAGTTAGCACTTACGTTCGGTGGAATCATAGCAAGTTGCCCGGGCACGACTGTTATCAAAATAGAAGAGTGCTTCACTAACAATAGTTCCCTAATTAAGTTGATCGATCACCGTTGGCTTGCCTGACGGCGGCTTTAGGCGCCATCACGACCTATCGTGGATTTTGATTGCAATAAGACATGTTTTTAATTACAAAATAATTTTTTTGGGAAAATTTCACAAAACACAATGATTCGCTAATTTGAGTGTAATAGTTGCGTTGTCAAAAACAAAAAATTCCACAGAGGTCAATAGTTTATTTTGTCTGCCACTTGACCGGCTATAACTGTGTTGTGCTTATTGTATTCACCACGATAGTCTTTATCGCCCTTGACCTCCATGGGGGGTTCAGCTAGTAATTGAAATGGACAGAAATATGGGTGTAGGATCTCTGTTAGATACTTTGGGACAGACTTAAATACAGCATGCAGGGATGGGAGAGGGATAAGGATCAACTCTACTTTAGCACTCTCTTGAGAACCAACCATTTGTTCATTAGGAAGTTTTACTATCCCTCTATAGCACTGTCTTAAAGAGAGTACATTGAGAAGTTTTCACTAAGTACTACTATCTCTAGAATTTGCAATGTCTAGAATGTAGGTGCTTCTTGAGTCAGTGCTCTTGCCGCTTGTAATGTGTGTGTGAGAGGGAGAACAACATTGTCAAAACTCAAAAGTGAAAAGTGTAGAAAAGCATTAAGGTCAAGTTCTGTTAGGAATTTAAGCACAAAATAGAGTTAAGGTGCAATCTTTGGTGAAAAATCTGTAGATGAAGGAAATTTTTTAAAAATTATATGTTACTAATTTTCTTCTAGAATTAATAGAAAACATCTACTGATACATAGGGCGATTATATGGAGCATGAAAAAAAAAATATTGTGCCCGGGGGCTTTACCAGGACTAACAAATAAAAAGCCTATGACTGGAAGTGATATTAGAGACCAATTGCATTCTGGAAAATAAGGTCAATATCAGATTCATCTAGAATGGACCTTGTTATGCACTTGGCCGACTCTGACGGAAAGGTCAATTCGTTTATATGCCAAAAGCCAAGGGTTCAACAAGACAAGTTTTACTACAATTACTTGAATGGCTTTTGGATAACATCCTTTTACGAAGTGTCTTCCTTATATAAAGCATCCTTTTCTCATTGTGTTTGGCTTCAACTATTCCCGCAGCCCATCAATTAGTTAATTATCGACATATTTTAGCTAATGGTCATATAGTAAATATATTGGTTATCGCTATAAACCTTGAGATACTATTACGGCAAAGGATGAATATAAACATCCAGAGTTTTGATTCGAAAATCTCGTGATCATCCCTTCATGAGGAATTACCAAACCATTTGACCTTTGCTCAACTCTATGTTGCATTTGGCAAAAAATAATTGCGTCAAGACAACCTCTTCTTATTACTTTTTTTGTTAACTTTCTTCCTGATGAAGAGGAGGTAGTTGGGAACTATATTACATTAACTCTATGTTGGTGATATGTGTCTACCATTTGCGAGTAATTATCCAACATGGGCACGCTCGTTTAGTAAATTTCTTGTGTTTTACAAAGTATCTCTGCACATGTCATACTTGTTACATGTCTACATCTTCATGTAACATGGTTCGGAATGTAATTACTATCATATTTTAGGATAACAGGGGATGTGGACATTTCCTTTCTTTTTGACTTTGTGACAGCTCTGTTCATGTTAAATTCCAACCATTAAATATTTAGGAGAGGGTAATTTAGTCTTTTCAAGATGTCTATTGCAACTTGTACTAAAAAATCTAGTACTCGATGGTCCCTGGCATGCCAAGCTTAACAGTTTTTGCTTGTACAACACTTTGTGGTTTATTGATAGCAGTCAAGTTACATCCTTTTATACTTTGCTCTCTATGGTAACATTTGAGACAGTGTAGCCACCTTATTATAGCTCATCTTTGTTATTTTGGTGTACAAAAGATTCAAAATCTAACAGTTTAAAACTATATCCACCAGGTGAATAACAGAGATATGTCTATAGCTGTTTTGAGGACCTTTATATCACAACGAAAGCAGGAGCATGAAGCAATGTTGGCCAGGCGACGAACCAAGGCTGGAAATAAGGTACCTGATGCTAAAGCGGAAATCCCAGATGATTCAGTGCAGCATAATGGTGAATCCAAGGATGGATCTGAAGTCTTGGAAGACACATCCCATAATGAATCATGTAGCAAACCAGAGGAAGAGACTAAAAACCTATGGGGAAAAGGCCGAGAAGAACTAAAGCCTCCACGAGTTCTCGAGGTTTCTTGCCATTTTTCTGTTGATTATTATAGGTTTATCAGAAATGAGGTATTTTCTGTGGTTGATTAACTGTTTTATTTCAATGTGACTTAACAGGCTCTCTCAGCTTCTGGGTTGAGGGCTTTAAGGTATGCGCGTGAAGTAGAAGGAATTAGTCAGGTTGTGGCCCTTGACAATGATAAAGGTAATTCTGTCTCAGTTAGGTGTTGCAGTCCAAAGTCTCTAGTACTGTTGCAACTCTAACCCTCACTGCCAACCATGGTAAAAGAAAAAGGATAGCATCTTTTGGGTTAAGAGTTCACTTACAAAAAAAAGTAAGAATGTCTGATGGAATACTAAAACCATCTACCTTAGAGCGATATGTTTCATTCAGGGACTGACTTTACTGTCTAGGTATTAAAGCTGCTAAATTAATGCAAGGATTAAAGTGAATTCCTTGTAGTCGTGACTCGTGATAATATGAGATAAAACCTGTGAAAAAATTCAGAGGAATGTATGTAGCTTTAACCGACACATTTGCCTGTCTTGTTTCAAAACATCTGTATAATAACTTGATACAGATATTATTCCTAATGTCCTATCCAGTATTTGACTGGTATTCTCTCTGATTGCAGCCTCTGTGGAAGCTTGCAGGAGAAACATAAAATTTAATGGTTCAGTAGCATGCTCTAAGGTGGAGTCTCACCTTGCTGATGCAAGAGTTTATATGCTTACCCACCCAAAAGAATTTGATGTGGTATGAATATACAATATTTCATCATATTTATGTTCTTCTGCACAGGGGTTGTCTGGTAACCACCTGTAATGTGTAAAAACTGTTTTATGGTGTTGAATTATTAAGGCAATCATGTGCAGGAGAGTTACTTTACACGTTTAAGTTCCTTATCCTAGTTAATTGTATGTTTAAATAATTTTGTTAATTCTATTCTGAGCTGAGCTATCATTCATACATTTTTGGTTAGTGTTGTTTCAGGTTGATCTCGATCCTTATGGAGCACCTTCTGTGTTCCTGGACTCTGCAGTTCAATCTGTTGCTGATGGAGGGATGTTAATGTGTACCGCTACTGATATGGCAGTGTTATGTGGAGGAAATGGAGAAGTTTGCCATTCCAAGTAACCAAATTAATCCCTTTGCTTCTAGCATTACATAACTCTATTTGTCATTATATCCTGCTTACGTGATATCATCTGCAACTAGATATGGCTCCTATCCTTTGAGAGGAAAATATTGCCATGAAATGGCTTTGCGCATCCTTCTTGCGTCTATTGAGGTACTTCATCTGTGAACTTTTTGTTTTTAGTTTTTTAAGCAGTGAGATAATGATTTCTGGCTATATTCATGCACTTTCTTTCTTTACATTCTTTTAGCATTATTCTAAAATTAGCAGCTACCCTTAGCATATTGAAGTTCCACCAACAGACTGGAAAAATGTCACTTATAATTTAATAATGTAGAAATTAGGAGCATCATTATCTTCTTTTTGTTGATCCTATACCCTAAACAACAGGGTGCTTCTTTAACTTTTCTTAGCTCTTAACTTTTTTTTATTTATTATTTTGTTTCAGAGCCATGCAAATCGATATAAAAGATATATAGTTCCGGTATTATCTGTTCAGATGGATTTCTATGTTCGTGTTTTTGTTCGTATATACACGTAAGTGTTTGTCTTTTCTACAACCTAGCCAATTTTGCTTAGGTTATTTTCTCTCTGTAGATTTGAGCTTTCGAATAATTGCTTGCAGTTCTGCAAGTGATATGAAAAGCACTCCTTTGAAGCTCTCATATGTCTATCAGTGCACTGGCTGTGACTCCTTCCATCTTCAGCCAGTTGGGAGGACTGTCTCAAAGGTATTTCTTCCTTCACAATCTTTGAGTATCTTAATTGTAGAAGATGGTATGTGCTGGATTGAACAGCTTATACTCTAATCTAGAAATCTTGGTAGATGGAAGAAGTGCCTAAAGATGCAGATACATGTTACTTGATAATATTCTTCATCAGCCACTAATCTCACAAGCTTTATCAAGCTAGATGTGGTTGAGACGTATTTGGCATAATTATCACAAAATGAGGAAGAGTTAATTTAAAAGATGGGGCTTTTCTATACCACAAAATGGGGAAAAGTTAATTTAAAAGATGGGGCTTTTGAACAAAAGAAAAGAACCCTAAACCGTACTGGTTAGACGATATCGTGTCTATAGGTGTTGTCTAGTACTAATTTTTTGCTAATATGCACCAATTGCAAGAATGGTTTGTTGTCCCTCATCATTGGAGGAGGAACACCAACTACCTGTACTTGTGCATACCGCTAGATTTCACTCTTGTTGTGGTGAAAATTTTAACTGTCCTACTGCAGCTTAAATAGTGATAACATGCTGCACTTTGTTTTCTGAATTCACGGTATTTATCTTTTGGAGCACTGAACTGACAGTCTCACTCACTCGTTTTGGGGTTTATTTTCCTATATTAATGAAGAAGATAAGGTCAAGAAAATAGAACATTTTAATCGACTTTAACAGGCACCAATATCAGCTGTTCTGTTACTGCAAGTGTAACAGGATGTAAATCATACTTGCATGCTTGTTTCTTCAATTGTGGTTTCTTTCATGTTGCCAGAATGATTACATGTTCATTGGTTGCTAGGAAATTGGAGGAATCCCTTTGGACTCTTGTATGTTCAATGGGGAAATTTCTCCTCTTTGCTATAGATCATGGATTCAGTTCATTGTACTTTTAGATCCTTACTTGATACTGTTTTAACACATATTTTCAAGTATGGCCCATTTATATGTTTTAACTTTTTCTGCATCTTTAGAACAACAGTGTCAGATACCTCCCTGGATTTGGCCCTGCCATTTCTCAAGAGTGCAGTGATTGTGGTAAAAAATTCAACATGGGTGGACCCATCTGGTCTGCCCCCATCCATGATCAAGAATGGGTAGCTGCCATTCTCGCAGATGTGAAGTCAATGAAGGATCGCTATCCTGCTTATGAGCGAATCTCTGCTGTGTTGACAACTGTCTCGGAGGTGTGGTTTGCCTTAAAATTGATATTATGCTCATTTTTCTTTTGTCCGTACGACTCTTTCTTTCCTTTTTTTTTTGTATCCAGAAGCTATTTAGGTAACCTAGACCACGTTACTTATTCAGTCCAGATCATATTGTTGAGAATCATTTCCACTTATTTTCAGAGGACATTCTCTAAATGCCTGACCGATGAGTGTGCTTTTGCAGGAATTACCTGATATTCCTCTGTTTCTGAGTCTGCACAATCTCTGTGCGACGCTGAAATGCACGTCTCCCTCAGCAGTAATATTTCGCTCTGCTGTGATCAATGCAGGATATCGCATATCAGGGACTCATGTGAATCCTTTGGGGTTGAAAACAGATGCTCCTATGGATGTCATTTGGGATATCATGCGTTGCTGGGTAAGTTTATCCTGTGCTTGTTTCTGGCAGCTCTTGCTTGATTTTCTTCGCGTTAAAAGGTAGAGCTGTACAAGTTGGCTAAAAACCATGCTTTTGCTTATTCCATATGCTGAGAATAACGGCCCCTTCACATCCACCATCTGAGTTGATAACGTTGTATATGCAGATTAAAAATCATCCTGTGAAAGCTCAACCATCTGACCAAGCTGGAAGTGTGATTCTTGCTAAGGAACCTGTACTGCAGGTGAACTTTGATCTTCTGAAGTGTGACCTTGTTTTACTAAATCTTTATCACTGGCATAGAAGGGTAGTCCTTTGTCCAAAGGAAGTTAAATCTAAACCTAACTATAAAATGAAGATAAATTATAAATGTTCTCAGCGTCCATTCTTTACTAGACATGTCTAGTATGAAATGCGAGATTCTGGTTTTCATTCTTTAGTCCTGTCTCTTTTGACTATTGTCCCCTTGACTTCAAATGTCTGGGAATCATTTTATTACAAGATATCACCAAAAGTCTGAGGCACATGGTCTGCTTCTGCTTGTCAATCTGTTGCACTTGTTACAAAACTACAAATGCTTTATTTTTAAGCTTGTAAATTCTTCCGCTCTTTGAAAAAAAAGCTAGATTTACCACCCTATGCTCCTTCCGCTGAGGTCAATGGTTTTCGGGTAACAGCCTACATACGACAGTCATGAAAAATTTAGTTATCTGCACACATTCAAGTTATCTGCATGTGTTTATTTGTACGATAACTCACTCTTTCTTTTCAATCAAGAATAAGATCTTTCAAAACTTTATCAAAAAAAAAAAGATCTTTGAATTCTTACATAAGACAACACCTGACTTCTAGTATGTGGTATGTCTTTTTTCGTAGTCTTTTATCTGGAATTTTGATCTCGGGGTCATACTTATTTCAGGCTAATTTTTCTCGGGCTGTTGCATCCCTTAGCAAGGCACAGGCGAAGAAGGTTGCTCGTTTCCTCCCTAATCCGGAAAGGCATTGGGGTCCAAAACTAAGGGCAGGCCGACAGATCACCAGCAAGCACGTGTCTCTTTTGGGTCCCAAAGCTTTGAATGGAATTAACAACCATGAGAATGGTGATGGTAGCAACCATGAGGATGATGAGGAGCCTGCAGCCAAGCGTAAGAAGACCGAAGAATCTGATTCATAACTTGTATCTTGGCCAAATATGTCTGCCGTTTATATCCCATCATAATCCATCTCTTCTGCTGCATTTTCTTGCAGAGTGAGATCCATCCTCTTTCTGATAATTGTCAAAATGCCTATCGGTAATGGGGAGGATGTAATCCTGTTTATCTGTCAGTTTTTTTTATTCTTAAAGGAGGTAGGGCTATTTATATTTGTTTTGTTTTTGACATTTTAAACTTTATTTAAATCTTAGTCCCAGTTGCTGTATTAAATTTTGTTTTCATTTGTCAGAAAACTACTACTATGTAACATGGCTTGCCTATTTGGTCTAAAATGTCCACAAATATTTGTTGTTATGCTCGACTCTGGACAGTCTCAGCTATTAATGGGGTAAATTTTGGGTTAATTTTTCTTCTGGCGCCTGACGTTTAAGGTAAACGTTCTGCATTATTGACGAAAAAACAATACTAAAAGCTGGGATTTTGCAGCGTATCCAGCCTGATCAAAGTCTCTAGTGTTCCTGGTACTAACCGTTTGTGTGTTCAAAGTTGGTGATTCATGAGAATTCTTAATTATTATAACTGAATATTGATTAAGGATTACTAATTCCTTAGCATGCATAAAGGGGGTTTATTTACAATTGTTGCTAGATTATTTGCTCATCAAATATTTAAAAGCGAGATGCTGGAAAGTAGTAGTCTACTTCTAACAGGTTTTGCATGAAAATGATACCAGTAGCTCTACTTGACGACAAGGTTTTTATTTAGGTTAATTAAACAAAAAAGAAAAGAAAAGGAATTAAAAGATAAGTAAACACAATTATTTCATCTGATTCTCGGATCAGAGTTATGACCAAATGGCTTATTACAGTTTACGAGAATTTAATGGAAGTTCTACATCCACTGCTTCCAAATTTTGGCTACATCTACAACTCAAGTAAAAAAGTAAATGTAAAAGGATATAGATGACAGAATTACATAAAAGCAAAGCTATAAATACTGCAAATAAACTAAAAAGTCACAAATAAATATGAAATATTTTATTTGGAAGCGCCATTGGGAATCTTGGCAGAGTCTTTAGTAGCAGGATTGAGTTCATCCCAAGCTTCAATCCAAGTGACCATAGCATCAGCAAGCTTCACAAAATAAGGATCAATTTTGCCAAGTTTTTCATTAACCTGTTTGGCCATTTCCACATAGCACTTCTGGACAGTAGTAGATTCTTTGGAGAGGTTCAAATTCTGGAAAAATGGAATGATTTCTTCTTGCCAGAATATCCCATTGTACTCTTTCTTCAAGTTTACAAATGGATTGCTAGCCTTGCTGTGGTAAATGTAGGGTAATCCAGTCTTGATTCCCAATCCCAAGTGATCACATATAACCTGCCAATTGGTTTAGGAGTTTAAGTTATACAACACTGATGAGATAAAACAATTACACGTTGTTAGTTTATATAACTTAAATCCATTGACCAGTGAACTTAAAGAACTTGAACAAGAGAGTGACAAACCTTGCAGCACCAACCAGCCCACATATCATCGTAGCGTCCAATAGGCTGGCCATCTCCCATGAGTCCAAAGTACATAGCTGGACCAATAAGATCACGATCAAATGCCAGATTCATACCACACATTGGGAAGAGAGTACCCTTTGGGATGGTCAACACCATATCAACATACCTGTCAAACCAACAACGCTAAAGAGTTTATCGAAATTTTAACAACTACTAGGAATGGTCCATAAAAGTGAAATAAGTAACCTGATTTCTATAGACTAAAATATATTGTTAGTGTAAACAAGTTAAATCCAATAAAAATGAGTTTGACTTTACATTTTTGTAATAATTTTCAAGATATTTAAAAGGTAAGTATATAAGAGACCTAGTGTTCCTCTCGAGAGGCTTGACAAGTTGGGTAGGTGCATCATAATCAGGGATATTGAGCCAGAGGCCATGTGAGACTGCTGTTGGCACGCCCTCACGTAGGCTGAAAGGGTAACCACGCACAAAATCTGCGCCATCTCTGAAGGGATCATACAGAGTGTTGAAGAAATAAGGAGTTGATGGGCAAAGAAGGTTCTTTATATGCTGTTCCAGCGCGTTGATGTCTTTCCCACTTGGGTCCTTAGCAACCTACACCCAGGGTCAGATTGACCATTAAAAGCAAATATACAAACTATTCAATGAGCAGCAAATCAACATTTCGTTCTCTTGGTTTTCTCCATTCTATTTTTAGCTTTATACTTGTAAGAATACTTAATATCTGCTGCCGCTAAGTCCACATGAATTCAGTGATACACATATATTGAGATCCATATGTCAAATAACACTAGCATAGACATAAATTTAAAGGATTTAACTTATACATATGGGTAGAGTAAATTTATTTTACATTGTTTGTCTAATTTAACTTGTAGCAACAGGTCACTCCCTTATTTTTCAGGTAACTACTTCCACTTATTATGAGAAGTTAGTGCAAAAATTCTGAGTATTCACACACATGAAATCACTTTTAACACAAATAAAGTCCATACTCTAACTCTGTCATTTAAGTAATACGCTAACACTTATAGACTTTTACCAATAAAGAAACGAAACAAAAAAATAGTGAAATTATATTAAGGAGAAATGCGATCTCACGAAGCAATCATCGTCAATGGTGTAGATATACTTCTTCTTGGAGACCATGTAACCAAAGCAGCGACAAGCAGAGTCCTTGAATGAAATGCAAGAGGCCCTAGGACCTAAGATCTTGTTAATGTCATTTCGATTATAGAGCTCATAATCAAAACCATCAGGGACCTTAATGGTCTTAGAAGGGTCACCATCTTGGACAATAATAAGATGGTATTGCTCAAAAAAAGGCCTCCACATTTCAAGAAAATCAAGGTTTCTAATTGTGGGAATCACAATGTCTAGCTCATCTTTCAGTGGGGGTGCAGTTGCAGCCATGTTAGGGAGTTGAGAGTTTATACAATCAAACGTTACGAGTGTTTTTTGCTTTGCAATGGAAACAATTTAGTGGAGATAGACAAAGGGGAAGAACTTTTTATACAGTAGAGTTCGAGTAAAGGTGGTGACAAGTGTGGGGTGTGGAAAAGGGTGTTAATATGGTTAAGGACTTTGTCAAAAGGTGCAATATTTGCCCGTCCCCGGCGTTGTTGGGAACATGGCCGTATGCATATTCATCGCATTGGGTGCGGGTACACCTATTATCGTTTGTTGTGGTATTAAAGCAAATAATCTAACATAACATTTCGTACAAGATAATATACTCTTGGTTGACCGTAGAAGAAAAATATAATAGCAATATTGCAATATTAAATAATAACTATATTAAGTTATCAGTGAATCGATGTATTATTTATACGGGATAAAATATTAAATAAGAATATATGTATTAACAATACAAAGATTAAATTATTTAACGAGAAATATGACCATTAAATGTAGGTAGTTCAACAATATCTTCATTATTAATCACTGCAGAGATACCTCTTCATTATTAATCACCGCCTAAATAATCTTGCATTATAATCCCGAACCAAACCACACCTTAAAATACAGTCAGATCTCTCTATAACAGTATCTCTATATAATAACTATTTACTATAAAAATCAAGTTTTTCTCAGAACCGATTTTTTAAGTTATATTTTACCTATCTATAACAACAACAACAACAACAACAACAACAACCATATTTATAACAGAACGCTCTTTGTAAAATTACCCCTCTATAACAGCCATAAAGAATTGTTAAAATTAATAATAATAATTTTAAAAATATGCACACAATATTTTTCATTAAAACAAAGTTTCTATCTTGCATAAGATATAAGATTTAAAAATTTGCACATGATATATTTTTCATTGGACAAATTTCAAAAAATAGTTAGATAGAAAATTTAACTGTTAAGCTCTTAGATTGTCTTCAAGGGGAGCTATTAGATTTTTTTTTGCTGAAAATTTGGACACGAATCTTTGTCAATTCAAGCTTTGTATCTGTCACGACCCAACTGGAGGGTCATGACTAGCACCCGGGCCATACTTGTCGAGCACCAACGTATATTTTATCTAACCTTCCTTATTATCTTTAAGGGCCGACAAGATCAATATAAATGGTAGACATAGATCATGAACATCCAACAATGAAAGATAATGACATGAACATACATAACATGGTACGACAAGATTGTCAAGAAACTATATATAAGGTACGAGCTACCATGCTGCCATGAAAGACTATACAACAAAAATCAGCCGACAAGGCATTCCAAACCATACATGAGTCGACACCTGTCTATGAGCCTCTAAAGGAACATAAGTGCTACAACATTGCCGGAACAGGGCCCCGACATACCCATAATATCTATAACAAAAACGCATACCAAGACCACAGCAAGTCCGAAGAAGGGATCTCGCCAATAACCGCTGAACTGGACAACCTACTGTGGTGGGGGAGCTGCATCTACCCGTCTATCAGGACCTGCAGCACGACATGCAGCGTCCACAAATAAAAAGGACGTCAGTACGAATAAAGTACTGAGTATGTAAGGCAGGAAAGCATAAGTAAGAACAGTAATGTAAACAGGGATAGAGAATATACAACTTGTGACATCTGGGTACCTCTGAGGGCTATTGACATGAAATACATGATACATACTTATATATACATAAACTTTTAAAACATACGCCTCTGTGGGCATCACTATCATCATATCGTATCCGGCCTTAATAGGCTCGGTAAAACGTACCCGGCCATCATAGGGCTCGGTAGAATCGTACCCGGCCACGTGAAGCTCGGTAAAACTCAACTGATCAGTGGTTGCACAATAGGTGTCGTAACCGGCTGACTATAGCGATGCTCGGTAGAGTAAAATAGATACATATATATGATGCATGCTGGACTCATTGGAATCACATTTTGAACCTTTCAGAGTGACGTAAGGTCGGTATCCTTCGTACACATTATTAGGATTAACTATTCATGAAGAATCTTATAAGAATCAGGAAGTACCAACAACGTTGATAATATAAGGATAAGAGAAGTAACATCAACATCAATCGTTCCATAAGAAGGGCAGCAGTGTAAGTACTGCTAGCTTCTAAGAGTAGAGTATCTTTGGAAGCTCGTTCATTACATTATGTACAATCGGAATCTTGCAAAAGAATGAAGGGGATAGCCTCACATACCTTGTATATACTGCCCAACCTCAAGCTATGCAAATGTCACGACTCCTTAGTCTACAATAAGAGAAATGACACTATCATTATCGTTTAAGCGTCGTAACTATTATATATCGACCGCAACCTATTTTACGATGAAACGGACAGCACCTACCCTATTTATATGTATTCTCATAAGTCAAGACAATCACCAAACAGCCCAAACAACATCAACAATAATCATATTGAGCTTCCCAAAATAGTCCACCAACCAACAACATTACTACCAAGCCTTTCGATATATATTTTACAAGTTCTAGCTTCAACGACTTAGCCGCAACTTGAATAATCTTAAATACATGTAGAGTAAGAGGTTCCTTACCTTTAAATAGAAAGAACAACTCCAATTTGACCTTAATTATCCACGAAATATCCCTCCAATTCTGCCATAAGAACAAGGAAGCGAAACTAGCAATCGATTCGGATTTTTCGGCACTAGAATTATTTTAGAAGACTTGAAATCACCTAGGGTTGATATTAAAAACTTGAGGGAGTATTTACAGAACATAAAACACTTAAAACAACCTCCCACATGAGCTGGAACAATATAAAAATCAGCAACAACAAGAAGAACAAGAAACTTACTAGCGCCACGGGATTTCCGACACTTGATTTATGTTGTTTGCCCTTTGTTTGGGTCTTGGATCATGAGAGAACCTTGAGAGAGTGTTTTTAGGGTTCTAAGGTCTGAATATACTGAAAAAGAATGACTTAAAACGGGGTTGAGGCATCTTTTATATATCCATATGTCTTAAACCGCCTATGTGGGCCCCATAGAGAGTTGCTTGGCGCAGTCTCGCAAAAACGCGAATATCTCTCTATTCCGAGATCGTATCGACAAATGGTTTAATGCGTTGGAAACTAGACTCATAGATCTTCAATTTGGTGGGTAGATCACCCCATAATTCCAAGTACATTGGGAGAAAAACGTAGTAACATTTGACCTAAAGTTTAAGTAAAATTATAAATGTAAGTTGCGACAACTTTTATCGACTTTTGTTTCATAACTCGCTTGACTTCAAGACTTATGATACGGATATTATATGATTCAAATACATTAAAACATGACCTCTTGGGACAATTAAAAACCTCTAGTTTTACCCGAAAATACGGGTTACAATATCCTTGATTCGTTTAACTTCTAATACTTGTTAACCACTCTTATACACCCTTGTATCGTTTAAGACCAATAGGATTAACTTATCATCTCAAAGATAATCTCTTCTTGGATTTATGTCGACTAACTTACGGCGTGATCTAAGGTACGTGAATTTGGGTTGTAACAGTATCACTAGTAAGAGAATGAAATTTACGAAAAAAACTACAATTACAAAGTTCTTTTA
Organism: Nicotiana tomentosiformis; assembly: GCF_000390325.3. Taxonomy (NCBI): domain Eukaryota; kingdom Viridiplantae; phylum Streptophyta; class Magnoliopsida; order Solanales; family Solanaceae; genus Nicotiana; species Nicotiana tomentosiformis. Next base: position 89,161,379 of record NC_090813.1, read on the forward strand.
TCAATCTTGAAAGAATTTAGCTTTAAAATGTTTGCCTTAGAGTTTAAATCTTTATACGTTTAGTTATGAATTTATTAATAATGTATTAGCTTTTTCTTTAATATTTAACTAATGAAGTATGCATATATTTTGAGATTTTAAATTTGAATAGCTTTTTTTTTTATCTTTTATATGTAATATTAAAAGAGAAAAAAAATTAATTTTTGGATAATTTTTATCTATAACAGCTAAAAAAATATTTAAACGTCAAAATATGTTATATGTGTATAACAACAATACAGAGAGGGTTGACTGTATATACACGTATATGTACAGTTGATTTTTCTTTTCGAATAGTTGTTTTTACGATTTTGCATCTATTATGCCTACGGAGTACTATCGCAAAGTCTCTTTTCTCACGAGTATGGCTCTTTTGCCATCTTAAGATACTAATTAAAGAGAAGTATTCTACGTAATAAAAAGTTGGAGCTTTTGGCTACACATTTACGAAAGGGAAACGTAATGTTTAATGCTTTTTAAACTAAGAGTTGAGATTAAGGAAAGGTGCAAAAGTGCGTTGAAATTGAGCTTTTGAAGTTCTTTAGTCTGATTTAAGTCCCAAAAGTAACATCCAGAGCTACTTTAGCTGCAGTCTACAATTTCTGGGAGCGTATATAATAAATTTAGAACACATAATCATACATTATTTATATATACAACAAACGTGAAAATTTGTTTTCTTTAACTGCAACTAAATTTGGAAGATCCACCGTTGCCGATTACACGAAAGAAAACAGCAGTTGTTAATGGGCATTGAATCCAAATGGACCGGCCCACATTTTGCAATATAGAAAAAGTTCAGTTCAGCCCATTATCTATGGGCTCTCCTGACTGTAAAACATGGGTAAAATTCACAAATAGCCACCTTTTAAGCTTTATAACAGTGACTATTTTTCAATTACAAGGCCGAAAAGTGACAAGTGGGTGCTTTCTCTACGTTTAACATTGATTCTTACTGAATTTCACTTTCATTTTATTTATTTATTTGCATATTTTTGTGCTATATGAAAGTTGTTTTGAAGTAATTGATCTTGGCTGCACAGTGATTTCTCTGCAAAAAAATGTATTTAATTCGTCATCGTGTTAGCGGGAACAATAAGATATACATCCCAGTTACTCTCAGATTACTGCCTAAAAATTTGTTGGGGGGCGATTTTTTTTTTTCTTTTGTTTTTTTTGCCTCTGTACATTCAGGAAATGATGATTAGTAAGTGGAAACTCTAATCCGTAGACCATTTGGTGCTTCAACTCTTGGAAATTTCATCAGTTTATCTCCTCCTACTTCTTCCCATTTGTATTTTGTAACGAAGTAATGAAGAAATGTAGAAATTTCTGCTACTCCAAGTTCCTTCCCAGGACATTGTCTAGTACCTCCACCAAATACCAAGAACGAATTTTTGTTTTCCAGGCTCTTATCCTGCAATTAGCAACAAAAATATTTGTTAATTCCAATTAAAATTAATTTAAACACAATTCTTTTTTTTTTTTTGGTCGCGCAATTAATGTATACTTACCAGCCATCTCCATGGATTGAATGCAAAAGGATCAGGATAAAGCCTTGGATCATAATTCAACTCCCTCGTGTATACGTATATTCTCCATCCTTTAGGAATAATGTATCCTAAAAAAATACACATTAAAATTAGAAAATAAGACCAACTATTTTATTTTTAGAATATTTTTTATGATAGGAAATAATAGTGGAGGAATTATACTATTTTCTTTTTCATAAAAAGTTTACAGATTAGAACTACTCATTAAGACGACATATGGGTCATGAGGGGAACTGTATAGGCTGGAATGGTAGGTGTGCCATGTGGATCGTGGTATTATAGGGTCCATAACAAAAAGATGATCATATTGTATACATCCACCGTTATTTTAATGAGTCTAAATTAGAAGAATATTTAGTCTTGCACCTGATGCCCATAATTAAAGCAAACACTCAAAAAATAATACTACAAATAATAATATGCATGAGATTTTACTTAGAATTCTTACCATTTATCTCCATGTCTTGAGTTGTTTTCCTTAGAACCCCATTTACGATTGTTGCTAATCTGGAGGTTTCAAGGATCACCTGCACCACCAAAAAACGTATAGATTCAATATGCTGATATTCAGTTGACAAACTCTCTCATCTAAATTAAAATTTTATTTTATATACAGTAACAATGCCGTAATATTAATTTATGTGCAAACTTGTTCCAACTATTACTAACAACTTCTTTTAAGTGATCTGATCGTGTAAAAATTCTTGTTCACGATTAATGTAAAGAAGGAATCAAAATAACGTAGACACTTACAGCTCGAGTGAACCGCATTGCCTTGTAATCGTTGTAATCAATAGGATCCTCCGGTTTTTTCTTTTCTCTAATTGCCAAGTGTTCTTTCTGTAGAATTAAAAATTAAGGTAATTAATAAATATAAAAAAAACAGTAAATGTAGAAAATTAAGTGCTAATTAAATCTCTGCTTTTGGGACTTACTCTTAGTTCTTCAAGAACTTTGGGATGATCATGAAGATATTTAACAGCCATCATTGAAGTAGTGGAAACAGTTTCATATCCAGAGTACAAAATGGTTATGATTAAATCAATCATCTCATCATCTGTTAATTTGTATCTATTTGCTTCTTCATTCATAAGGTAACCAAGCATATCGTGTTGGATTTCTTTTGAAGCTCTTCTCTCTTCTATTAGTGTCCTTAGTAGGCTGACAATAATTTTCCTTGCCTGAGGAAACACAATTTATAATTTAGATTCCTTCCGAACTTTTCATAATTACAAAGTATAGTTATAAAGTTTTAATACAATAAAATAGTTCCGTGACTTTACTGTTATATAATAAGTAAATTTACCTGCAATCCACGACCGTAGTTGGTGTTGGGAAGGTTGATAGGAAGTGAAAGAGTCCCTAGAACTAGCTTGAAGAATTCAGGCATGAATTCTTGAGCTAAAGAGGTAGATTCAATCCCAGCAATTTGCTTCAACGATGAAAGAAATGCCATCTGAGGAGAAAAAAAAAGGAGAAAGTATTAGCAAAAGTTAGATTCAAAGCAGAGAAAAAACAGAGATTTTTCTTTAGATAGTAATTTATTTAGACTGACCTTATTGGTTTTTTCTTGAATGTCAATGACTTTGTTATCCCAATTGGTCAAGTGGGATCTCATAAACTCATCAATTTTAGGCAAAAGTTGGTCTCTGATCATAGTAGGGCTAATAAGAGATAACAATGCACCCCTCATGTACTTGTGAGCAGAACCATGTACAGCTGCAATATTGCATTTTCCTAATATGTCTAACATCGACTGTGGATATCCTGGGACCAGTCCTTTTGCCTCGTTCACCAATATGTATCTATTTAACTCTGAATCCATTGATACTATTGTTGGACACCCAAGTATGTGTGATTTGAAAAAACTCCCAAATCTGGTACCAAAAAAGCAAATTCAAATAAATAAAACTCATATAGAAATTTGACAAGAAGTCATGTTCATGTACAAGGTCCGTGTTAGATATCTATTTAATTTTTCATTTTTTTATACTTAGTGAATTAACGTGGAAGGTAAAAAAGTTGTACCTGGCTCTTTGGTTTTTCATGAAGCTTGGGCCTAGCTTAAGAAATTCTGTAGTCTCACCAAAAAGTGGCCAACCCATAGTACCAGGAGGCAAGCTTTTGTTGTTATATTTGACCTGATTCCATCTCAATAAAGCAGTACTAAAAATGCACAGCCCAAAAAAGAAAGCAAGAAAAACTAAGAAGAAAGCCATTGATGCAGCTACCAATGAAGTTCCAACCACCTCACAGACAAAGTCTAAATGGTATGGACTTCCTTTAGTTCTGAGAATTTTAAGTCATAATAGCTGGCCAAGCGTGTGCTGTGTTTATATAGACTGTCGTAGATGAGGAGGAGATGGGTTTTGGAGTTAAAAAGGACCGAGGGACCACCAAAGGTTGTGGTGCGATGGTTATTTTCGTCATCTTTAATTAGAAGTCTCGCATTCAAAAATTTTAAAAGAAAATACTTTTTTATAAGGAGTGTATACCCTTTTATGGACGTAGATAGAGGCGGTATCAGAATTTGAGGCATATTGGTTCATGGTTCAAGTCCTTTTAAGTTACTAGGTTCTAACTTAATAATTTGTGCATATTTAATGAATTTATTAAGATAAATATAAGGTTTGAACCAAAACTATCGTGTTCGGCCAAATGAAGGGCCGGCTCCGCCCCTGCTCGTAGAGACGGATTCAATATTTTAATTTAATGAATTTAATCTTTAACTTCTTATCATTGAACTCATTATATCTTTAAAATTATGAATTTATATTTATTATTTATTAAAATTTTAAATATTTTTATATAAATTTTACAATGCTTAGGTTCTCCTTCCACCCCTGCTTACACGTTGCAAATTTTGATTAATCGGGCAAATAAGCTTTGTGCAACGAATGCCAAACTTGAAAGAAAAAAAAATATGATGAGGGAGTTGAGCCCCGAAATAGAGAACTTATTGATAAGAAATGTTTTATCCTTACCGTCCGACGCGAATTCTAATTTGTTAAATCGAAATCTTTGTATAAAGGATAGCTAAATTACAAAAAAAAAAAAAAAAAAAAATGGAAAAAGACGGGGGAAGTTGTGGGGGTGGTGGCCTAATACGCCAAAACCCCACGCCCTACACTGTAAAGTGGTCTCTGTTCGCAGCCTCGGGTAACAAAAACTTCATAAATGGCAATGTCTTTTACTGCAGAGTAACTTTTAGTACTTCTGTTTCATGCAAACATATTGACTTTTAGGTGGCTAGTCAAGATCTGAAGAGCTCCTTGTTTGCAACTTTTTTTTATTTCATCTATGACCACCGACTCCTTTTTGGTTATTAGCCATTTGTTTAACAAGAAAGAATTTGCCTGGCCTGGCAATAGTTTTTGTTTTTATCCCTTGAGTGGTGTGGATGTTGATTGTTAAAACGGATGAAAACAAAGTAACTATATTCAGCTGCACTACTTAGAATGATCCTTTTTTCCCTAATCATTAGGGTATTGATGTATATTTTTCAATGAAGAAAATGACTTTAAACTAATGAAGAATTATAAATACTTAAGTGAAGAAAGCACATGCATTCCACCCTATTGGAGGTAGAAGGAAAAAGAGGCACTCAAAAACTAAGTGGTTCACATGTCCATCAAATAGATCTGCTGCCTAAGGGAATTACTTAAGTCGCTACAGGACACATTCTTGGTTACCATGTGAATAAGTGGACACTGGACACACAGAGGCTAGGGCTAAGAAAATATACATGAAACACGTTCGGCTGAATCTAGCATTTTTTGTACAAAAATATTATGTGTAAAAAGGACAAAATTCCTATAAATGTTAAGTGATAAACTCTTAATTGCAGAAGTGTTATCGGTTAAGTTGTGTGAACATAAACGTTAAACTCATCAAGTTTAAACGTTAGATCAAGAATCCGCCTCTGGACACAGAAGGACGAAAGGCATGGGTGGGTATGGGGTGGGCTAGCAGTTTTCGTTGCATCCTTACTGCAAGTTTGAAATTCCTAGACTGAATACTGTAGTAGTGTCTGAACCTCTTGACTGTAATAAATAACTAGAAGACTTTCTTGTGACATTTGAACTTTGGTACTCCTGTTTTCTCATTTAAACTTACTGATTTCTTATCTTGATAATATCTTAAATTTGAAGAACTTTTTGGACATTTCAGTATGGAGGCAAGCAATTATGAAAGGGAAAAGGAAAGAAAAGTAATGCCTACTGTTACTTTCTTTCTAATTAGTGTTAATTCACTAATAACACGATAAGATTGGATGCTTGCTATTGAATGAGATAAACTCCCACCCTAATCACATCAAGTGACTTGGAAATAACACAAATTCCGACCATTACGTTCATGTCAAATCTGAATGCATTTAAGGATGTTCCATATGCAATGATTTAGAAATAATTACTAATGCTTCTCCTGTATAAATGCACCAAATCTCATATTCAAAGAAAAAAAACTAGTTATGAAAACAACAGTTTAACAAACCTTCAACAGGACACAGCCAAAACTATCAATGTGAGATACTGAGATTTATATTCACAGTCCAAGATTTGTTATTTATGAATAGTTAAGGGAAAACGAGTTCCGAGCTGACGAGGCCAAGCAATAGCAGCATTGCACTTTCTGTATTTTATGTCAAATCCAGTTACCTATGTGATTAAATGTTTTGTCACATTGCTCGATGAATCTTTTAACTTTGACTGAAACTCACAGCACACGTGCGTCTGGATTGTTGGACAATGGGTTTGAATTTTGGAAACCAAAAAGAAGAAATTATGTACTCCTATAATAAAGATTCTACCTACACCCTCGAGCTATTTAGGGTTGGGAGTATCTCAAATCCCCAACGAAAAACATTTGGCTGTGAGCTGGGTTAGTAGAGACCTACAGAATCCTTGACTAACCTATTTTTTTTTTAAATCCGATATTTAAAATTTTCTGAACTGGATTAATTCAAAGTCACAGTGTGTAAGTGATTATTAGTAGAGGAAACATTAATTTCTTATCACAGGTTTTTCAATTGCTACGACTCATACCCGAGACAATTCTATTTTGAAGTGTAGAAATCCATCCCACTATACTCTTTTGGGCTAATGGTCACTAGATTTTAGTTTCACTAAACTATTTTTTTATAACGAAAAAAATACTCAACTTTATATAAGTATAAGGAAAGTCATTAGACGATTTTTGTTTAAAAAAAACGTCACTCAATTATTGTAACCATCGCAGAATATTATTAGGAGAAAACAAATGAGACATATTTTATGATATTTAGGCAAAGTTGAATGAATTTTCGATAATAAAAAGATTATTTAATAACTGTAGGCAAAGTAGAATAATTTTGATGCAAATAAATTAAAAGTTGAAAAATCTCTCTTTTGGTGGTGGCCATATATTCAAAAGCACGTTATGATTTTCAATCAGTGAACATAGAGTATCATTATTTGATTTGTTTTGTTATACGCATTCACTGTCTAAAGTGTGCATCAACCCCTGCGTGTACGATTAATAAAACTAAAACTAACTTAGCTCCTTGTATTTGAAACTTCGTTATCTTACAGCTAGTGGCACCATTTGTAGAAACAAAGTTTGTGATTCAAATTAGTTATTCATATCGAATGTAGTCTTAAAAAGACCAAACAGCTTACTACGTCTGTTACATGTCATTATCGTACAATTATGTATCTTCAAATCGTTACACGTCATTAGTGATTCAAAAAAAGGAAAAAAAAATGGATGATAAGGATATGATAATGATAATTTAGTCACTTATATGTTGCTCCAAATTAATTGCAATGTCCAAAACAAAGCTGCAAGCGTGGAGAGTTGCTATCCAATAAAACATAAAGCTAATTAAATGGAAACCATACAAATGAAAATCAATATAGGTGAGAGACCGTACACAAAGTGCGTACATGAACGACTAGTCTAATCAATAGGTGAGAGTGAGATTATTATGGATTGCAAAAGAGAGATGGATATGTATTTTTGTGAAATTTTTTCTAAATTAATATTGATTCTCTACTACTCCTATCATTTTGTTTATTGACTTTGTGCTGAAATTGATGGATTGTCTTGGTGTGGCACAAAAGGCTGATTGGGATTGTGACTTGAAGAAAAATGTAGATCCTTAGAGAGATCCTTGGATAGGGATTTGACAATATGATGCGATTTCCCCCAACCCCTCCTCTCCCTAATCTTTTCTGCAAATTTTTGAAAGTAATTTCAAAGGTACTATTTGCTTATTTCAACTGGCCCATTATTCTGTTTTCCCTCTTTTCTCATATAATTTTTGAGAAGCGGTGGACCTGCAATTTAATAGGTGGAAATAGAAAATTAGAGAGAGAATATTGATATTAGTAACAACGCAGACACTCTTCTACAAATGTATCATCAAACATACACACCCATTTTTTTAAAATTGACGATGAATTTGGAATAAAAAATAAAGTTTTAGAACCATTGCAGTCCCAATTTAAACTACATATAAGCCGAGTTGTAATAATAAATCCATATCATTTGGACAGATAGAATCCCATTTAATCACACTACTTATTTCACTAAAATACAAGGGGTGTCAATGGATATTTAAACACCGATTAAATCGACCGGACCGAACCGAACCGTACCGTACCAATTTTTTGGTTTCCTTTAATAAAATCATAGGTTTTTATATAAATTTATAACCGGACCGATAATTAGGGTAAAATACCGAACCGTACCGAATAAATTTACATGTGAAAATTATATTTACATATTAAATTTAAAAATAATAATGCATTAAATTTTTCCTTGGGCCTTGGAATTATGAAACGGTTACAAGCCAACAAGTAATTAAACTCAAAATCCTAATTCCCAAACTATTATGCTACTCTTATTGAAACTAAATTATTTTCAACATATTCACTAGCAAGACACAAGGTATTCCGGCAATTATAAGTGGCAAAGTACAATGTATTGAATATGTTTCCATTTTGAATATTTAATCTTCTATAGACTTTATTCTTGAGTCTATAGAAGTATTGCTTATGCTTTCTTGAGCCGATAGTCTATTGGAAACAGTCTTTCTATCCTCACAAGGTAGGGGTAAGGTCTACGTACACACTACCCTCCCCAGACCCCACGTTGTTGTTGTAGACTTTATTCTTGAGTCTCAGTTTGGTTAATATCTTTCCACTCGTGTGATTTATATTTTTTTTTATCTTTGCTTAGTTTCTAGGCTGCTATAAAATAGTTGATGAATCTATACTCTGGTCATCTTTCATGTTTTCTTATTTCTTCACCATTTAAACATAAAAATATCTTGAAAATTTTGCTAAGTCCCATAAAAATACGTATGTTATTGCATTTTACTTCTACTAGTGATTTTTACATGACATTCAAAAAAACAAATACTGAAAATTAACCGAACCGTACCAATACCAACGAGAAACTGACACGATTGGGACGATTTTGTAAAGTCTAATTTTGATTATACATAATATAATACCAAAAAATTAGTATGACACAACTTTTATAAAATAGTAGACGGAACAGACCCATTGAAACCCCTATTGAATACAATGTAAAATTGCAATCAGTTAGCTGCAACTTGAATTAATCTCAGTATCTCACCCTAAACGAATACTTACAATTTAAAAATGCGTACACTCTCTTTATCACTTATACTACCATTTTTCAGAAAAGTCAAGTTTTAATCCAAATTTGCTTCTTGTGTTAGTTTTGTCATGCTATTGGAGCAACTTGTCAGCGTCGTTGTTTCGACGAAACGGCACGGGGAAAAACCTCTTATTCCTTTGCTGGTCATTTGTTTTTATTCTCTTCCTTTCTCTTTTCCTGTAGTGGCAACGGCGATATTTACCTTATTTTCCATACTTAGCACTAGTGATGCAAAATAGTTTTAATTTTTTTTATCCATCTATATTATTCATCAAAAAATTAGTTGGATAATAAACTTTTTAGAAATGAGTCAAATGTGGATAATTCATATATTTTTCACTTAAAAAATAAATACTTAATAGATAACCAATGAATTTAACTTTAATATTTGCAAAGACTCTAATTGTGGGCTACTCAAAGTTGGGAGACTAAAACTTATTCCAAAAGTGATCACATATAAGAAGTCATAGATAATATGAATATTCATATTATTTACCGATAAATTCATTCTATCAGTATTAAATATGCACGGGTCGAATATTTTCTTTAAGATTACTTTACTCCTGATATTGTGTTAGGCACCAATTTGTTTCATCGTTTGTGATAACTTATGTAGCAATTTACTTTAACGTATGTAGTTTCTTCAATTTATTTCTTTACCCGTTTTCTTTCTCATAATTAAATATGGATGAATGTCCAACGAGATAATAGGAGTAGTAACTAAGAGATCACTAAAATCCGAACTTGGTTGTGACTTGCATACTTTCTTTTTTCTGTTGACTACAACAATCTAATAAAAAATAATACAAACGGAATTTTGAAGGAACTGCTTCTAAGCATTATTGTCTAGACTGAGCCCATATCTCAGTTTTAGTTTCATTTTAATTTGCTGTCAACTGGGGTGCGTGTCGGCCAATAATAAAAGAAAAAATTGCCGACAGAGGATAAGAGGTGAAAACAGAGAGAAAAAAATATGAAAATAGATAAGTTATAGAAGGGGAAGGGGAGTCTTGGCGTAACTGGTAAAGTTGTTGTCATGTGATCAGGAAGTCACGAGTTTGGTTGTGAAAATACCCTCTTGCAAAAATGAAAGGTAAGATTGGGTATAATAGATCCTTGTAGTTAGTTCGTTTCGCGAACATCACACATAGTAAGAATTTAGTATACCGAATTACCCATTTGATAAGTTATAGAAGGTCGGGGCCAAATGAATAGAAGATAGGGATGTGTGAAGGAGATAGGGGAAGAGAAAAAAAGTAAAGTGCAGAAAAGATGGCATTCATTTGCCTGCAAAAGGTTGATACTGAGCGAAACGGACCCTCCGCACGGTTGGATTTATTTTTAATTTTTGTTTTTTGGGGTGTTGACTGTGGAGTTGAGGGGAAGAATTAATGTCTACCCACACACACGCACACATTTATTTATCTTGGAATTAGAGGAGTCTTTTATTTATTTTTTTCTCTTCTGTTTTGTGCTCACTTTTCATTAAATGAGTGATGGTACATTGATTGGAACTCCAGAGTTGCACGCACGGGGCTCTCTCTTTTGTTCTTTTGTGCTTTTTGCTTCACTCACTTGGTTCCCATCTCTCTCCCCCAATATCTCTCCCTACCATTATTTGACTTGTCAATTATTGCATTTTTGTTCCAACCAAAAGTTTAATGATCAAAGAATGACATAGCAAAACTAGCAATAGTATGAATATAGTTTTTATGTGGTGATTCATTTGATTCCTTTGATCACGCTCTAAAACATAATTAACTCAAGCTACAAGAATCTCAATCAAACGAACATCAATAAGTCAAACATCAAATTGCAGTCAACTAATTAACATCTGAAGCTCTGAAGCAGTCGATAAGTCATCAACAACTTTTTATATGTCTGTTCTGTACAGAAGAAAGAACAAGAAAACGTTATTGTAAGTGGCACAAGAAACAGATTAACTCTATAAATAATTGTTTAAATTTCAAAAATCTAATTCAAGATTATTCGGACAAAAGGTATGTTTCATATTGCAGACTGATCGATGAGAATCGGAACATCACTATATATTTGCGTGCAAGGATAAATATTGCATATTCACAAATATCGTGCGCGAGTTCAATTCTCAGCGTGGATCGTGAATGCAAAAACTGTGTTTTTCTTACTCTTTTTACCTATGTTAAAGAACAAGAATATTAGTACAAATAAAATACACATACTCCCCAGCCAAAAAGAACTGATAGTAACATATATATAATAATATACTTCACATTTATTTATAACGATCTCAATGATCAATAATCTGTTTCAATTATTAGAGAAGAAGGTGCTTAGCTTCTAGATAAAATCCTAGTAAGAACAGGTCATCAACATTTCAAGTACCACAACGCTTTCCATCCTGTAAAGCTTTCTCATCTGATTCTCTTTCTCCCCCTTTTTTTTTCCTTAATAAAAATGGATGAGGAATAGCTTAGGACAAGATGTGGGAATTGAGGTTGAGATGATATGGGCATCTCAATATGAGGAGCATAGATATTCCAGTGAGAAGGTGCGAGAGATTGGTCATGTTAGGTCTAAGAAGAGGTGGAGGCTAGAACGAGGAAAAATTGAGAAGATGTGATTAGACAGGATATGATACATCTTCCGCTCACTCTAGATATACAGGAGAGCAAGAATGTCGACAATTAGAATAGAAGGTTAATAAATAGTCGAGCGATTTCTCTATTTTCTATGGGAATGTGTGGTTATTATGATTATTCTATGTTAAAACATCTTATTTGCTCCCTCTTTTCCTTATCAATATTTTTATTATTATGATTATTCTATTGTTATCTTATTCTTTAATTTATTATTACAATTTTTTTGTTTTACTTTAATTTTTTTCTATTTTAATTCTAAATACTTCTCTTTTTGAGTATTTTTATTATATAGTTTTTACTCTTATGTTTTTTAAAATCTGATTTGAAAATGTTTTTCTTGTGTGGAAGATCTATATCGAAACTATCTTTCTTTCTCAACGCAGGGGCTTCTAACACAGTAACAACTTCTAACACAGTAACAACCTACACTTCTCAAACCCACTTGTGGGATCACACATTCACACTGTTGTAATAAAAATTGAAGGGGAGAGGGTTTTTGGTCATTTGAGATTTGGGTAGTTTTGTCTTTTAACCAAGAAGGAATTTGGCCGTGCTCGATGCACAGTACCTTTACCTCGTTGGTCATGACATGGAGATGATTTTGGATTAACTTTTAAGCCGGTAAAATTATCTGTTAAGTTATTTTTTGTTTTCTTCAATATTTGACAAAGTTAAAAAGTGTATAAAATAAATTAAAACTTTTTAAACAAGTCAAAAGTAATAAGTTGGGTAACTTTAACTTATTATTTTTTAGCTTAAAAATTATTTTCGTTGAAAAATCACTTATTTTAATCCTATCCAAATAGGCTCATGGTTTTGTCAAACATCTTAATCAAGGAACACTTTTTCACAATCCTTGCGTCGTTAATTTCGCCGAGTTAATTTTTGTGAGCCCAAAAGGGAAAAGGAAGAAAAAAGAGAACTATTCAAGAATCAAGAAAATTAGCTTAGGTCCAAATTTATTTTCAAACATAAAAAGCACTCCTATAATTAATGATTTTCACTCTTAATATATATTTTTAAAGGTTATCAGTTGTGAAATACTTTTTTCTGAATACTAGTATTCATACTCGCGCGTTGCGTGGAGAATTTTAGGACTAAGTATCAAAAAGAGTGACACCGTAACTATCCAAATTCTACTATTTTTCTTGAATTACAATTTTGTTATTTAAGTAATTGAATACATTGAAAAAAAATCAAGATAAATTTTGTATTTAAAATATTTAAAAATATTTTTCATCTTTTTATTTTCTTCAAGAAATAGTAGATAATATTATTATATAAACCCGTCAACTGATAAATATTGCCGCAACATTATGAAAACAGATAAGTAATAATATAATTAATAAGTCAAAAAAGTTTCCTAATTTGATACATACCGACCAAAAAACCATGCTATGATACACAATTCTATTTATATATTGTTCGTAACAATTATCACCATTTGTGAGAATGCTGAAATCTGCTGGCATAGTTGGATCAAATAGAAATTTAGAGAATAATAGGTTTTCAATTAAGAAGATGTTGGTGATGAAGTTAATGAAAGTATTTTTTTTTTAAAAGATGTGGGTTTGGGTTTAGGTGTTTTCTAGAAATTGTCTAAATTTATCAATAATTTTTTTTTTTTAAAAGACGTAAGTTTGGGTTTAAGTGTTTTTTAGGAATTGTCTAAATTTATGAATTTCCTAATATTATATTTATTTTCTCTTTTCGTATATTTTTTTCTACTCTTGTATTTAATTAGTTTTTCCATTTAGTGTTTTAATTATAATTTAAATATCCTTATTTTTCATTAAATTATAATTTTGAATTCATTAAAATTATAAAAAGAGAAGCCTTTTAAAATTGATAGTGGCTTTTTATTAGGCTGCTACTTGGCTTAATATGGTGTCTTTGCCTCTCCTAATATTATGTATAGATAATATAATGTATAATACATAGATGCCTCCTTTAATTTAACTGACGAGCGCAAAACACACACTTAAATTGTGCTCGCTAGTCAAAGATAGTATAGTATAATATCGTGTCTACGGGGATTGGATTTAAATAGTATTATCGTAGTTCGTAGCTGGATTGCTCTCAAGGAGGATCAACAGTTGAGGTTTATATAATTAATAATCTAAAATCTACAGCTATTGACTAATGACAATCTCAACAAAAGGTAAGCAAGGGAATTATCAATGGGAGAAAATATGGGTTGATAGGATAGGTGCAAGATAATTGTTCGGGATATAAATCTAGATAATTCACTTATAATATTCAAGTGAGTCTCTCGAATTCACTTAATTATCAGTAAAAATATTTAGTAGAAACTCCACTCGCGATTAAGTCTCAATCTCACAATATAAACCAATTTAATCTCGGTGAAGATATGCAAGAATTCGTAATGGATTGGTCTTTAGGAGAACCTCTTTCGATTATCCTCTTAACTAGGTTTAATCAAGGATTCAACTAGCCTCTTTCGATTACTTAGAAGAATCTATGAACTCAACCAACAACATAATGCAAATATATCACAAGTTATGCCTCTTTCGATTACAAGAACAAGTGAACTTAGATGCAATAATTAAATCCTCCAAAAATAATTCGAATACATAAACATAGAGTTATAATCCACAAACAACCATCAGTACACCAAATCCATCAAAACCTAAATGGTTCTACTCCATAGACATGGAGGAGTTCTTCACAAATGAAACAAAAATAGAGGAAAACATAAATACAATCCAAACTCGGATTTTGAGTGAGGAATGAAGGATGAAATCCTTGTGCTCTTGCTTCTCCTTCTTCTCCTTAGCTTCCCTAGGTCTAAGGTATGTCAAAATCTATCAAAAATAGTGTTTTGAGATATTTAATCTGCCCCCAAAATAAAACTCGGACGAAACTACCTTTTTCTTAGAGAAATAAGACTTTTCCCGGATAGGACATGCGCGGTCGCGCACCTGGAGACCTGCTCGCGCACTTGATCGCATATTTTGCACATTGTTTTGCCCCATGCGCGCCCAGGTGCGCGAGCGCGCACTTGGTCGCGTACCTAGGTCGTAAATTGGGAATTTGGGAAAACATAAAACATGAAAGTTGTACCCCCTTTTAAATAGCTTTCCAATGATATATTATGGATCCCAAATGGAGTTCTGAGCGAAAAGGTATGTGCATTTTACTGGATAATGCGCAGTATGCCTGCTCGATTCTTCGTTTCGTTCTTAAAGTAAATTATCATCCGTTGATCGCCGAACACGATCCCAACTTAACCCTTGGGCTTTTATTCAGACTTCAAAGCTCAAAAATAGTAGGAATTCATGCCACAACAGCTACATAGCTCGGAATCACTCCTACAGGGCGTATAACATACAATAAGTGAAAAACGCGCATAATTAAAGTACAACGTAAGTAAAATACAGTGAATTAGAGTACAATAAGCGACTAAAATATGGGATTATAGCCTACCATCAACACCCCACACTTAAAACCATTGCTCATACTCGAGCAATCAAACCACACTTCACATAGACACGATATTTTTAAATAACTCTCCTAACTTATCATACCAATAATAATAGAACAGATTAAGCACAATACCATAATATCCTCGGTTCAAGGTTTGACTCAAAATCACTATGTATTTTTCACAACCTGCTTACTTACTCTAACACAGAGGTCAATGACATTACCTTTCCTTCATGAATCAAGTGTCCTCACCCAACAATAGAGAGTAGTTCCACATACAATAAAAGTTTAGAATAATTAGGAACTCAAGATAGAAAGAATTCACTCACTCTCAGAATAACATTCATATGCCACAAAAGATCCACCATAGGCTTTCCCGTAGTGTACTACTCTACTAATAGAGCTTGTTCAGTCAAGGATCAAGTAGGACTTTAATTGGTTGTAATGTAGGCTGCAGGACGTGTATGATACATTTAGATATAAGAGTAACTACACCTCCCTAAGTACTTTTATTACATATACTTAACTTTTAAACCCCATACTTATGTCAAACCATAATTCCACCTTCACATCTGTATATGTCAACTTCCAAATTCTTTAAGTACAAATACATCAAGAGTTACCACTATCAATGAATATAAACTATTTTTCTCTTCATCTTCTTTTTCGATTCAAGTGTCTCATACTATTTCACAACAATGCACTTTTCTCCTTATTTCAATATTTTCACTCAAAAGCCAAACCAACCACCCCACACTTCAACTTTTACAAAGTCCATACCAATTTCAAGTGCTCACGAGAGGTAAATGGTTCAAATAGATAAAACTTGTAATGTGGTTACCAAAGAAACATGATTACAGGATCAACGGGGTTAACTACGATACATAATAATTCGGTGGGTAACATATATAGCTGACTCAACAAAGAAACGCCTATATCACTTCCAAGACTGAACAAATCTACTATTTTGCTTTTCAAACACACAGGGCAAGTTCTAGACATCAATTGCACTGTACATAATACATAAAGTCTCACACACATATGGCACAAAACTCACTCAGGATCGGAGTTATCAAGACACTCTAATCAAAGTAGTTAAGCAAAGTTAAAAATATAATATTTAAGATGTTTATACAAGAGTCAAAAATTGAGCCTAAGCGTCACAACTAAAGCACATATAGCTCAAGGCATAATGAAGTCAAGTGATATTGCTTTCATTTAAAATCACAACACAAGATCTCCTACTCCGAAAAAAAATAAATAACACCCGGTTCAAACAAAACCCTTGAAAAAGAACCGCGACACAAAGAAAAATCAAGGGGGAATTATTATATTATCTAAAGAAAATATATATTTTTTCCGACTTTAAAAATTTCAATCTAAAGAAACGAAAACACACACAAAAAACGCAAACAAACAGGTATTTACATATGTACATCCCCACCCCACACTTTAAATTATGGCATGTCCCCATGACACACAAATAAAAAGCAAGAGCTAAAGAAAACTCCCTTGGACTTTTTCCGTTTCCAAGAATTTGTGAACTCCACCCCTAATTCTGAATGCATTTTTCGATTTCGCTCCTCAGGATTCTTTATGGAGCTCATCAGGCCAAAGTCCTTTAGGAATTTTTGAAAGACCCGCTCATTTCTTTCTTTCTTCGCCTCATTTGGAGCGGTGGATTATTTTTGTATGGTTATCCTCAACTTGTTTCTGTATTCATTCACAAGATCAATCCGTGCATATTTCTGTAAATCCCCAAAAATAAAATCCACATGATCAAGGTTAGAATAAGAAAATGAAGAAGAAAGGTCAACTGAGTATTCTTCTGGTATGTCTAAGACAATTTATTCCTCATTCTCTTCTATTAAAAATTGTAAATGTGGATTGGAGGAAGCGGATTTGAACTCTTCTTTTATTGATGCACAATCAACCAAAGCTTCATCTTCAATCATCTCAGTTGAGACAGAGTCCTCTTGTAGAGTGAAAAACTCTCTATGTAGATGTTCATCATTTCGGGTAGGCTCATTCTCACAAGGTATCTCCTCTATGTATTCACCATCACAATGTAATGACCTTTCTGAAAGTGTACTTTTTAGTTGATCCACTTACATTGTCAGGTTGTTAGAGGCTTCAACATCATGTGTGAACCTCTTTTCCTTTAACCTATCATTCACGTTATTAATAAACTTATACATAAGCTCTTCTAAACTAACAATCTCCTCTTGAGGTGGGTATCTCACTTCGCTTGCATTCTAGTCATAATAAGTGTTTTCATCCTAACTAGAGTCAGAATTGTATCCATATGAATCTTCATACATGTACGGACTAAAAACAAAGTGAGAGTGTTCAAAAGATGAACCATAGGAAGAATACCTACCTGCTTGACAATCAACACGTAGCACACCTCTGATAATATTCAGCTACTACCTCTTCAACCGTTTTCTCAGACTGGTTGTATTCCATCTTCACATCATTTAGAGTTCAATCTCAAGAATATGCTCTTCGAGGTTTCTTCAACAAAAGAAATCTTGAAGAGAAGTTAACCAAACAAAACTAAAAATAAAAGAAAAAAAATTAAAAGCTACTTCCTAAATTAGCACTACAAACTACTTCAAACACCATTGGTTGCCAATCCCCAGCAACGTCGCCAAAATTTGACAAGCACAAAATACACACTTAAATTGTGCTCGCTAGTCAAAGTTAGTATAGTATAATATCGTGTCCACGGGGATTAGATTTAAACAATATTATCGTAGTTCGTAGCTAGAGTGCTATCTAGGAGGATCAACAATTGAGGTTTATATAATTAACAATCTAAAATCTACTGCTATTGATTAATGACAATCTCAACAAAGGTAAGCAAGGGAGTTATCAATGAGAGAAAATATGGGTTGATAGGATAGGTGCAAGATAATTATTCGGGATCTAACTCTAGATAATTCACTTCTAATGTTCAAGTAAGTCTCTCGAATTCATTTAATTATCAGTACAAATATTTAGTAGAAACTCCTCTCTCGATTAAGTCTCAACCTCACAATATGAAACAATTTAAGCTCGGTGAAGATATGCAAGAATTCGTAATGGATTGGTCTTTAGGAGAACCTCTTTCGATTATCCTCTTAACTAGGTTTAATCAAGGATTCAACTAGCCTCTTTCGATTACTTAGAAGAATCTATGAACTCAACTAACAACATAGTGCAAGTATATCACAAGTTATGCCTCTTTCGATTACAAGAACAAGTGAACATATATGCAACAATTAAATCCTCCAAAAACGATTCAAAAACATAAACATAGAGTTATAATCCACAAACAACCAAATCCATCAAAACCCAAATAGTTATACTCCATAGACATGGAGGAGTTCTTCACAAATGAAACAAAAATAGAGAAAAACATAAATACAATCCAAACCCGGATCTTGAGTGAGGAAGGATGGATGAAATCCTTGTGCTCTTGCTTCTCCTTCTTCTCCTTAGCTTCCCTAGGTCTAAGGTATGTTAAAAGTCTGTCAAAAATAGTGTTTTGGGGTATTTAATCCGCCCCCAAAATAAATTCCCAATAAAACTACCCTTTTCTTAGAGAAATAAGACTTTTCTTGGACAGGACATGCGCGGTCGCGTACCTGGAGACTTGCTCGCGCACTTTGTCGTGCATTTTGCACATTGTTCTGTCCAAATACGCGCCAAGGTGCACGATCGCGCATCCGGGTGGTAAGTTGCGAATTTGGGAAAACTTAAAACATGAAAGTTATAGCCCTTTTAAATAGCTTTCTAATGATATATTGTGGAGCCCAAACGGAGTTCCGAGCGAAAATGTATGTGCATTGTATTGGACAATGCGCAATATGCCTGCTCGATTCTTCATTTCGTTCTTAAAGTGCATTATCATCCGTTGATCCCCGAACACGATCCCAACTTAACCCTTGGACTTTTACTCAGACTTCAAAACTCCAAAATAGCAGGAATTCATGCCACAACATCTACATAGCTCGGAACACACAATAAATCCAAACACGTCTAATTAAAGCTCAACGTAAGTAAAGTGCAGTGAATTAGAGTGCAATAAGCGACTAAAACACGGGATTATAGACTACCATCAATAACATAGATGACATAGATTTCTTACTTCGTCCAAAATATATGTTCTTTTATTATTTAGTATAAAAGGTATCAATATTTTTTTTACATTATATAGAATAAGCAATTAGACTTTTCTTCTATTTTTTTCAACGTGAAGTTTTGATTTTTACATTTTGGACTTCATCCAAAATATATATTCTTTTATTATTTTTGTATAAAATGTATCAATATTTTTTGAATATTTTTTCTACATTATATAGAATATGCAATTAGACTTTTCTTCTATTTTATTTTCAATATAAAGTTTTATTTTTATATTTTTTACTATGTTGCTTGTAATTGTTTCAAATTTGAATTAGACTTTTCTTCTATGTTTAAATTCAAATTCAAAAATAGTAACTAATTATTAATAACACATAGTGCATAATTTAGTTTTTTTAAAAATTTAAATTCAAAAAGAAACTAATTATTATCTAACTTAACTAATTTTGTCTTAACATTGCCAAGTGGCTTTTTATGCCATAATTTAGTAGATTTTTGAATGAACAATTTTTTAAAATACAGGAAGTATCCAAACACATTTTTTAATAAAAAGTCGTCTCCATTTTTGCCAAGAAACGCATACAGTAAATTGTCCCAAAAATTATAGACTGAATATAATTGTATTCCATTTTCATAAATTCTTCAAAACAATTTATACATTAAGCGGCTTGAGCTTAATTCATGTGATAATTTTCAGACTAAAATTTTAAACTTTAGTTTCACTTTATGTTTTATGAGTGATTTGTTTAATCCAAGCAGCAGATGATGCCAATACCGGAAGGCACAAATTTGTTTTTTGTTTTAGTTAGACGACCTTGACTTGATTCCAGCACATAGATTGCATCTCTTGTTTATTTTTATTTTTTTGGATTGATTGACAGATAATTAACTAATTGGATTATTCATCAATTAGATTTCTCTTTCAACAATTTTTTTTTTAAAAAAATGGAGCTGTTGTTGGTCGGGTCTCTATCATAAGAAGGAAATGGGAGAAATGGAGGGTGGCAGTAGATTGATGATTGACCACACGAGTGGGGAGGTCAAGTCCACGTGCACTTGGTTTTATTCGTTGATTTGATTGATTTTGTCCTCTTTACATTCCTTGTAAGATTATTGTATAGCAGTATTGTTTAATCTTACTATCCTTTCGATATTTTTCGTTCGTTTGCTGCCTCAAAGTCGCCTTCACGTATAAAATTGATGAATTCATTCACGGTGGCGAGAGGGGTGTACAAAACTAACACGAAAATTGTATCAAATCAAAAATCAAATCGATTAGATTAAAAAATTTGATTAGATTTGATATTGAGCAATAAAAAATTTAAATCAAATCGACATATAAATATTTGATTTTTATATATATATTTTTAAGACTTTATATTAAATTTTCTTTAAAAAATATCTAAAAATATTTGGAATCCTCTCATGAGATGTAATATTTAATAAAACTATGAAGTACATTTATTTTATTTTACTTTAACTAATGGGTTGTAACACTTTCTTATCAAGTATTATTGAAATGCATGAATCATCTCTTTGTTCTTCTTATATTCACATGTCAAGATTTCTTTTATCTTTTTCGAATTTAAAATGATATTTTGATAATTTAAAATTAAAAAGAAAAAATCGTTATTTAGATATCATATTGATTTTTATATTTAATTATTAAGTTCGGTTAACCTTGAAAACGTACATAAACCAAAAATTATTGTTAGACGACTAAAAAAATAACTATCATGCGGTACTACAAAAATTCTCTCATTAAAATATTTTAATAGATCATATGTTTGTTAATTTTTTTAATTTTTACTAAACATATATTCACTTATCAAAACTTTAACAAAGTAAGATTGAAATCTATTCATGTAACAAAAAACCCGAGAAACCCGAAAAATCCGACAAAACAGAACCAATCAAAACCGATATAGTTGGTTTGATTTGGTTTTGATAAAAAACGAACCAACCGATCCATGTACACCCCTAGTGTTGAGGAATGGATATCTATTTTCTCTCCAATTTCAAGTTAGTTGTAAATTTAGAAACATGAATATATTTGAAAATATTTATTCTTGAATTAATAAATCATTATTATTTGTTTTTTAAATTAATTCTTAAATCCCGTTTAGATTAGCGATTGAAAATATTTGATGAGCATTAAGTGCTAAAAATCAACTCTTGATTTTGAAACTGATTTCTTAAATAATCTGTTAAAGCTAAAATGATATTAAACAACTAAGATGTTTAGTACAAAAATATTGATACCGTTATAAATAGAATTATATTTAAGGTGAATGTCTATATTTTAGAAAGATTTTTGGGTTTGTTACTTGATGGCTAAGTCACATTTTCCCTATAAATAGAGTGGTTCTCTTCCATTATAAATCATCCCAAATCAATAAGAATTTAATCTTCCTACTTTTCTATGTAATACTCTTTTTCTTCTTTTATTGTTTTATAACACGTTATCAACACGAGACTCTAACCAATTAAGTAGAGGCACCTGCTTTGGTCACTAGCCTTTGGGATACGTGCGTGGTGCTCAACTTGTACATAATATTGAGCATAATGATTGTCAATTGATCCATGAACTTCCTTCAAAAATAAATGATGGATTTAAGGTAAGTATTTTACCTTATTTTTTTCTTTTAAATTCCCGAAATTCTATAATTTGATTTTAAATACAAGTAAAGATAATAAATTTTGATTATTACTCTAATAGAGTTTGTGAGAAATTATAACCACTCGAAGTGGTAAAATTTCTATGTCTTGCTATGATCAAATTCATGTATGATTATGAGCATAAAAAGTGAAAATCCGTCCCATTGAATTTGCTTTATTCTCATTTCCTTAAGAGAATGTGATATCAATATGTGATAAGTCTGAAAGAAGGCAAAATTATTACCGTGAAGGTAACAATGAATGTGGATGTGGCAATAGATGAAATTAAATCGTCATCATTGTGATTATGAGAACAATAAGAATTCACAAAATAATCATTCACTCTGTGAAAGTAATATTTATCATCAATTTGACATGAGATTTTGTAAAACACATATAGATGATTATGGTCCAATCATGATGTGAATGTGACAATATGTGATTTATGAATACATATTTATTCTTGGAAGTATATGAACGGGCTAGTGGTAGTGAATATACCACACTCACCTCTAGAAAAAGGTTTGAGATGAAATAAGAAAATAATATCATTATTATGACATGAATGATCATTGGTCACGTACCTATTATACGCCAAAATATTTAGTCAATGTGATTATTAAAGGACGACAGTAATGCAATAAACATATCTTGCATATAATTTTGACCATGACCATAATGGTTGGACTTTCTCTTTAAAAGATATTCACCATATACATGTTGATGAATATATGGTAGTACAAAATTAAGTGAGAGCTCTAAAAGAGCCAATTATTACTATTTTTGAGGAATTAAATTAATTATCAATAAGGCATTGTGTTGTAGTAAGTCTCAAAAAAACTTGTTGAGTTTCTAAAGTATTCGCGAAAACGGTTCGTTATATTGAGACTATAAATAATAAAAATTTTTAATATATTTATATTACTACAACTGTAGCAGCGTAATATGTATATAAAAATTACCCGCTTTATTGTCTGATTTGTACTACATAAATAAAGCATGATGAGCTTGTCCATTCGTTCATTCCCAGTCCTCTGATCAATGATCATCTGCTCTCTTAGGTCCTCTACCTGTTTCCTCAATCTTTTATTCTCACCCTTCAACTGAGCATTCTATTTTGCCACCGAACCAGGGATACCCGGTTCTCTACTTCTCTAGGCGAGCTAAACCATCAGTCGAAACACCATGAATCAAACCAAGCTTCTCCTCATCAAGAACAAAACCAGTCCCATTCATATACAACATCAGAGTATCATCGTCAGTAATAGACAAATTTGCATAGAAGTTTTTACTTCATCTTCATAAACTTTGGGACTTGGAGGAACAAAGAGGTAATTCTATTTTTGAAACTCAACACTGTCAAGACGTTTCTCCATTATTCAGCAATATCAGAGTCAAACACTCTGCCCAACAACACATTTTGAGACTTCAGAGTGTCCTTCCCGATAACTCAACCTTTTGCTCCTTTAAGGAACCAGGCTCCTCACTGACACTTTTCATTCTTTTCCTGACGGTCGGGTCTCCCTCTTCTTCTTCTCAATCTGTTCACTTTATCATTTATTGCATCTTTCTCATCCGACTTTATTTTCTCCATTTTGCTGTCACGACCCCAAATCCCCTCCGTATATTATTAGGCTTACCTACTTCAGAGCAGTTGGATCAGGTTTACATTCGCGAGAATGTCAAGCTTCATGGCGTGTCGGTATCTATAATCTCGGACTGGGGTACACAGTTTACATCGCGGTTCTGGGAAGCCATACAGCATGAGTTAGGTACTCGGGTGGAGTTGAGTACAATACTTCACCCTCAGATAGACGGACATTGTGAGTGGACTATTAAAATATTGGAGGATATGCTTCGTGTGTGTGTGATAGAGTTTGGGGATTCTTAGGATCAGTTCTTGCCTCTTGCGGAGTTTGCCTACAAAAACAGTTATCAATCGAGCATTCATATGGCCCCGTATGAGGCTTTCTATGGTAGGCGGTGCCGGCCTCCGGTGGGTTGGTTTGAGCCGAGTAAGACTAGGCTATTGGGTACAGACTTGGTTCAAGATGCTTTGGAAAAGGTTAAATTGATTCAGGATCGACTTCCTACATCCCAATCCAGACAGAAGAGTTATGCATATCGAAAGGTTTGCGACGTTGCTTTCTTGGTTGGGGTGCGGATCTTGCTTCGGGTTTCGCCCATGAAGGGTGTTATGAGATTCGGGAAGAAAGGCAAGCTGATCTCTAGGTATATCAGACCTTTTGATATTCTTGAGAGGGTTGGAGAGGTGGCCTACTGACTTGCACTACCACCTAATCTAGCTGTAGTTCATCTAGTATTTCATGTTTCTATGCTTTAGAAGTATCATGGCGATACGTCCCGTGTGTTAGACTTCACCACAGTCCAGTTGGACAAGGATCTATATTATGTTGAGGAGTCGGTGAACATTTTGGACAAGCGGGTTTGAAATTTAAGGTCGAAGAATATTGCTTCAGTTAAGGTCCAGTCGAGGGGTCAGCCAGTCGAGGAAGTAGCTTGGGAGACCGAGCATGATATGTATTGCCGTTATCCTTATCTTTTCACCACTTCAGGTATGTCTCTATACTCATTCGAGGATAAACGTTTGTTTTAAGAGGGGGAGGATGTAATGACCCGGGCGGTCATTTTGAGTGTATTAGTCCCGATCTCCTAATTATTTCTCCCTCTATTTCATTTTGTGATTACGTGACTTACCATGATGTTTGGTTTCTGTTTCGGGTGAGTTTCGGAGTGAAATGAGACACATAGTCCCTAAATTAGAAGTTTAAGTCGTTGGAGTTGACCGTAGTTTGACTTGTGTGAAGACGACTCCGAAATAGAGTTGTGACTGTTCCAATAGCTCCGTGTGATAATTTTGGTCTTAGGAGCGTGTCCGAACGTTGATTTGGAGGTTTGTAGGTTGTTTCGATGTATTTTGGCGAAAGTTAGAAATTGGTTGCACTCAAATCCTGATTTCGGAAGTTGGAATAGGTTAGTAATGTCAATTACGATTGGTGTGCAAAATTTGGTGTCAATTGGAGTTGTTTTGGTATGAATCAACGTCTGTTTCGGAATGTGAAAGTTTATAAGTTCATTAGGCTTGAAATATGGTGCGATTCGTATTTTTGATGCTGTTGGATATGATTTAAGGCCTCGACTAAGTTCGTATCGTATTTTAAGACTTGTTGGTATATTCAGACAGGGTCCCGGGGGCCCCAGATATGAATCAGATCATTTTTGGACATAGAGAATTTGTTGATGCTGGGCTGGTTCTGGTGTCTTCGCACCTGCGGAGGGATTGGCCGCAGGTGCGGGCTCGTAAATGCGAGCCATTGGTCGCAGAAGCAGATTTGGTCTAGCCTAGCTGGGATTGTTGGTGTGATCATGTGTCCGCATGAGCGGACTTACGGATGCGGAAGTTGATGAGTGCGTTCACGGGCTCATATATCACATAATTTGTGATATATGAAAGCCGTGTACGCGGGTTGACGAGTGCGTACACGGGCTAAATATTGAAATTCTGAGTTTTCCTGCGTAGTTTCCTTTTCATGCCTTTATTGAGTTACTTTAGCACGTTATAGTCATCACGTTTAGCCTAATTTCACATGTTTACTTGTCTTAACTCCTATTTACAACTTGTATAACATGTTTAGTTGAATTACTTGCTTTTCTTGATTTCCGTATTCATTACTTAACTGTGGAAATTCTTTACTTGAAATTGCTATCCTTAAAATATCATTTATTTAGTTGTTGTGTCTTGCTTTTGTGTTATTGTTAAGGTGATTGTTTGGTTGTTTGCATGAGATTTCTACCGTGATGTTATTATTGTTGCACGAGATTTTTGCCGTGCCGTTGTGATTATTGATACGCATGCGGTGGTATAAGGTCTGAATGTTAAAACGCATACGGTGAGATAAGGTGGACTTGATACGCGTGGGTAGTAGGG
Source organism: Nicotiana tomentosiformis (assembly GCF_000390325.3). Taxonomy (NCBI): domain Eukaryota; kingdom Viridiplantae; phylum Streptophyta; class Magnoliopsida; order Solanales; family Solanaceae; genus Nicotiana; species Nicotiana tomentosiformis. Next base: position 89,187,442 of record NC_090813.1, read on the forward strand.
GAACTACTAGAAGCCATGCGTTGTGATAAGGTGGCTAAAACGCGGGATGCTATTTCGGAAAAAGAATAATTCAAAACCAAATATAAAGGCTCTCGCGGTGATATAAGGAAAGATTGTGATTTGTTTTTACGATATGAGACTACGAGGCGGTACCTCGGGAATGCTCCTGTTGTTATTCTTTATTGGCTGTATTGTTTGGTTCTTGTTTTCCTTTCGTGTTGTATTAGCTTTCCTTGGTTCCGTGTTGTTACTTCCCGTAAATTCTTTATTGTTCACTTTCATGTAATTTCCATTATATCATTATATCTTCTATCTTGTTTCTTATCATCTCCAGTAGGGCCTTGCCCCGATCTCGTCACTACTCTAGCGAGGTTAGGCTTGGTACTTACTGGGTATTATTGTTGTGTACTCATATTACGCTTTTTCACATGTTTTTGTGCATATCCAGGTACATCTTATCAGCCTCGGTATTAGTGCATTATGTTGCTGCTTGGAGACTTCAAGGGACACCTGCCCGCGTCTGCAGGTCTTGGAGTCCCCTTCTACCCTGTTTTCCTATTTCTTTATTTTTTTTATAGACAATGATGTATAGGATTGTTCAGCATTGTATCCAAGCTTGTGAATTATATCTCACCGGGCTTTGAAAAATTACACGTATTGAGCTTATAGTCTATTGATGAAATTGCTGAAGTTTTGAAATTTTAAGTTTTTGTTTGATGTTTTCGCATATTGTTAGGCTTACCTAGTCTTAGAGACTAGTTGCCGTCACGACATCCTACGGAGGGTATTTGGGGTCGTGACATTTGCTCCTTTTTTTTTATTTCTTTCTCACAAGTGAAGATTTCCCCCCTTCTTTCTCTCTTCCACATTCACCACATCAGCAGGTCACGCCACTTCATCATCAATCGGCCTACTTTTTATCAATCCTTTTTACTGGATTGGAGGTTCGTTTAAACAAAGAGCTCAAGAGAAAAAGAACATCATCAGAATTAATATCCTAAGAAGGATTTGAGGGACTAAGTCCCTCATTCAGTTCTCCCTTTCCAGCACATTCACCAATTCCTCCATCCTTTAAGACTCTTACAAACTCAACAACAATTTCAGCCTCACTCTCTAGAATATTAGATCAAGCCCGTTCCCTTTCAATTAAACTCCCATCAAAATCAAACAAAGACTTCTTGGGATTTTGGTTCAAATGGATTTAGGATTTTGGAATGTGACAGAGTTGGGTTCACTTCTGGAATATTTGGAGATAAGGATACTTTTTAGGACAAGGTTGATTTTGGTTTTGAAGAAAAGAATCAGTTTTGGTTGGAGTGTAAGAGAAGGAAATGGTTTTTTGGGGTAACGGGTCAGTTCAGAAAGGTTTAACATTTTGGACTTCAGAAATTAGGAGAGAGGCGAGAATAAAGTAATGACATGGCACTTCAGCAATTTAAAAAAGAATACAATTAATGAAGAGACTACTAACTTGAGTCACAGGAACCAGGTTCCTTGACGGTTTTTGAAAATCTAAGCAAAAACTTCTAGAAGTGCAATGTCACTCTTACTTATTTTGTCCTGAAACTGCCATGTGTGTATACATATAACAGTATAGATTTGAGTTAGATGTCGCCAAAAAACATATTTTAGTGTTGTAAATTTCCTTCTTAACATAGCCAATCATCGAGGGACCAGGTCCTTAGTTGAGCTTGATCAATCCCAACTCTAGACGGTTTCTTTCAAAGTGTTCCCTGTTCAGCGCCTTGGTGAAGATATCTGCTACCTGATCCTCCCTCTTGCAAACCTTCATACAAATAACCCGTTTTTCAACATTGTCCCTCAAAAAGTAATATCGCACATCAATGTGCTTTGTCCTCTTGTGTTGTACCGAGTTCTTTGTCATGTTTTGAGCTCTTGTGTTATCATACAACAATGGCACAATCTGTAAGCACACCCAAATCTTCTAGTTATTGTTTGACCCATATCAGTTGACCACAACAAGAGGCAACATCTATATATTCAGCTTAAATAGTGGAAAAAACCATTAAGTTTTGATTCTTTGTAACCCAAGAGATCAAGCATGACTCCAGAAAATGTTCCATTCCAGATGTGCTCTTTCGATCCACCAGATATCCAACATTATCAGCATATCCAACCAAATCAAAATTATCTCCTGAAGGATAGAAGAGGACCATGTCTTACGTTCCCTTAGGATACCTCAAAATTCTTATGACAACATTCAAGTGAGATTCTTTTGGGCTTAATTGGAACCTAGAACAAAACCCAACACTAAAAACAATATAAGGTTTTCTAACAGTCAAGTACAGAAGAGATCCAATGATACCCCTATACATATTTTCATTTAGTGGGGAACCAGGTTCATCCATGCCAAGACGAGTGGGAATAGCAATGGGAGTATCAATGGTTTTTGAGCTCTCCATCTCAAATCCTTTAAAAAAACACCTTAATGTACTTCTGCTGACTTATCATAGTTTCCTTGGAGATTTGCTTTACTTGTAGCCCAAGGAAGAAGTTTAGTTCCGCCATCAGGCTCATCTCAAACTTGCTTCCTATAAGTTTCGCAAACTCCTCTCACAGGGAATCATTTGTTGCACCAAAAATGATGCCATCAACATAGACTTGCACAATCAACAAGTTCCTCTTTTGTTTCTTCAGAAATTGACTGTTGCCATTTTTCCCTCTAGTGAAACCATTCTCTAGAAGGAACTTGGACAATATTTCATACCATGCCCGAGGGGCTTGCTTCAATCCATATAGAGCCTAGTCAAGCTTGAAGTCATGTTCAAGATTTTCATGGCACTAAAAAATGGATGGTTCTTTGACAAAAATTTCCTCCTTTAAATATCCATTCAGAAATGCACTCTTAACATCCATTTGAAACAATTTAAATTCCATACGATATGCAAAAGCAATGAGAATTATAATGGCTTCCATTCTTGCAGCTGGAGCAAAAGTTTCATCATAGTTAATTCCTTCTTCTTGATTGATGAAGCCTTGGACTACCAGCCAGGCTTTATTTCTTATAGTATTGCCAAACTCATCAAGTTTATTTCTGAACACCTACCTGGTTCTAACAATTGTTCTATCTGAAGGCCGAGGAACCAGGTACCACACTTTGTTCCTCTCAAATTGATGAAGCTCCTCTTGCATAGCAGTAATCCAGTCAGCATCTTTCAATGCTTCCTTGATAATTTTTGGCTCAATTTGAAACAAGAAGGCTGAGAAAGCCAACATGTTTCTTACCTTGGATCTAGTCTGAATACTAGAGTCCAAAGGAGTAATTACATTTTTAAGAGGATGTGAGCTCTTGTGTTTCTAGTTAGACACCTGGGTTTCAGGATGAGAGGGACCAGGTTCTTTCAGGTATGACCTATCATTGGTATCGATGGAAGTATGGATCCCACTTTTTTGCTCTACATCAGGAGTACCTAATACAACATGAGCAACTCTTCTGTCAGCTTCAGTTGTTGTGATGGAGGAATCGGGTTCCTCCAAATCAGTTGGAGGTTCTGCTACATCTTCTTCACTGGTATCCTTGACTTGACTCATTAGATCTGCCTTTCCATTTGCCATATCTATAACCTCTATAGGGACCTTTGAATAATCTCCATCTTGATCATCCTTATCATATGAATCTTTCTCACTCCCAGAATGTATCCCTTTTTTGCCATTTTCAAAGGACATACTCCCACCTTGCAGGGCTTTGAGTGAAAGAAAATCATCCATTCTTTCCATCATATGTTTAAAGCAGCCATTATTCATGTACCATTTTTGACTGCTTCCCTTCATTACTTACTGCACAAGAGAATCAAAGATTAGCCTTAGGAAACCAAACAAGTTTGGGTCCCTTGAAATGAGGGAAAGGGCGAATCAGATTTCCTATTGTCCATGCAGGCATCACACATTTCTTTTTCAGAGAATCAGGTTCCTTAGCTTTAGATACTTTTTCAACAAAAACTTTATTTTTCTGTTGTGACTGAAACTTTGCTTTACATGAATCTTTAAAATGTCCAGTTTTACACAGTGAATACAAAACCAGTTATCAAGCAATGTAACATACTTGCTATGCGGGTTTTATGGGGGGTCTTTCTTGTGGAACCCGATTCCTTGCATGTTCCCCCCATTACTTTTATACATAGAAGTGATTGTATCAGAGGACCAGGTACACTTCAGAGATTTATCTAGATCATTTTTAACCCTGTTTAAATCTTCTTGAAGTCGTCTATTTTTTTCAAGTTCAACAACAACACTCAATTTTACTTTTTTGAGTTTATTTTCAAGCTTAAGGTGTGCCTCACTTGCTATTTCCTTTCCTTTAGAGGAGTTCATGTAATTTTCCATTGAATTTTTTAAAAGGATATTTTCTTTCTTTGTTTCCTCCGCTGTTTTCTTCAAATCTGTAACTACAACCACAATATCATCTCTCTCATGTTCTAACTCTCTGATTTCCTCAGTTAAAATATTTTTATCATTAATGAGGTTGTAGTAAGTATCAATTAAAATATTAGCTAAAGATACCAGCTTCTTTTTAGAATAAGGCTTCAAATTTCTTTAAACATTCAGAAAGTTTACCTCTTTGTTATCATTATCTTTATCCTCATCAGATATTGCCATTAGTGCAAATATGGAGTCATACCATGTAGCTTCGCTTTCAATGGTCATCATGAAGGTGTCTCCTTGTTCATCATCACCTTCAGATTCACTAGAGGAATCTCCCCAAGCAGCCGGAGCTTGCTTTACAATATTATCCGTGGCATCTCCTCTTTTGAACTTTCTGTCGGGGACCGGGTTCCTCTTAACAGCCTTGTCCGCATTGTGTTTGTTGTGGTCCTACTTATGAAGAGATACTCTTTGATGAAATGTCCGGGCTTTCCGCAATTGTGACAATAGTCATCCCCTTTGGTATTTTTGCTAGAGCTGCCTTTAATGGGGATTCCTCTATTTCTATGAACCACTTTGTGGATCTTCGAGTAAGATAGGACATGTCAGCATCATCACCACTTGAGTAGTGCTGTCCGCCTTGAGGACTAGTTTCTTCTCCTTTTTGGGTTCTCTTTGTTCAAGGTCCTTCTTATTTTTCATCTCATAGGTTTTCATATTTCCAATGAGTTCGTCAATGGTTAACTTTTGTAGATTTTTGGATTCTGTGATAGAATTAGCTTTGCTCTCCCACGAACCTGGTAACACACTGAGTATTTTACTTACCAGTTTATTCCTTGGGATAATTTCTCCAAGGGAGTGCAGCTCATTGATAGCAGAAGTAAAGCGAGTATGCATATCGTGAATACACTTATCCTCCTTCATCTTGAAGAGTTCATATTCAGTGGTAAGCACATCAATTTTTGACAGCTTGACTAGAGTGGTTCCCTCTTAAGCACTTTGGATAGCCTCTCAGATCTCCTTGGCAGATTGATAGGTTGCGATGCGGTCGTATCGTCTAGTCTAATGCTACAAACGAGGATCTTCTTTGCCCTGAAGTTTTTCTCGATGGCCTTCCAATCAACATCATTATATTCCTTCATTATCTTTGGAATTGTAACTGTTCCCTCGCCAATGGTCTTCATGGGGGTGAAGGGTCCATCACAGATAACATCCTAGAGTTAAATCTTCTGCCATGATAAAATCATGCATCCTCGTCTTCCACCAGCCATAGTATTGTCCATTGAATCTTGGTGGTCTGTAGGTTGATTGTCCTTCTTCAGAATTTGGTGGAGCAGCTATGTTGATCCTTCCTAGGTATTAGCCTTATAGAAAGAACCTACTCCGATACCAATTGATGTAAACTAAGAGTCCACCAAACTATATAGAGAACCAGGGTCTCTATTAGTTCCCATAGTAACGACCAGACTGTAAAATCCAACAGTTTAGGGAACCAAGTTCTCTATCTGTTCCCGTGATAAATCGCCAGTAAATAAAGAACACGCTATATTTATATGAAAAACTCATTGCTCAAGGAATTAAAAACCACGACCTACCCTAATAGGATTTCAACTCCACTAAACCAAGCACACTTCATATTATAACATATTGCAATGTAGGAATTAAATTCTTAATCCCTTACCCCTTACAATAACTCTATTGTAAGCATTTTGTAATAGCTCTACTACAAAGAAACAAACCATGACTAACTCTAGTCAAGAAACTAAACCATGTGCCTCTTGATCTAACATTGGATAAATCTCATACAATAACTGTCCTAGTTCTTTTATAGCTTTTGTTTTATTTCTTTTGGAACGATTATACTTGATAAGTTATGCGTCTTTTATTTTGATGATTTGACAAACTTCATGAGAGAACGAGAAAAGGAACCTGATACTACTAGTTCCCTTCCATTCAGAATAACTAGTCATATGTCTGGTTCAATTCTAAATGAAATTAGATAAGGGAACAACAGAGGGAACAGATAAGGATCAGTTCCCCTGGTCGTCGTACAGTCAACTCTACATCTGTAAAAACTGCTGCACTGCTCCGTCTGGCAGCAGTATAATATCACAGTTATAGCTTGCTAAGGCCAAACTAAAGGACACTTTATTACAACATCCTTGATGACCTCACATACATATTATCTACATGAGGCAAGGGATTTCATTCCTCAACACTTGCAAAACCTAAAATTAATTTTTCTCTCTCAAGTGCTAGCTACCACCTCTCTCAAGAACAAAGCTGTTGCAATCTCAAGGACAGATTGAAGATATTTTAAGTCCTTAGGTTTGTTGAGTCTTTGTTATTTTGTTCTTCATTTGTAATCTTACACTACTTTCAAGAAATGTCTTTGTAGGACAGACTTAATCCATCGATATGAACATTATGAATTGTTCCATAATAACACTATTTATTGCAAAGATTATAAACTGGTCAAACTAGCTTATGCACATTTTTAAATATATCTATTTATTTGGTAAACACACAAAATCTATATAATTACCTAAGTGTTTAAAAATCATAATCAGCCTAATATGTCATAAGTTAGTCACCCAATACTTATGGCATTCCAGATTATAAGCTTTTTTATTTGATCAAGTATTTCACTAATATATCTTTAATATCTTTTTTGATTCTCAAAACAGTTTTCCTGGATAGAATTCCTAACTCCATCACCTTTTCGTTTTCATCGTCCGATCTTCTCCTTATACTGATACTTTCAAATCTAAAATTTGTATAAATAATTTTGCTAAAGACATAACAGTTTCACTTTAATGAAAAAATAGCGTATCCGTTATAAAACAATAAAAAAAGAAGAGTATTGCAAAGAAAAGTAGGAAGGTAATTTTTTTATTGATTTGGGATGATTTATAATGGAATAGAATCCCTCTATTTATAGGGAAAAAATGACTTAGCCACCAAGTAACAAACCCTAAAATCTCTCTAAAATATAGACATTTACCTTCAATATAATTTTATTTATAACACTCCCCCTTGAATGTGTATTCAACAGATAATGTGCCTCGTTAAAACCTTAACTAAAATAAAACTCAATGGGAAAAAAATCTCTAGAGAAGGAAAAAGAGTACACATGTTTAGAAATATGCCTTTTGGTTGCCTCGTTAAAAACCTTACAAGGAAAACCAGTAGGACAAAATCTTGTGAGGAAAAAAAGAGTACAACGTGTATTAGCTCCCTCTGATGAGGGTATCAATTCACATCCCTGAGCCTTCGCATTCCAATCTTGTGAACCATATTCAAAAGATCGTTGGTAGAGATGTGATAAACAAATCAGCCATATTAACTTGAATGAATATATTGCACCTTGAAATCATCATTCTTGATAGATATATAATGTCTTCATATAATGTCGTGGAATGGCTTTTCAATATCTCCATAGAGGTATTCTCTCTATCACATTATCATGCTTATAGTTATAGTAAGATACATATGTGCATAAATTGCACTTAGGATGTGGTACTTCAGGACTAAGAGTTGTATATGCTTTAAGCGATTTAAATCCTTCAGAGATTGAGCCATATAAATAGACTTTAGATGTATATCAAGTTTTCAGGTCATGCTAGATATACAAGATAGATAAAAGTGATTGCACACTCTGTTGATTTTATAATTTCAAGTATTTGAATTACATGTCCTTCATATGAAACCAATTATATTCGAATTGTGTCTCTTCCATCTGGCCAATATTTTTGTGTCTGTATTCGACACTTAAGATCCTCATCTATACTTAGCGCTATCATAGATGTCGTCGATGAACATTATATATCGGTTCCAATATATTTTTTATAGAGACATAACATAGAGACCTCTTCATTCATTTCAGGTACTTGAACCTCTCCTGAGGTTTTATGAAATGTTATGCCATGTACTTTTCTAGAGCAACTGCCTCTTTCTTATGATCATTTTGATCATTTGCTCTTCTTCTTTATCAAGAATTTTATTTGAAACTGATTTGTGTATTCGCTTTAAGCGTACTATAGATTTCGTCCTTCTAGAACTTATTCTAATAGGAGCATTTGCAGTGAGAATATAGTTACTTTCTTTGGGTCACTAAATACGTCCAGCATGCTTTGTAATATATTACAGATGAATTATCTTTTTATGAACTTCAAGTTCATATTATCTTATTCGAGGATCTAGATGTAGAAATGATAATTCATTCCATGTAACTTTTTTTCAAATGTTTATCATCTCTCTCCCTCATGTTAGAAAAACTAACTTGCTTTCTCAACTTTGGGAACCCATCTTTGTGCGTTATGATGTTAATCAAAATATACACCGCACATCAATAATAATAAGATGGAATTATTTGCTTCCTGACCCCGAACCAGTTGTGAGGGAAGAATGTAATATACTTTCGTGTTTAACGTATATCAAACTGATATAGATAACTTTGTTCTCATAAGCAATAGTTTAGCTATTAAGTGGAGGCAGTCAATAAATCGTTTTGCTAAACCAACTGTGATGTAAACCTACTTATCAAAATGAACTTTCTTGAATAGAAAATCTGGAAATTATACTCTAAATTAAATTCTTGAGCAAGAAACCTAGCATTCAAGTTGCGGGTGTATAATAAACACACATGTAACCATCTCATAGATGAATCTTTATAAGGTTTACATGGCAGGTGAATGAGCCCATATTCACCTTTGATAAATTTGTAGAATTCAAGGGATTCAATCTCAATTTTTGTTGGTATAATAATCGCGAGAACAAGCAACACATGAGAATTCATGAAAAATCTCCTTCAACACTTACCCATGTGAATTCTCATTTATTTTGCACATCGTGCTTAAATCAAGTTTGCTCAATAGGCCATGCTTGTTAAAATTATCTGTATCAATAAACTTCAGGTTTATATTATGACATGTGCAATTCTCTATACAGTTTGGTGGACCCTTAGTTTACATCAATACTCTCTCTCACTTGCTATCTTAGTATTCAAATTAGTGTAGTGTTATTTAAGAGAGACGTTAAAAATAATGAGAATAATTTACACAAATACTATCATGATTTAGTTTACTAATTATCTTTCTATTGTTTATAAAATATAAAATTAATAAAATTCATACTTACGAAAATGTTTAAATTTGTTTCTGCTTTAACTGAAATTTCTCAATTCTTTGTTTCGTTATATTTTTTGTTTATTCATACTCTTTTAGTTATAAGCAAATCATCTCATATTAGTCTTATCATTAACGGAGGTCCAACGTATAAATGGTGGCCTCCATGTGTCCAGATTCTTTGAAAAGAAAGATTCAAATTTTACCTCAGAGCCTTAACCTTTTAATTCTGATTTAAAATTATCCTAAGGTTAGAACTTTGTAAGGGTCAAGGCAAAAAAGATACATTTTTGTAATGGTATAATATTTGATTAAAAATCAAACAATGAATAAAGTTGCATAATCTCAAATATTATGAGAGCAAATTTGATCCATTTTCCTTGAAAATATGATCTGCTTTGAGTTGTGTCGTTTTTACTGTAGAAAATAAATGAAGATGGCAAAGGCCAAAAACCAAGAAAGATTGCTAAGTTTAGCAAACAGTGTTTTTCACTTTCCCCAAGCTATCTTGTTCATAGATGGTCCACCTCTACTATGGCTTAGCCTGCAACTCTGCACTACCATATTTAACTTTTTACCATAGCGGAAAAATTAGAGCTGACCCCCTCTCTCCTCTGCCATTCCTGCCTCCTTGCCTGCTGCCCCCGTGCTCTTTTGTGTTCCTTTCCTCTATTTGTCAACTCTCCTCCTAATCACGAGCAGCAATTTTTGTACCTGCACCATATCTTTTCATCTATTTGGACCAGTAATTTGTACATACTTTACCACTTCATTTCTAACTCATTTTCATTCAAAACACTCCCTTTTTACTACTACTTTTTTGCATTTCAATTTCTAACGGTTAGAGTCCAAATAATCAGGTGTCTTGTAGAAGTTACTAAAGAAATCTTGAACGATGATAAATTATATAATAAAAAAAAATATATCAAAGGGATACAAATATTTAATGTGGTTCAGTCAATTGACCTACGTCCACAGGCGTAGATGAGTAATCCATTATATAAAAAGATAGTATAAAATATCGAGAGAACAACTCACAAAGAGTCAAACATAAGTGACACACTAACACTTGTCCTAGTAAAGTTCTTTTTCTAAACAAGACTCTCAAATCCCTTATAGCTACATTGTGGATGCTGTTGAACGAGAAAGAAGAATCCTCAATTTATACAAATCCAAACATTTTCCTCCTAGAAAAAGGAATAGCCATTAGGAGAGATATTTATAATTTCCTTCTTAGAAAAGAAAAATTCAATTATGATAAATATGTTGTCCTTTCCTCCAAGAGATAGGAAACCAAATATGGTAAAAAAAATCACGACAATTAGCTAACACGTTTAGCCATAATTTTTTTTTAAAAACTTTTTTTCGGAATTTCGAAATTTTTAAAAATTTGAAAAACTACTTAAAACTGTTTTTCAAAATTTTTCATTTCAAATCACTCACAAAAATTCAAAAACAACTTCAAATTGTATTAATGTCCAAACACAACTCCAATTTTCAAATAACATTTTTAGTTGAATTATTTTTACTTTTTTTCCCGGAATTTTACAATTCTTATGTACAAACAGCCACTAAATATCTCATGCTTTCTGCTCACTTTGGATAGCCCGATGAAAGAATATGCAATTTGAGTATATTTCGTGAGTGAATAGCCAGATGAAGTATATTTGCGAATGCACTGTCTCACTTTCGAAAATCAAGAACAAAATTTGATTTTGAACCACAGACTCTATTTTGGATTTTCCACCTTTACCTACTTTATTTACTTTATGCAAAGACTTAAATGGAGTTCGTCTCGATCAGTTTCCTCTTGTAATAACTCGCATTAAAGCTTGTCGTTCTACTTTCAACAATAATACATGCATCCTTATATATTCAGCACAAAAAAAAAATAAAAAAATTAGCGAAACTGTTACACAATAAATGTGAGACAAGTATATACTCTGTTAAAAAATAGCAAATACTTGACCTTTCTAATTTAATAAACGAGAGTAAAAAAGAAACCAAAATCGTTATTTTGAGAAGCAGCAGCTACGTCTTGTCTTTGACCAGCACCACCACTGTAACCGTATTAACTGTGGTGCAGTGGTCACCTTTCTGGTTCTACTAACTAAGGCCACATCCAATTCTGACGGAATCTTTCTTATCTACATTCAGTTTCCAGTTTCCATATTATTATATTTCTGCACAACAGGTCTTCAATTCTGCTTTCTTGTTCCCAAATTGCACTCTTCAAATACGAATTCACCTCCATTTACCATTCTTACCTTCTTCTCCTTTCCCACAAGTACCATAATAAATGATTCTGTTTACCCGAAAAACGGATAGAGTTGAATTTATACGTAACCAGTTCTAAGGGTTCGTGGTATAATTTGACACAAATCATAAAGGTAAGTAGAAATACGTCGAATATTGATTGTAAAGAATGAAATACGAACCGAATTAAATGGAGAATGATTTATGAGCAAGCAAGACGAATCAATACATAAAGCTCACAAAAGGATAATCTCTATATGAAACTCAATAATCTTTTCAATATGGGAGTGTGTAGATGCCCCACTTACAGAAATGATCGTCATTCTTCTTATAGTGGAGAAAATCCTACTTTCGATATAAAAAATACATAGTGGGGATCGCATGATAGATTAGTTAATTGGTTTTTCCTTAATTCACGCTGATATTCTCTCCTTTAGTGCGGCTATAACGACTCTTGTCTCTTAGCTCGATCTTGATCGGACTTGGTATTGGTCGATCACCAGATTTATAGATCGATATTGGCTCGAGCTCGATATTGACTCGGGGCCCGCCATTGGCTCGCTCTCGGTATTGGTCGGTCTCTGGCTCTTGAACTTGATAACACCACTTCACATCATAGTTCGATTTGGACCCGAGCTCGATAGTGACTTCGAGCTCGGTAATTGATCGGTTCCTGAAACTTGAGCTCGGTATCCTGGCTTCAGATCTCATCTCGATATTATGAAGACGACCTTCGGTCCACTAAGTTCTAATTTTGACTAATCATACGAAGGTCGAAACCAGTTTTGACCGTATACAGATAGTCCCCTCGTTTCTCGGGAAGGATATGGCGAGAAACGATATGATTTTCTAACGGTACGCCTAGATATACACTGACGTTTGCATCGAGCCCGACCATGACGTACGTGATAGATGCCCCGTCGGTTCAGTTACCAAGGCATTAAATGTGTGTCAGTCGATGTCGGCCACTGCTAGTTTTGAACCGTCATTGTGCAACCTATAAATAGCCTCCTTCTTTCATCATCTCAAACTTTTACTTTCAACTCTTCACATTCTAAACTTTTACAGTTCTTCATCTTCTGCAAAATTACATATTTTCAAGTTCTAAAAATTTCTTTGTTGTTCTTCACCAACCACCAAAATATTCCAATTTTCCGTCTTCTTTGCTCTTTAAAAATTTAGATGGCCAAGATATCTAAATCCGTTCCTCAAAAAGAGGTTGCTTCGACGTCTCGACTGGCCGGTGAGAAACTGGTGATGGAACCACGCCTTGAAAAACTCGTTCCCGGGGGATGTGTTATTGATTCTGATTTTAAAATTGATAAACCCTCTTCGGTTGCTAGTCGATGCGAGCCGGTATCAAGATACATATGCTCGATACCGGTAAGTTTCCTTGATGTGGTAAAGAAAGATTGTAATTGGGTGAACAAAGAGGTCGTGATACCGACACCGGAGGAATCGATCACTACTCACGTGAAAGGGTACCTGTGTGTTTATACCTATCCTTTCACGCTGGGTCCCTTCGATCCAGTCATCATCAATTTTTTCAAGAAATATCAGGTGACTCTCGGCCAAATTCATCCTTCTTTCTGGACGATCTTAATCTTAATTCCTTTCTTTGTGAGTAAAATCGATGGGCTCCCTTTCACCCTCGACCACCTTATAAGATTGTATAGTCCTCGACTTTTCCGAGGCGGACTGATAAAGCTTCAACGTCGTGCCACCAAGGTGTTTACGCCGAGCATAGATGAAGATAATGATCGGGGCTGGATGGGCTGGTTTGTTCGAGTTAAGACATCGGACCTGATCCCGGAAGAGAGCATGCCATTTCCAGAGAAATAGAATATGAAACGTAAATACGATCCAATTTTAAATTTCTGTTTATCTTACTTCTTCACCCTTTCATATTAGTGTCTTTCTCGATATAGCCGTTGCTTGGATGCCGGGTGTGGTTCCTCACTTCGAGAAGTGGGTAAAACACCTGGTATCGACGTCAACATTTGCCGAGCGCTCATGGCGCGATTTGTCGAAAGGTCGATGGGAAGCTCGTACTCATGGTAAGCTTCATGTTGGTTTACTGATTCATTTGTCTTTCGAGGTGACATATTTACTAGAAGTATGAGTTTTACTTTTCTTCTTCTTCCTTCGCAGGTCTTGGAAAAGTTGCGGTCATGAGGCCCCCGACCGGTGGTGAAGAAGTTTTACCGCCTGTTTCGAAGCCGTTGAAGGAAAATAAGAGAAAAAGGACTTCGGATCCCGAGGGTAAAAAACCTAAGAAGAGGGCAGTCCGTAAGCTCAAGGGAACTACAATCCCACTGACTATTGAGTCGGTCCTGCATCTTAGAGATGATAAAGAAGAAGACAACTCTGGGCTGGCAGCAATATTGGTAAAAATTCAGGATCGGTGGGGACCGATTCAGTTTCTCCTAGGTCCGACAAGGTCAAAGAGAATACTTCGACCCAAGTTCTAGAGCAAAGGGGAACCGAGGACGTTATACTTCGGGGCAAGGAACTCGTCGAAGAGGCGGTTGACAAAGATGCGGGGACCGAGCTTGAGGTTCCCCGAGATGGAGGCGGTGCATCAAAAGACATTATCGGGCAATAGAAATTGGTGACTCCCCTTCTTTTCCTTCATTTTCCCAGTCTATGATACATGACGCCCAAGCCATGGAGGTTTATCATGAGGAGGGGGTCCATGGAGAGGAAGACCCTTTCCATGGTTATTTTGTTGGGATAGAAGATGCTACCGGTCCGAGCGATTCAGAGGCTTTGAAAAAGAGCTCGGGCAAAATGAGGGTTCCTCGTATTTTCGACGAAGCTCAGCAGGCCCTGAATCGGGTAAGCTTGCTTTCCCTTTATCAATTTTCATACTTGTATTTTTCTCTTTTGTGTAACTCCTTTTATCTTTTGTAGGCTTCTACGCTCTGCCACGAAGCGTTTTTCCGATCTCGAGGGGAGCTAAGTCGGTCCGAAGCCGAAATTCGAAGGCTTACTGAGGAGAGAGGCACCTTTAAGCTTCTCAGTGAGCAGAGGAAGGAGAAGCAAAAGGACTTCGGGCCGAGCTAGAAGCAGCTCAGAAAGAACAAGCCGACTTGTCCGAGCACGTAAAGAGGATCCTTGAAGTTACTGATACTGATTTGGGCGTGACGGCTAATAGTTCGGTCTCGCAGGTTCAACAAAAGCTCGATATGATTAGGCAACTTCGTGCTGAGGTAGACGCAGTGAAAGCGGGAGCCGAAGAATGAAAAAAGAACATGGATCGCTTTGCCGCTGAAAAGGAGACCGCCCGGGCTCAACTAGCCTCGGTCGAGGAACAACTTCGGAGCTCAAAAGAGAGAGGCTTGTTGCAAGCCAAGAATATCGAGGAGTTCCAGTCTCGGTTGGTCTCAGTGACTTCTGATCGAGAAAGATTGGCCTCGGAAATGGCAGTGGTCAAATCGGGGGGCCGAAATAGCCATGGTTAATACTGATGCAATGGTGGCTGTTTACCGATCCGATGCTGAAGCCGCTCAAGTTCGAGCAAAGGAGGTTGCCGAGGCTGCTCAAGCTCGATCAAATTGGGTTGCTGATCATGCTAAATGCCAATCTCGGAGGGAGACTCTAGAGGAGATTCATGCTCGTGGCTTCGATCTTTCAGCCGAGATCGAGAATGCAAAAGAGCTTGAAGTCGGACCGAGAGTGTTGGCCTTTCCCGATGATGATGATACCGGGAGTATGAGTGGTTCTGAGAGCGGAAGCCTCGAGGGTGAAGATGATGCTCCTGGAGAGGACTAAGCCCTTTTAGTATTTTTCTTCTTCTTTTTAAGACCGTTTGGTCCTTTAGTAGAAAATCTTTATCGACCATGGTGCCCTAGTAAATAAGTTTTGTATATAAAAGCTTAGGCTTTCTTTTTGTGGCTTCCGAATTTTTTGCCTAATTTATACGAAGGCCAAAAAGGTGCCTCAGCATGAGATAATTATTTGAAAGTCCGAGTGAGTGTTCAAACTCG
This sequence comes from Nicotiana tomentosiformis, assembly GCF_000390325.3. Taxonomy (NCBI): domain Eukaryota; kingdom Viridiplantae; phylum Streptophyta; class Magnoliopsida; order Solanales; family Solanaceae; genus Nicotiana; species Nicotiana tomentosiformis. The sequence goes on from NC_090813.1 coordinate 89,203,196, forward strand.
ATCATTTCTTATAGGTAGTTCCCGAGTGAGTGTTTGCTCGAACTTGAATTAAGGTAGCCCTTAGGCTTTTCAGTCGAGTGAGAATGATTTCTCGAACTCGAATTAATGGCAGCCCTTGGGCTCGATAGATAGTCCCCGAGTGAGAATGGTTGCTCAAACTCGAGTTAGGGTAGCCCTTAGGCTTTATAGTCGAGTGAGTATTTGCTCGAGATCGAAGTAAGGATAGCCCTTAGGCTTAATAGTCGAGTGAGTATTTGCTCGAACTCGAAATAATGTAGCCCGTAGGCTTTGTGGTCGAGCGAGTATTTGCTCGAGCTCGAAGTAAGGATAACCCATAGGCTTAATAATCGAACGAGTGTTAGCTCGAACTCGAATTAAGAGTAGCCCTTAGGCTTATAGTTGAGTGAAAATGGTTGCTCGAACTTGAGTCGGGGTAGCCCTTAGGCTTTATAGTCGAGTGAATGTTGCTCGAACTTGAGGTAATGTAGCCCTTAGGCATTATGATCGAGCGAGTGTTTGCTCGAGCTCGAAGTAAGAGTAGCCCTTAGGCTTAATAGTCGAGTGAGTGCTTGCTCGAACTCGAAGAAAGAATAGCCTTTAGGCTTAATAGTCGAGTGAGTGTTTCCTCGAACTCGAATTAAAGTAGCCCTTAGGCTTTATGGTCGAGCGAGTGTTTTGCTCGAGCTTGAAGTAAGGATAGCCCTTAGGCTTAATAATCGATTGAGTGTTAGCTCGAACTCGAAATAAGAATAGCCCTTAGGCTTATAGTTGAGTGAGTGATTGCTTGAACTCGAATTAAACGTAGCCCTTAGGCTTTGTAGATAGTCCTCGAGTGAGAATGGTTGCTTAAACTTGAGTTGGGTAGACCTTAGGTTTTATAGTCGAGTGAATGTTGCTCGAACTCGAGGTAATGTAGCCCTTAGGCATTATGATCGAGCGAGTGTTTGCTCGAGCTCAAAGTAAGAGTAGCCCTTAGGCTTAATAGTCGAGTGAGTGCTTGCTCGAACTCGAAGTAAGAATAGCCTTTAGGCTTAATAGTCGAGTGAGTGTTTGCTCAAACTCGAATTAAAAGTAGCCCTTAGGCTTTATGGTCGAGCGAGTGTTTTGCTCGAGCTTGACGTAAGGATAACCCTTAGTCTTAATAATCGAATGAGTGTGTCACGCCCCAAACTCGAGGAGCGCGACCGACGCTCAACCGAAAGAACCCGGCCGAGCAAGCCTGTTAGATTTCTTTCTACCCAAACTTATCCATGAATAAAGAGGAGATGTACTCTATTAATCAAACAATGAAAAGATTTTAGTAACAACTTTATTTTCATTCCCATTAGCAGCTTCATTCATAATTTTCAAAATATTACAAGTTTATAGAATTAATGAAAAACATGATTTTCAAATACCAATATTTCTAGCTCAATTCCCCAACATCAACCACAACCCATAACCTGTCTACGGAACCTCTAAGTACAACGGAAGAGAAATATGAAAAAGCCGGTAACAAGGCCCCGGTTATACCTCAACCACAAAGTATATGAGAAACAAAAGATACATGACCCCGAAATAAAGTGGGGCTCACCAAGCCAGCTGAAGAGAGTGTACCGCTATCACTGATCAATGTCGCATGTTGTAGAACCTCCTGCATACATTAAAGATGCAGCGCCCCAGGCAAAAGGGACGTTAGTACCATCGTATAACACTAGTACGTATAGCTAAAAGTCTTCTTTCAAAATAGAATACCCATATAAGAAAAGGCAACACATAGAAATAACAAGTCACAATCAACAATATCCAAATATCCAGTTAAAACATAATAATTTTCAAAATACGAACTTCATATATAATTTTTGGTTGGGAGATCATTAGCACCAATGTACACAATACCGATGTTCACAATATCGATGTTCACAATACCAATGCCACCGTACTTTTAGCACGGAGTCCGATCACGACCTAATCGGCTAGGCTATCTCATTAGAGAATTAACCACAATTACTATCAATACCAATACCATCGTAATTTTAGCACGGAGTCCGATCACGACCCGATCGGCTAGGCTATCTCATTCGAGAATCAGCCACAATTATTATAAATACCAATACTACCGTAATTTTAGCACGGAGTCCGATTATGACCCGATCGACTAGGCTGTCTTATTTGAAGACATCAACCAAAATCTTAATTTCAATTACAATTTCCAGCACAATCACCACCATGTGTGCGACATGGTGTCTGATCACGATCCGATCAGCTAGGCTATCTTATTCGAGACATCAACCCTTTTATATCTATCAATCTCATCCCAATTAAGAGGAATACTTTTATAAAAATAACATAGGTGCAAATGTATTTACCTCATCATCTTCCACATTGTATAAATTTCCACTAGTATTTTCAACCAATAATAATAATAGTATTTTCTTGGCTCTTTTGGCCATTCACAAGATTCTTTATTCAAGGCACGATGGGCATATTTGTTATCCATACTTTTATGTCTTCCCTCTCATGTATCATCATCATAAATATCAACATATATATAATATTTCGAAAATCACAACTTTAAGTTCATTAGAAATGAACAATTTAAACACCATAGATTTTTTTTCGAGAAGTAGAGTAAAATGATTGGCAATTGATGCGCAAGTTAAAATCATCAACAAATAACACACCATTTATTCTTGACATATTTTTTCCCACAAAGGGCAATACACAATTTCTACTTACGAATATGTAAGAACGCAAAATACATTGAAAATACTCACAAATCATAACGTCTATTAAAACAACCACATATGAGCATAACTTGAGTTTATAAGCTTTTAGGCAATTCTATTTTCGAAGTCAATTTGGAATAATTGAATCAAGGCTCATTTCATAACTTTTCTCACATCATTTCATTTCATTGGCTCCATTGGCCACAAGTATAACTTTCACTTATATCAATCATCGCATTCTATACTTCTTTCACATCTTTATATGTTATCAACAGTAAGACATTTCCAATCAAGGCTTTAGGTACACATATGAGCAATTAAGAGTCTTAAAAATATTGAGATTTTCTCATATAATTTGGCATTATAACCTTCATTTGAAACACGACTCAAAGACATGGCATTTTAATGAACAAACCATACTTTGAACATCTATCTTTCGACATAAGGTTCATTCGGAATAATCAAGTTTATATGGAATAACCCGGAATATAGAAGTTAGGAATCTTGAGCCAATATACTTGATCTTACAGAAATATTATGGAATTCGATTCTAAGAGAGAAAGTTTAGCCAACATACCTTGATAGAGCTCTTTAATGCTACTAAAACCACCTACTACTCTTACAACTTCAATATACATCAACATAATTCAATTGGATCAGTATTAGTAATAAATTCCATAATTTAGGCCATTTAGGCATTTTTCAAATACCTAGTAGGCATGAATCTTTGCATCTCTTACCCATAGAATTAGTTCATCCAACTACTACCATTTACCAATAATTTATCAGACCTTCATTCTTAAACAATTCATAACTTTCAAACTCACATACATGACCATCCATCCACACCCAACCAACAAAATTTCATCAAATAATCACCTTTCAATCTCTACAATGGATATGTATTTAAATTGGAAACTTATGGCTTCCAATCACCATACCATAAGTTCCAATACTTAATTCATACTCATATTCCCATAATATATCCATACATATAAGTCTAAGGGTGTAGGATTACTTTTTGGAAGAAATCTTGCAAAACCCTCCTTTGAGTTCTTGAAGATCTATGTATTTTATGGAGGATTGAGTTAGTTTTAGGGTGAAATTGATAGAATAAAACACAAAATTAGTAGGGATTACTCACCTTGAAGATGAGGGGAGTTGAGAGTCTTGAGAGAGTGGAGGAAAATCCCAAAGTTCGTCCAAGAGAAATTGGGTAAAATGAATCCTGAATGAGTATATAGTGTTTTCGGGCGCCACAGGTGGCGTGGGGCGCTGCCTGTGGCGCTGACGACAAAAACATTGCTTTAGAAAATTATTTTTCAGTTTTTTGTTTTCAATTTTTATAAAATTATTGTTTTAGAAAATATTTTTTATTTTTTTAAAGCATTTTTTTTGTAAAAACTGGAAAAAAAAATATTTTCATTTTTTTCAATTTTTAGTTAAAAAATTCAGTTTTTACAAAAAAAAAATTGCTTTAGAAAATTACTTTTCGGGTACCAAATAATGAATCTTTTTAATTAATTACGAGATATTTAGAATTGGCCAACAGGACGATGACACGTGTCTCTCCGTTTAAATGAGGGGTATATTTGAACCCAAAGTATGACTGCAAGGGTATAGATAACCCAATAGTATAACGTGGGGTATTCTTAGACCATTTTCAAAAGTACAGGGGTATATTTGGTCCTTTGCCGAATTGTTTATGGAAGGTTCACTTTTTTCCATTAATTTATCTTAAGAAAATGATTAATTAGTTCTTGAATAGTAAAATTCTACCATTCATTGAACTTTTTGATAAATCATTTTGTTAGAATCACAAAGATCAATTGGAACTGGAGCCTTTAACCTTTTGACAAAGCATATTGTTTCTTGAACTATGATTTCTACCAACTAAATTTTGACAAGTTCAATTTCAAAAGCGACGGCAAGTTGAACAAAAATTTCCACCAAATTATGGAGGTTTTTGAAAATGCTCTTCCCCTATCTTTTTTACAACTTATTTTACGTGGATTTTAGAAAATATTACCAAAAATATATTAAAATTTTGGAGTTCACAGTGTTGGAAAACGTGTCAGGCTAATAGAAGGGAAACATATTTAAAAAAGAAAAGCAATAAATTGCACAAGACAAGAGAAGATTTACGTGGTTTGGCAAATTTTTGCCTACTCCACGGTCACACAAAAAATAGCTCTTTATTAATTGGAGAGAGAAAGAAGAAGTTAAGAGATGATTTGCAAATGAAAATGCATACCCTTTTTATAGACATTTGAATGCCCTGCCGACGTAAGCGCTTAAATCATAGAAATGCCGATGTAAGCGCATACATCATAAGGATGCTGATGTAAGCGCTTACATCATAAGTTCATCTCTTTTTGACTTTTCTTTCTTTTATTTTCTCTACTTTTCTTTCTTTCACATACAACATGTTTGCTTCTATTAATCTCCCCCTCGAACCTATGTTACATCAAGAAAGAAATTAAAAAAAGATTTGTTATTCTCTGGTGGCGCCTTCACGCTATTAGTCTTGAAGGCTAACTGAGGCAATGCACAACCTCAGTTTGTCAACACCGACAACTTTGGTCAACATATCTGACGGGTACTTTGATCCCGGTATCTTCTGCTGGGAAAGAGTTTCTTCACTTATCAACTCTCGGATATGATGATACCTCAATTGAATATGCTTCGATCTTGCATGAAACACTGAATTCTTGGCAAAATGAATTGCACTCTGGCTATCGCTGAAAACTGCCCTTTACCTAGCTCTTTCAGAAAATTCTTAAGTCAAATCATCTTTTTTCCAGCTTCTGAGATTGCCATGTACTCTTCTTCAGTGGTAGATAGAGCAACACTTTTCTAATGTCTGGACATCCAGCTAACAACAGTACCACCTAAGGTGAACACATAGTCTGTGGTACTTTTTCGACTATCTAGATCACCGCCTAAATTTGCATCAGCAAAACCTTGTAAGATAATATTGCTCTTTTTAAAACAAAGTGCCATACCTGATGTGTCTTTGAGATATCGCAATATCCATTTTACACCTTCCCAATACTCCTTTCCTGGATCTGACATGTATCTACTGACAACTCCAACTGCATGGGCTATGTCAGATCTAGTGCAAACCATAGCATACATCAAACTTCCTACTGTTGAAGCATATGGAACTTTGGACATGTACTTCCTTTCTTCATCTGTCTTAGGTGATTGGTCCTTTGACATATTAAGATGGCATCCGAGTGGAGTGCTTCTGGTCTTTGCATTATGAAGATTGAACCTGCTTAGTACCTTCTGTATGTACTTTTCTTGAGACAATTTTAAGGATCTTTCAGACATGTTTCTGCTAATCCTTATCCCAAGCATTTGCGTAGCTGGTCCTAAGTCTTTCATTTCAAACTCCTCCGCCAGTTGTTACTAAACCCTGTTGATATCATTTATGCTAGATCCTGCAATTAGCATATCATCAACGTACAACAGTAAAATGATATAGGATTTATCAAGATTTTTAAAATAATAGCAATGGTCCATCTCACATCATGTGTAACCATTATTCTGCATGAATCCATCAAATTTCTTGTACCATTTTCGAGATGCTTGTTTTAAACCATACAAACTCTTCTGCAACTTTGACACAAGATTTTCTTTACCAGAAACTTGAAAACCTTTAGGTTGCTTCATGTAGATGTCTTCTTCAAGGTCACCATGCAAGAAAGCAGTTTTAACATCTAGCTGCTCCAAATACAAATTTTCTGCAGCTACGATACTTAGCACCAATCTGATAGTGGTTAATTTGACTACAGGAGAGAAGATCTCGGTGTAGTCAATCCATTCCTTCTGCTGAAAGCCTTTTACTACTAATCATGCTTTGTATCTCTTCTTACCATCATGCTCTTCCTTGACCCTGTACTCTCACTTGTTTTGCAATGCCTTCTTTCCTTTTGATAACTTTGTAAGTATCCATGTTTAATTCTTTTGAAGAGAATTCATCTCTTCTTTCATGGCTAGCTTCTACTTATTAGAGCTTATCACCTGCATTGCTTCAACAAAATGCTCTAGTTCTCCAGCATCATTCAGAAGTAAATAGTGGAGACAGAGAGTTAACCTATCAGGAGCATTCGTGACTCTTTATATCTCCTTAATGTAGGTTCAGGATTAATTGATCCTGAATTTGATTCAAGTCCTGACTCCAGATCTGGTTCTCAATCTGATTCTATCTCTAGTTCTAGTTCTGATTCTGATCCAGACTCGGCTTCTGGTTCGGCATCTTCAATTTCAGATCAAGTTGTAGTCTCTCTAGCCACTTCATTTTCTGAGATTTCTTCTAACTCAACTGCTTTTGATGTCTCTATGCTGGTGCTGGTTAGTTCTACTTCAAGCTTGTATTTGTACATCACATTTTCAATAAATGTGACATTCTTGTGTCTTAGGATCTTTCTATTCTGATCATCCCAAAATCGATAACCAAAATTATCATCACCATAGCCAATAAAGAAATATTTCTCTGCTTTAGGATCAAGTTTATCTCTATCATTATCGTTTACATGCACATAAGCAACCAACAAATTTTTTTCAGATGTGAGAGTGTTACCTCCTTTTCAGTCCATACCTCCTCAGGAATTTCAAAATCAAGTAGTACAGAGGGTCCCCTATTTATGAGGTAAGTTATCGTGTTAAGAGCCTCGACCCAAAAATACTTGGGCAATCCAGAATGTATTCTCATACTTCTGGCTCGTTCATTCAGGGTTCTGTTCATCCTCTTAGCAACGCCATTTTGTTCCAGTGTTCCAGGAACTAACTTGATCATTCTTATCCCATTCTTAGAGTAGAATGCTTTAAACTCTTGACTATCATACTCTCCTCCATTGTCAGACTTAGACATTTAAACTTTAGACTTGTGTGATTATCAACTTTAGCTTTCCATCTTTTAAAAGTAACAAACACATCGTATTTATTTTTTAGAAAATAAACTCATACCTTTCTTATGGAATAATCAATGAAGGTGACATAATAGCGTGAGCCTCCCAGAGAAGTTATAGGAGTTGGTCCCCACACATCTATATGCATTAGTTCCAGCTTCTCTTTCTTTGGCGTCTTCCCGCCTTTGAGAAACTAACTCTCTTTTTTTCCCCCGTAAATGCAATCTTCGTACAAACCTAATTCAACATGCTTTAGGTTTGGCAACTTTTCTTTAGATGCCAACAACTTCATTCCCTTTTCACTCATATGCCCGAGCCTCTGGCGCCATAATGTTGTATGACGACTATGATCAACTGTTGTTATAGTAACTCTCTGTATTGCAGTTGCATACAATGTTCCCTTCTTGAAGCCTCGTGCCACAATCAAATTTTCTTTGGTTATCTTCCACGATCCGTTATCGAATGTTGTTGTATATCCTTCACTGTCAATCTGACTCATAGTTCTCAGATTTTTCCTGAGGCCAGGAACATGTCGGATATTTTGTAATTTTCATAGCGTGCCTTGTGAAGTCTTTATATGAACTTCACCTTTCCCAACAATGTCCAGAGGTTCGCCGTCTGCTAGATAAACCTTCCCAAATTTTTTAGCAATATAATTATGAAATAATTCTTTGCATGATGTAGAGTGAAAGGAGATCTTGGGAAATCACTTTATTCTCTTTGGCGAAATCTTCGCTTAGAACCAAGTCTCTAATATCATCCAATTTGAGTTTGGTACTTTCCGATGAACTGCTAATTGCAGTTACTATTGCAGACCAACTCTCCGGTGGGGATGATAGTAGAATCAATGCCCTAACTTCGTCATCGAATGTTATATTAACAGAACTCAACTGAGTTAATATTACATTAAACTCATTGATGTGTTCCGTAACAGATCCACTTTCTGTCATCGTTAAGTCGAACAATCGACGCATCAAATAGATTTTATTTGAAGCAGATGGCTTCTCGTACATATTTGATAACGCCTTCATCAGGCCTACATTGGTCTTCTCGTTAATGATGTTAAACGCCGCATTTCGTGTTAACGTCAAACGAATCACACCAAGAGCTTGGCGATCTAATAGATCCCAATTTGCTTTGGCCATATTCTCTGGTTTTACCTCTATCAGAGGTAAGTATAATTTTTTCTGGTACAAATAATCCTATATTTGTATTTTTCAAAATCCAAAATCTTTGCCATTGGACTTGTCAATCTTAAATGCCATTTTTCACAATTTTTTTTTGTGAATAGTGCATGTGAATTGTAACGATGATCAATAGTGTCGCACTATTCTTGTGAATAATGCATGCACCAATATCGTACTTTTCTACCAGAATTACATTGTCTGTGCTCTGATACCAATTGTTGGAAAACGTGTCAGGCTTATAGAAGGGAAAAATATTTGAAAGAGAAAAGCAATAAATTGCACTAAGACAAGACAAGAGAAGGTTTACGTGGTTCGACAATTTTTGCCTACTCCACGGCCACACAAAAAATAACTCCTTATTAACTGAAGAGAGAAACAAGAAGTTGAGGGATGATTTGCAAATGAAAATGCATACCCCTTTTATAGGCATTTGAATGCCCTGCTGACGTAAGTGCTTATATCATAGGAATGCCGATATAAGCGCATACATCATAAGAATGTCGATGTAAGCGCTTAAATCATAAGTTCATCTCTTTTTTACTTTTCTTTCTTTTGTTTTGTCTACTTTTCTTTTTGCTACTATCACAAAGGTGTTACAAAAATGATAACAAGGATTACCAAATTGTGAATTGAATTGAAGGACTTAATAATCTCAAATGATAACTAAGGATAATAATAGTATCAACTAAGCTTAAACTGGGTGCCTGTTAGGATTCGTGCAAATCGTATTCTTTTTTTATTTTGTTACATCATAATTCATATATTAACTATATTTAACAGGAAAAATGGGAATTAGTACGAAAGCATTTTTCTTATACGAGAAAACTCTATCTCTATAGAATTGAAACTACAAAAATGCTTCCTTGAGTTTTTTTCTTCTTATTTATGTATCACAAAAATTTATATGCACATTATAATATTGATGAATGTCATACATCTCCTGGGACTTCCATATGGATCTTAATTCTTTCTCATTTTCCAACTCAAACTAGTATTGATACAAAATTATTGCAAGAGAGAAATATTTCGAAATGACAAGTGACAAAAAGGAGTGTTATAACATGAATCATCTTAGGAATTCTATAGTAAAATTTCAAGGGTATGAGTGAAGGAATCGAATGGGCCCCTAGTCTTTTTAATGTCCGTATAAAAAACATCACGTTTTGTACTGCTTTCTTTCTATGCTGTTTTTAATTTGTCAGCCAATTAAATTCAATATTTCGTTCCCTTCTGCACTTGAGTATATTACTAATGATATCATCAATAATTTGATTGAAACTAGCTAGCACCTTTTTCTCTGGCTCACTGAAATGAAGATGATCGACATGTAAAATATTTTCGAAAGAACATTAATATATATTAAGGAAAATATGAAAAAGGGGATTGAGATCATGAAAAGAAGGATCAAGCTTGCCCCAAAATGTGTGCCTCCAACCAACATATTGCAAAAGAATCTTTCTTTGTAGCTTTTGGTTGGCTCCACTGCTAATTAATTTGCAAATATATAAGCTGAAGCTCGAAGAAGAGAAAATTAAGTGCACCCCACACCATGTGTAAATAGGTCCCCATCTCAATTTGTAATAGAGAGAAAGAGATGCCTATGCTATGTAATTTGTCTTTCCTCTTGTTTCTTCCCCTTTTTATCTTTATATTTGCCCTCTTTTTCTATCTCGTTCATCAATTCTTTTTCCTTTTCAACATTTGTTTTTACCCCAGCTCAGTGTTAGAGTCCCACATTGATATTATTGAGCGTATGGAATCTTGTCTCCTGATAAATCTTATGAATCATCATCTTATAACCTAACTTTTGAAATTAAGTTAGACTCAAGATCTCCTTTCTTTAACTGTACGAGATCAATAAATTCCTTGTTTTAAAAAAAAATTATTGTCTTGAGACGGAATGCACTAGTTTTAGTTTATGTGAAAAAGAGGGTCGAGGTACCATGTGATCGGGTGACTGCTTGGCCACAATAAGGTGTTAGAAACTTAGAAAGTGTGGGGCTTAATTTCCATTATATTATGTTTATGTCAATGTCGGCCTCATATGTCCGACTGAGACAGCAACAAGTAGAAAAGAAAGAGAAGGTGAAGTACTGGAGCAAAGTGCATGTTACCCCCTCGTGGGATTATCGCTATCCTATTGTCCTTTACCAAAGTACGATTTTTTATCATCGACAACTGACTGTTCCTTCATTATATTCCACCACCTAGTTTTAGTGTTAGTGTTACCACTCCCCCCTAACCTTACGTTTTCTGTCCCCAATCAACAAGTTAATATTGCTAGTTTTATTACTAATACTTTTCTTAAGGAGTAGTATATCTTCATCATGCATTGGACTTAACTTTTGCATTCGTAGATCATTAATAAGATAAGTACAGAATTTCGATTCTAAACATTAATTGATAACCTTATAATTAAATCAATAATAATTTTCCATAATAGGTTCATCTATATAGAAAATCTGATATTTCTCCCATGTTATTATAAGGGTGGAATGTATTGTTGCTTCACAATCTAAAGAGCTCAGTGAACTGATAGTCCTTTTTTTGTGTGTATTTATTTTCATTTATCTTGAAATGGAATCATGCATGTGTATATACAACTGAGCCGATCGTGAAAGGCCAATTCCTAGTTCACGATTATTTGTCTCATCTTTCGCACTTCATCTGATCGATGATATGTATTTTGTGGCACCAAGAATGTGGGGGACCTAAATATATGAAGTTTTTCTACTCAATAATCCAAATATTTAAACATGCATGCAAACGACCTACGGAGGACTTTTACCTATCCTAGCTTGTCAATTTTCAAATAAAACTGACCCATAGAGATATCTATAAGCTTACAATATTATATTATTCTCGTAATTCACGACACCACAGGCTTATAATTCTCCTTTGCTTAGTTGTTGTGTTCATATGGTCCACTTCTTTTCCAAAGATTCATTGAGAAAAGCAGAGAAATGTCTCTATATTCAAACAAGTATACTTAATATCACGGGCATTTTTATTTTTAAACGTTATTGAAGATTATATATTAAACAGAAAAATATACTATATACTATTATTGTATTTCATTGTAGAAAGTATATTTTTCTCATATCCTCATACATTAAAATAAATTGAGTTAATAAACATGTGTTATGAGTCTGCAGACAGATGGAACGTTATTTACTCCCTTGTTGTGACAATTTATTAACTGGAAAAAGTAACTCTGGAAGTGGGAAAGGATGCAATTTTCACTTGTATATTTATGGAAAGTCAGTATTCCCTCTCTTCAGTATTTAAGGGATTTCTGGGCTCAAAACATTCTTAACGCAATAAATATTGGTTAGGTAGTAGAATTGCATGTGTCGCCATTGCACACTAGTCAAAGAACACTGATCAATAACTTTAAAAACTATAAAAAGGACTCCACAAAAGTCTAAGCAAACGGCTGTGAACTTGGAAGAAACAATGAAAAACTGCTTCGTTTCGTTCAAAATTCATTCATATATTTTAAAATATGTTTTAAAAAAATTATATGTGCATATTTGATAAGATTTCGTATCTACCAATAACATGAAGCCCACTATTCTTGCAAAGAGCAACATCGAACGATGCAACGCTTAAAAAGTATAGTACTTAATTCCTACTATAATTAGGTTAGGTTAATCATGTTGATCTGATGCCTTAAACTTTAATGCTACTATAAAGTAATGTTTTAAAACATATCTGAATGATAGTAACATATAAGTTGGATAGCTAGCATGTGTTTAGATACCTGAAGCCTACCTAATCACATGGTCCACACCTGAATCAAGAAGGTCATAAGAAGTTTCTCTACTCTAATTATATATATTGCTGCAAAATTAGTCTCGCAATAATAAGTGGTTTAGGGTTTTGAATAGTTAAACGTAACTTACTAATGCAATCAGATATGAGATATCTATCACTTCGAAAACGCTAGAACTCTAAACTTGTATCAGAATTTATATACGTGCCAAATGAAATTTTCAAGTAGTATTTCGTTGGCGAATATATATGTTTCGTTAAAGAGTTAAGGTAATAAAGACATGCAAAGAACGATAGGTCAAGCAAAGACAAAAAATTATCCTCACCTTCGATTAAATAATATTAACAATGGGATTTTTACATTCTATATCCTCACTGTTTGTTTACCCTACAAAACGGATAAAAAATAAATTTATATGTTATTTTAAGGATATGTGGATTAATTCAATACAAGTGATTGATGGCATTAGATTAATCAAATTAAAGACGCAATAAATGGCCAAACCAATGATAAGAGTGATTCCGAGCTCGGTTGATGGCTCGATGAGGAACCTGTCCTAGATTCCAAGCTTGTACTTAAAAAGAATTTAAGAAAAAAAGTAAGAACTCTAAACAACAAAGAGAATTGAAATAAATTGCCTTGATATGCGTGTTATAATGTATCCCACGAATAATAAACTTTCCCCTTTATATAGTATGAGAGTTTTACCCTAAGTACAATTCTAAAAACGGTAAAAATCTTCTGTTTCTCTAATCACTGATTTTCTGCTGATATAGGCCGAGATTCACGCCCTGATATCCGGTTGGGCACGGATATCACGGCCCATTGTTAGTCGTATGCAGCTGTTTGGTAGTGCTCTCCGAAGTCTTGATCCTCGAACCGAAGTCGAAGGACATGGCCCCGATATTCCCGAGGGTAGGTGTTTTGCCCGAGATCCGATACGAGGGGCTCATCGCTTTAACTCCGATTCATTACGGTCACGTTTCTGCTCTATTTGACTTACCGGGAAATCGAGGTGTTCAGTGGGCCCGGTTTTACCCGTATACAGATAGTCCCCTCATTTCTTAGAGAGTAGGCTTGCCGAAATGATGGAAAATGAAAAATCACTTCTGTTCCTTCCTTCGTACATTACGACGAGGGATCCAAAACGTCCCATCAATTGCGTCATTCTGACTTCGGACATGTATCGGTCACCGGCAGGTTGCCTCCGAATGCGAAGCGTCGACTGTTTCCCTGTAAAAGCTTCCTCCTTTCGTCCTTTTTCTACTTTTCGACCAAATCACTATCTTCGAGCTTTTCAGTCATCATCAAACCTTCATATCTTCATCCTTGTTCTTCAATTTCCATAGCAATCTTCAGATTTTCTTCAAATCTTCATACTCTGTTCTTCATCCCCAAAACCTATTTTTCCAAAAGTTTGCGTTCTTTTCTCAAATTTTAAAAAACTCCCCTAGATGACAATGGCCAAAACATCGAAAAGTGTTCCTCAGCAAGTTGCCTCTTCATCTTCTCAACCGGCCGATGGTACTGAAGCGGTTGCCCCTAAGGTGGTTGTCCTCAAAATGGCTTCCCCCGTTGTGTCTGCTAACGAACCAGTCGCTGAGCCTTCCTTGTCAGTGTTCAGTCCCGGGGGCTGCTCCATTGCAGATGACTTTAAAGTCGATAAGCTCTCGCGCAAATAGGACCGGGGTAAAGGAGTCTCGAGGTATGTATGTTCTGTGACTGAAGATGTTTTTCCCTTAGTTCGTAAGGACTGCAATTGGGAAGGCAAAAATGTAGTAGTCCCCGGGTCCGAGGACGCTGTCACTACCCACGTGGAGGTGTACTTAAGTGTTTACACTTACCCCTTCATACAAGGCCCGATAGGATCGATCGTTCTAGACTTTGCAAGAGGTACGAGGTGCGCCTCGGGCAAATCCACCCATCGTTGTGGAGGATCGTGACCCTCCTCCGCTACTTCGTGAACAAGACCAAATCTCGTCGGTTCACGATCGACCACTTTCTTCGATTATACAGTCTTCGAATATTCAGAGGGGGACTGATCAAGCTTACCCGCCGGGTCAGGAAGGCCTTCTTCTCCAGTATCGGCGAAGACCGAGATCGGGGCTGGCAGGGATGCTTTGTCCGAGTAAAGACCGAGAAATTGATCCCCCCGGAATACATGCCATTCCCTAAGAAGTGAAATGCGTCTCGTAAGTGCAACTCCCTCTTAAAACATCAAAAATTCTTCTTCTTCCATTTTTCTATCTTCGCATTCATGGTTGTAGGTGTGCAGCTGTCGCCCGGGTTCCGAATGCGCTCCCCCGGTTAAAGGAGCGGATCAAGGGCATCTGTACTCAGAAATCATACTTTGAGCGCACATGGCGCGGACTCTCAAAGGGCCGATGGGAGGCCCGTTCTCATGGTAAGACCTCTTTCCGAGTAGCCAACACTATGTCTCCACCTTTGTTATACTAATTCATCTTCCCTCTTCGTTATTGCAGGTTTGCCTAAGACCCTCGAATTAGGGGTGGGCGTAGGTCGGTTCGATCGGTTAGTATGAAAGTACGATTTGGTTTATCGGTTTTTAATTTTGAAATATTAATAACCAAAACAAACGAAACCAAACCAAAGTATTTACGGTTCAGTACGGTTTTTTTCAAGGTTCGGTTCGGTTATTTCCGGTTTAGTTTTTCGGTTATTAACGTTGCAAGATTTTTATATGTTGCCTCCTGACTCCTCTTTTTCTGTTACATTGTAATATTGGAATAAACTTTCTGTTACATTGAAACATTGGAATAAGCTTTCTGTTACATAAGAAATTTAGAATAAGTCTTATGGTGCTCCATTATACAGAAGCAGGCAGCAGCTAATGGCTAATACAAATATGCAATTATCTTGGCTTCGTTACCGTTCTAAAAAAAAAAGCTAATGCAATTGCCTCTAAAATACTCTCAACACATTGCAATTTTCTTTTTATGCACTGTAAATTTATGCACATTAGGACTCAGAAGAATGAGCGAACTAGGAAAAAGGTTACTTCCTACATATCTAGTAACCTGAGGAAGAACGAAAGAGGACGAGGCGTTGAGGCGACGAGCGGCGGAAGAGGAAGAAGGCGTCGACATTCGGCATTAGGCAGTAGGCGCAATAGCTAGCAAGAGGAGGAAGGAAGTCAGCCAGTCAGGAACCCTAATTAGAAATTGTGAAATGGAACTATGAAAGTAGGAATTTGTAATATAGAAATTAAACTTGTGAATATTTGGCTTCAGATTTGTGGGTATTGGGTAATACAAATTGGGCTAAAGAGGAGGTGGGTTGAGCCCAATGGTTAACATTTAATAACTTAAAATTTGCTGGTAAAGGCTGTTGCGCCTCCCTAACCCCTCTTTACTTTAGTATTAACTTATAAATAACTTAAATATTATCCAAAACTTTGGTTTTTTCGGTTAACCGAAAACCCGAAATACCAAAATCGTTAACCGCATCGAATACTGAAATTTAAAAATATATAAATCGTACACCAACTGAATAACTGATTAAACCGACACCGTAAAACTAAAATTTATGGTTCGGCTGATTTTTTCGGTTATGTCAGTATTATGCCCAACCCTACACCAAACTTAGGCCTTTGGAAGGGGATGAAGATATTCCCCTGTCCGTTGATCCCTCCGTTGTTGCCACGAAGGGAAAAAAGAAAATGAAGAGAAAACCCTTGGACTCCCCGGGCTCCGAGGTGAAGAAACCAAAGAAGCGGGTGCTCCGCAAGCACAGGAGGGGCTCCAGTTCCCGGGTGCCGGACTCTTACTCCCTCCTCCGGCTTAGGGATGAGCCGGAGGATGAATCTATTTTTGTAACCCACGGGACAACCTATCCCATGGACTAGGATGCATCCGAGGGGGAGACTCATCAGGTCGACCCCCCTCAAACTCAAAAGACCGACGTGGATATCCGGGGTGAAGCTTCCCAGTATGCCGAATCTGCTCCAAAGGAAGTGCCCAGAGTAATTGAGATCTCTGGGACGCCCTCTTATACTAATTCTATGCTCGTGAAGGCCCAAGCGAGGAAGGAGAAATCCAACAAAGGGGGCCAAGGTACGGATGATCCCCTTCACTCCTTTTTCGATGAAGTGGACTCGTCTGCTTTGGAAGACTTCTCCGGGTTGGGCGATCTAGTTATTTCAAAGAAAGACACTTCCTCAGAAGCAGACTACTCGAGTTCAAGCCCGAATTTGGTCAATCAGTTCCCCGTTTCGAGTGTGGACCCCGGACGTAAGAGGTCGATTACTGACCGTCCCGAAGGATGCCCGAGTTTTGTCCACTCCTGTGAGGGTAGCTAGCTATCTCCGATGTCTGGTGACCGAGGAGGACCAGGAAAAAATAAATGCAGTGAATGTGCCATGCCTTTTCAATGAGGCACAGCAGGCGCTGAACCGGGTAAGACATAGTTTCCTTCCATCTATCTATAGTTATCTGTGTTTGATGTTTCTCATATTTTTTTTTATCTTTTTGCAGGCTTCGGTACTTCACCACTAGAGCTTCCTTCGGTACCAGGTTGAGGTCAATCAACTTGAGTTTGAGATCAAGGAGCTTGCCAAAAAAAGGGACATATACAAGCTTCTTAGCGAATAACAATAGGGGGTCGCCAAGAACCTCCCGACTAAACTAGATGCAGCTCAGAAATAGGCATCGGCCTTAAGGCAGGAGAACGCCGACTTAGTAGAAAAGGTAAAGGTTTTCGAAGATATAAACGAAGGTCTGGTTGCAGAGGCTAACAATAATACTTCGCAGGTCCAGCAGAAGATCGACTAGATCGACCAACTTTACAAAGATATATATGAGATCCAAGTGATGGCCAATGGGTGGAAAAATAAGATGGACCTGCTAGCCTCGGAGAAGGAGACCGCCCAGGCCCAGCTGTTTCGGTGAATGTTTAGCTTCGGGTGGCGAAGGAGAAGGTCGATACACGGGCTCAGCAAAATGAAGACCTCCAAGCACGACTGGGCTAGGCCATCGCTGAATGGGATGCCCTTGGCAAGTAGCTCGAAACAACGAGTTCCATGTTGGAAATAACCTCGGCTGATACTAACAAGATGGTGGCCCAATATAAGGCCGATGTTGAAGTAGCTGAGGCCCGCTTGAAGACTACTGCTGAGTATATGAGGCGGTTATCTCGAAGGGAGACCCTAGAAGAAATACATGCCTGAGGCTTCGACCTATCTGCCGAGATCGAAGAGGCAAAAAGACTCGAGGTCGAGGCTAAGAGGCTAGCTGTACCCCGAGGTGAAGAGGTCTCTGAAGAATCCAAAGGCCCCGACGATTCTGGTGACAAGTTGTGTTCCGATGAAGACTATGCGGAGATGCCTTAGGATTTTTCTTTTGTATCTTGTACATATATTTTGTTGAAGCCGTTTTTATTGGGCCTTTTGTAAAGATATTTCGGAATATATATAAAGTTTTTCCCTTTTGGTAATTTTCAAGTCTATTATCTTTAGTATCTTATTACAATTGCAAAGATTTCTAATGCCTTAGCACAAAATCAAACACAGTAATAAGTCATTTTTTAGAGGTTCGAACAAGACCTGTCCTCGATGCAATTTATGCTCGAAACTTATGGAAGCTCGGAGTGAGCGGAAATTTTCCCAAGATATTTGCTTTAATGTTTTTATACTATATCTTTGTCGAGGGTAACCTTTGAACATGTTTAAAAATTTGTTGAAGGCCTTATATTTCTATTACGGGTTTCGGACGTCTCCGAACCGTTTTTAGGGTGGCAGTAGTCTTTTAGGTTTAAACACTGCCTAATAGGTTTTGTGCCTCCGGGTCTCGATAACTCGAGCCGCCCGAACTTGTCTCGGACAGCAGTCCACGAGTGGGGGTAGCCCTTTGGGCTCGGATAAGGGTGGCCCTTGGGCTCGATAGTTCCTTGGTAAAAATTGCCCTTAGGCTCGATACTTTTAAGACGCAAAAAAATATTTGTTAGCACGGTAGAAACTTTCATTTATGTGCATAACATACAAGATTGTACGCGTTTGAAATCTTGTATTATGGCTGTGGTGGCCTATGCGGGTATGGTTCACTTGACCGTTTGGCCCTTACAATAAATCCTCACCACCGATCCTAAGGCGATGGCCCCCAGTATTCGAGGTCGATCTTCAAGAGGGATCAGATACTGTTGATGCGACCATTGACTCCGATTTAAAACTGGTATTCGACTCTGAGCTAGCACGATTTACTGTTGCATCATTAAAAAACTTGCCGAAAACCCCCTTTGGGACAAAATCCGGTTCAAGGGAAAAAGAGTGCAAAGCGTGCTTTTAGACCTAATAGCTACATTCTCCTTTGGTTGTTGCCTACAAGTGTTAGCCCTATTTGTAATATTTAAAAAAAAGTGAATGAGGTCGTACCTTAGCAGTAGTACCATTTTAAGTGGGCCATATTCCAGTTGTTTGGTAGTTGTGCACCGTTTCCTACTTCGTGTTTATATGAACCCTTACCGGTAATACCAATGACTCGATATGGTCCTTCCCAATTCGGTCCCAGCTTCCCTTCGTTCGCATTTCGGGTGCTCAGCATTACCTTTCTTAACACGAAGTCCCTGACATTGAAGTGTCCGTGATTGGCTCTTCGGTTGTAATATCTTTCTATCCGCTATTTCTGGATAGCCAACCGGACTAGGGAGCCTCGTGCCTCTCGTCCAATAGTGCCAGGCTCGTGCTCTTGGCCTCACCATTTGATTCTTCGGTTGCATATCGAAACCTGAGACTCGGTTCTTCCACCTCAACTGGTATTAGTGCTTCGGCACCGTAGACCAACAAAAACGGAGTGGCCCCGGTACAAGATTTGGAGGTCATACGGTATGCCTACAAAACTTCGTGCAAAATTTCCTTCTATTTTCCTTTAGCATCAGTCAAACTTTTCTTAAGGTTTTAAAGTATAGTTTTGTTCGTAGTTTCCGCCTGTCCGTTCCTACTAGGGTAATAGGGTGTTGACAAGATCTTTTTGATCTTATGGTCCTCGAAAAATTTACTTACCTTGTTGCCGATGAACTGCTTCCCGTTATCATACACTATCTGGGCCAGTATACCAAACCGGCATATTATGTGGTCCTAAATGAAGGCAATGACTTCTTTTTCCCGGACCTTCTCGAATGCTTGAGCTTCGACCCACTTAGAGAAATAGTCAGTCATAAATAGTATAAATTGAGCCTTACCGGGTGTCACGCCCCTACCTCGGGGAGTGCGACTGGCGCTCAACCGAGTGAACCCGTTCAAGCAAGCATGTTAGATACTTTCTACCCAACTCACCAAAGATCAAGAGAAGACATGATTTCATTAATTTAGACTGTAAGAAGATCATATATACAATACTAAATCGTCTCATTGGTTACATCATTTTTAAGTTTCAAGATACACACATTCTTATAATTCCAGTGGAACAAGAGATCAAAACACAAAATAATCTGTTTGACTTTTCTAGCACCCATGTACAACCCACATAGTGTCTACGGAGCCTCTAAAATATATAAAAGAGTGTTATAATTGTGCCGGAAAGAAGGCCCCGGCTATACCTCAAAACGTGATAACAATATGAACAAAAGATACAATACATGACCCCGGGATGAAGTGGGGCTCACCAAGTCTGTTGGGAAGAGGATATACCATTATCGCTGATCAACACTACCTGCTATAGAACCATCTGCATCCATTTAAAGATGCAGCGCCCCCAACAAAAGGAACGTTAGTACTGTCAAATAGTACTAGTATGTAAAACTAAACACCATCTCAATAGAATGAATAATAATACAAGGGGAAAATAGTCATGAGTTCAATAAGAGCTTCAAACAATACTAAAACATCAAGTAAGGATCACATAAGTTCTCAAGTCAATTTTCATGTTATTAGGTTGGGTGATCTTTAGAGCCGATATACCATAATTCATAATACCTCTGTATTCTTACACGGAGTCCGATCTCGACCCGATCGGCTAGGGCGTCTCATTTGAGACATCAACCATAACCACAATTTCATTATAATTTCCAGCACAGTTAGCACCATGTGTGCGGCATGGCATCCGATCACGACCCGATCGTCTAGGCCGTCTCACCCGAGACATTACCTTTTTCAGTCAATCATCTCACATCATACTTTTTCCACATCCTTTCAATTCATTGGCACTAGTGGACATAATTATGAAGGCATTCTTGGCACTTGGCCGTATTTCATAATCCAATTTTCCCTTTCCACATTCAAACATCATTATTATCATCATCAACAACAAGGCCTACCATTTAAGGCATTAGTACATATATGAGCAATTTCGGAATCCTAAGCACATAGAGGCTTTTCATACAATTTGGTATAACAACTTTTATTCGATCTTGACATGAAGTTTTAACATTTTTACACATATTCCACATTTTGAACACATCCTAAAATGGCAAGATGACATGGTGAAGCATTTAGAATAAATATTGAACATACATCCTTCAACCCAAACACATTAGGAATAGCCAATTCTATATTGATCAATTTGGGACTTACACCAATTACATGAACACTGTGGGATTCGATTCTAAGAAGAAGGGGGTTTAGCCAATATACCTCAATTGAGCTTCCTTTAAACTTTAAAACGTTTCGGAATTCTTAGCACTTCGATCTATTTTAGAAATATAACAAGTTCGACCAAAAATAGGAAGATGGCCATGATTCTAGCTCATTTGAGCATATTATCAAACACTAGATGTGCATTAATGTTTTTAAGGCCCTTTTAGGAAAGATTCTATCATTCCTCAACCCATTCTCTATCATTTTTTAGCTCACAACCTTCCCACATACTTCAAGAATACATGCATGCAAGATAACAATCCCCACACCCAATAATTGTCTTGCTAATTGCTTCCTTTTAGTAGATTTTCGAAATTAAAAGCTAGGGCATAGATTCTTACCTTTAAGATGAGGACTTTCTTGATAATCTTCAAGGATTGAGCACGAATTATTGGATATTAGGTTGAAGGTTACTTCCCCACTCTAAGAACTCTTTCTCACTCTAAAAATATCAGAACCATGCTCAAAAATGGACTATGGCATATGTTTTAACGAAATAGGGTCGGGTATAAAAGCCCCAAAAATGATGCCCCAGGAAGGATCCGCGGTCGCATATGCGACCGCAGAATGGATATGCGGTCCGCATATCGGACGCATAATTTGGTGCCAAAAACTGAAAAAACTCTGCATGGGTCTGCGGTAGTTATATGGCCCGCAGACCTGTTCTGCGGTAGCATAATGTGCCGCAAAACCTCCCTCCGCGAAAAAAGGTTGGTTGTGCGATAAAAGTGCAGCCCACGAAATTATTATGCGGTCGCATAATTGGCCGCGAAATTGACATAAAAAATGGCCCAAGTAGCTGCTTCACTCTGCGGCTATTCTGCGGCCCGCAGAGTGATTCTTCGGCTGTATAATGTGCCATAGAAATGCTTATTTCTGCAAAATAATTTCCTTCAACTCCCTAGCGCACTGTTCAATCCAAAAAGTCTGAACCGGTCTACGCCTACCCCGGCATCACAGAACCTTGGTTTTTAGGAAACATTTCACGGGGCCTTACACCGGGTGCCCATGGCAGGGGACCGACAATATCCATTCCCCATTTCATGAACGGCCAAGGCAAAAGGACCGAATAAACTCCCCGGATTGATAGATCAATGGTGCATGCCTTTGACAGCCGTCGCATCCCCGTACAAAGTCCTTTGCATCTTTCTCTATGTCGATCCAGTAATAGCCGGCTCTGATTATCTTACGAACCAAAGATTTTGCTCCCGAATGGTTTCCGCAAGTGCCTTCATTAACTTCCCTCAAAACATATTCGGTGTCTCCTGTCCCCAAGCATATGGTGAGCGGGCCATCGAACGTTCTTCTGAACAGGGTACCTTCGGATAGGCTAAACCTGGCTGCCTTCGTGCGCAGAGCTCTCGATTCTTTATGACCCGAGGGCAACTTCCCAGTCTTCAAGTAGTCTATATACTTGTTTCTCCAGTCCCGAGTTAAACTCGTTGAGTTTATCTCGGCATGGCCCTCTTCTACTACTGATTTTATGAGTTGTCCGACCGTTCTTGAGCTTAATTCTTCATTATCAACCGATGACCCCAAGTTAGCTAGAGCATCGGCTTCGCTATTTTGGTCTCGGGGTATGTGCTGTAAGGTCCATTCCTTGAATTGATGTCGTGCTACCTGTAATTTGTCCAAGTACCTTCGCATTCGTTCCTCTTTTACTTCAAATGTCCTGTTAACTTGATTTACCACAAGGAGGGAGTCACACTTATCTTCGACCACTTAGACCCCAATCTTTTATCCAATTCGAGAACTGCAATCATGGCCTCATACTCGGCCTCATTGTTAGTCAATTTCACATTTCTAATAGATTTCCTAACTATGTTACCCGTAGGCGGTTTCAACACGATGCCGAGTCCGGACACCTTTGCGTTCGAGGCACCATCCGTAAAGAGGGTGCAGATTCCCGAGGAAGTCCCCGAGGTTAACAACAATTCCTTTTCTACTTCGTGTATTAAGGCCGACGTGAAGTCAGCCACGAAGTCTACCAAAATTTGAGATTTGATGGCGGTTCGGGGTCGATATTCGATATTGTACCCGCTAATTTCTACGGCCCATTTGGCCAATCGTTCCGAGAGCTCGGGTTTGTGCATTATGTTCCTCAGTGGGTAAGTCATTACAACACATATAGGATGGCATTGAAAATATGACTTTACTTTCTAAGGGCGCTTAGCAAAGCAAGCCAATTTCTCTAGGTGAGGGTACCTTGTTTTGGCCTCGCCTAAAGTCCTGCTAACATAATAGATAGAAAATTATGTACCTTCCTCTTCCTGGACTAACACTCCACTTACCGCTATCTCGGATACCGCAAAGTACAGGTACAACTGCTCGTCTGCCTTTGGAGTATGAAGCAAAGGCGGACTCGAAAGGTATTATTTGAGTTCTTCCAAAGCTTGCTGACACTCCGGGGTCCACGAAAAGTTATTCTTCTTCTTCAATAATGAGAAGAAATGATGGCTCTTATCGAAGGACCTTGATATGAACCGACCCAGGGCGGCTATGCGCCCGGTTAGCCTCTGAATGACTTTGACATTGTCCACCACGGTGATGTCTTCTATAGCTTTGATTGTGAAGGTATTGATCTCGATCCCCCGGTTGGACACCGTGAATCCAACGAACTTCCCGACCCCGACCCCGAACATCCGGTTTACTAGGTGTTAATAAGTGGCACCGATATTTTTTAGTCTGAACGGTATTACATTATAATAATAGGTGCCGAATTTATTGATGAAGGAAGTTTTTTCTTGATCGCCTGGGTCCATCCAGATTTGGTTGTACCTGGAATATGCGTTGAGAAAGCTGAGTATCTCGTGCCCGGTCGTCCATCGATCATTCGATTAATGTTAGGCAAAGGAAAAGAGTCATTAGGACACGCCTTGTTCAACTCTTTGTAATCTATGCACATTCTTAATTTATTTCCCCTTTTAGGCACTACCACTATGTTAGCTAACCAATCCAGGTATTTAACTTCCCAAATGGAACCTATTTTAAGGAGTTTGGATACCTCGTCTTTGATGAATGCATGCTTGACTTCAAACTGAGGCCTCCTCTTCTGTTTAACCGGGTGAAACTTCGGATCCAAGCTCAACTTATGAGTGATTATTTCTGGCGAGATCCTTTTTATATCAAGATGGGACAAAGCGAAACAATCTATGTTAGCTTTGAGGAATTCAATAAGTTTTTTTCTGATCTCGGGAGTTAACCCCGTGCCCAGGTATACCTTTCGATCTGGCAAGTGTTCGATCAATATGACTTGCTCCATCTCCTCGACGTTAACTTGGTGGCATCAGAATCGTCGGGGGCGATGAATGGCCTAGGAACTTAGTAATCATCATTCTCGCCTACTTTTTGCTTTTTCGGTCCGGTCGGGGCCAGTCTCGGTGATTGCTATTTGGTTTCTTCCTTCCTAACCGACTCCGGGTGCTTTTATGTCGAGAGTGCAGACATTGGGATCACCTCATCGACCGCGAATATTTCTTTTGCGGCTGGCTGTTCTCTGTAAACTATTTTGATACCTCCCGGTGTGGGGAATCTCAATGCCTAGTGTAGTGTCGAGGGTATTGCCCTCATGTTGTGAATCCATGGCCTTCCGAATAAAGCGTTGTACCTCATATCCCCCTCGATGACGTAGATCTTCATTTCTTGGATGGTTCCAGTGGTGTTCACTGGCAGGGTTATCTCCCCTTTAGTAGTTTCACATGCCATGTTGGATCCGTTTAAGACCCGGACTACACGCACTATTTGGTCTTGTAGACCCAGCTGCTCTACGACCCTCGATCTGATGATATTGGCCGAGATACCTGGATCAATCAATACACGCTTAACTCGAGATTTATGTATGAGTACAGAAATTACCAGGGCATCATTGTGCGGTTGTATGATGCCTTCATCATTTTCATTGTTGAAAGAGATGGTCCCCTCTAGCATGTAATCTCGGGTTCGCTTTTCCCCTTGTAATGGACACCTTAGTGCGCTTCAGCATTGGCACCTGGGGACACCTCTAGCATGTTGATGATGTGCTGAGGTTCCTCTTGCTCAGTTTGCTTGTTGGAGTCCCTATTCCTGATGTGATTTTTGGCTCGATCACTCAATAACCGGGCCACTTCTTCTCTTAGTTGTCGGCAGTCTTCAAGCCTGTATCCGTGGGTGACATAATACTTACACAATAGGTTGGGGTCTCTTTGGGCAGGATCGGACTACAATAACAGAGGCCACTTGGTATCTTTGATGTGTCTGATGGCCGATACGATGCCGGCAGCATCGATGCTGAATTTGAACTTTGATAACCTCAGTGCCTCCCTGGCCCCGATTGGCCTGTCGAAACCGTTTTTTCTCATGAGTCCCCGGTTATTATGACCTCGATCGCTTCTTTTCTCATTCCTCGCTGGGTTATGTCCTGATCCACTGCCCCTTTAATCTCCATTATACTGTTGATACCGATCTCTACTTAGTCTTGGTTCATGATCGACTACTCTTTTAGACTTGTCATTAGTCCTGATAGGATACACGAACCCAGAGGGGGCCCCGAGCTGATCATCCTCCACTCTGAAGTTTGATTAGTACCTGTTATGGACGTCAACCCAAGTTACCGCCGGGTACTCTATCAAATTCTGTTTTAGCTGTTGTGAAGCAAAAGAGCTTTAGGGGTTGAGTCCTTGAGTGAGTGTTTGAACAGCCCAATCGTCCGCAACCGGGGGCAGATCCATCCTTTCTATTTGAAACCTCAACACGAATTCCCTGAGCATTTTGTTATCTCTTCGTTTGTCTTTAAAGAGGTCTGATTTTCTGGTCTCAACTTTGATGGCCCTGACATGAGCTTTTACGAAGGCATCTACAAGCATAGTAAACGAATCAATGGAATTAGGGGATAGGTTATGACACCATATCATTGCTCCTTTAGACAGGGTTTCCCCGAACATTTTTAGTAGAACCGACTCGATTTCGTCATTCTCTAAGTCATTTCCCTTGATGGCACACGTGTAGGAGGTCACGTGTTCATTTGGATCAGTGATCCCGTTATACTTTGGAATTTCGGGCATACGGAACTTCTTTGGGATCGGTTTCGGAGCTGCACTCGGAGGGAAAGGTTTTTGGACAAACTTCTTGGAATCCAGGCCTTTCAATATCGAGGGTACTCCTGGGATTTGATCAACCCTAGAGTTATAGGTCTCATCTTTTTGTCGTTGGCTTCAATTTTCTTTTCTCCCGATTCCACCCGTTTTGTCAGTTCCTCAAGCATCTTTATTATCTCGTAGTTGGTTCCGGGTTCAACTTCACCCGGCCTTTCTATGGTTGGTTCGTTTCCGCGAGTGTTTTCCCGAGATGGTTCGAGGTCAACTCTGCTGGAGGCACAACTTTGGTTCTGCAACTGGGTTATTACTGCTTGTTGAGCGTGTAACAATTCGAAGATCACCCGCAAATTGATCCCATCACCTTCACCATCGTGTGTACTCCGGGCTATCGATCGGGCTCCCCCGCGAATGCTCTTTTAGGGATCGATAGGCAAGTTTACGTCGATAGCCACATGTGAGTTAGTATCGATCGGGTCCGCGGTTTGAACTTCGTTTGCTTCTATAGGAAGCACTTCGTTGCTCGGTACTACATTGTTGTTCTCTCCATGGTGGCGAGACTTAGTATCAACGTTCAAATGAGCAGATTGAGAGTTCGACATTTTTAATTTGACCTGAAATTAAAATCTCAATGAATAAGTGTAAAATAGAGTGCGTTATGGAAATTTGTATCAAATTACCACTATTATCCCTAGCCCCACGGTGGGCACCTAACTGTTTACTCTAAAAAATGAATAACAATTGAATTTATATGTGATTTTTAGGATATGTGAATTAATTCAATATAAATGATTAATGACGTTAGATTAAGCAAATGAAAGACGCAATAAATGGCCAAACCAATGATAACGATGATTACGAACTCGGTTGATGGCTCGATGAGGAACCTGCCCTCGATTCCAAGCTTGTACTTATGAAGAACTTAAGAACAAAAGTAAGAACTCTGAACAACAAAGAGAATTGAAATAAATTGCATTGATATGCGTGTTACAATGTGTCTCATGAATAATAAGCTTTCCCTTTATATAGTAGGGGAGTTTTACCTTAAGTAGAATTCTAAGAAAGGTAAAAATCTTCTGTTTCGCTAATCACTGATTTTCTGCCGATACGGGTCGAGATTCACGCCGTGATATCTGGTTGGGCACGAACAACACGACCATTTGTTAGTCGTATGGAGCTGTTTGGTAATGCTCTCCGAAGTCTTGATCCTCGAACCAGACTCGGAAGACATGGTCCTGATATCCCCAAGGGCAGGTATTTTGGCCGAGCCCCGATACGAGGGGCTCCTCGCTCTGACTCCGATTCATTACGGTCACGTTTCTGCTCCGTGACTTACCGGAAAATCGAGGTGTTCAGTGAGCCCGGTTTTACCCTTATACACTGTTTTTTCTCTTTTGTTGACATGAACTTATGTTGGTTTTTATCTTTCATCCTCAAACTTTTGGCTATTATAGACGCATGTTCTAAATAAATGGCGTCTTAATTAGTGAATGTTCAAGGGATTTTTACATTGTATAGCCGCCCACTAGCTCAAAAATATTGCCCGTTAATATATAATATAAATATATACAATTAGTGCATAATATATATTTAATGACTAGTAGATACAAATATTTTGGCCGATTGGCCAAATATGCAACTTCTGGTCACAGGTTGTACTAATTATTAGTGTAACACAAAATGTGTGACTCGTAGTGTAATAACATCCCCGCACTCCCATTCCAAGCCTCTTGATTTTGAGTATAGTTACTGATCGCGGAACAATATTTTATAATCAACTTATTTTATGAATGCGTGAAAAACTTACCCGATATCTACTATTATTAGTTGTTGTAATTTTCTTATAAGAAAATCCCATAATTAATATTAATTCATATCCTAACCTATTCTATTCGCCAATCAGACATCCCTTTGTTTTCGTTTTCATTTGTGGTAGAATGAAAGTAGAATATAGCTACGTCGTCGGCACTCATCATCAAAACATAATTTTCCTTCTCTATGTAGTTGGCATGTGATCTGGACGAGAGATAAAATTATTCGATTTAAAAACTCAACGCCTCAATATAAAGTGGCAAAAGTTACTTTTGAGCATACTAGCGTTATTGCATCTATTTTTCAGTGCGGATTTTCAAAATCGAATTTTAATATTTTTCGAAAATAGATTTTTATATTTTAAAATGTATTAAAAGTACAATAAACCACAATTTCTTATAATTAAAACATTCAAAAATATTTCAAAATCCATAATCAAACATTTGACTTCTAAATAATAACGGTAATAATATCATACTTATATATTGTAGGATAAACAGAGAAACAAATAAATAATAACAATACTAATAATAATTAAATTAATTAATTAAAAAATAATTATGAGGATCCACAAAATAGGAGAACTATATTATTGAGGACATTAAATAAGGACATACGAATACCTGCATTTCACTGTTCACCAACCAATGTTTCAATTTGTAATCTAAAAATTGTAAATGCTTCTTTATTAGTAAAAATATATAATACACAATTCAGAAACTAAAATGCTGTATCCTGTACCCCATTGTTCACACAAAACAGTGTGCGTCATATCTTGACATTATAAAAAAGTTAGTGTTTGTAATCTTCAATGATATTATAGAGTATGTCGTGCCAGTTGTACGTGTTGCTATCTAATTGAACTCTTAGTTTTTCATGCACAAAGAGCAATAATTGTTTAATGAGTTCCACTTTATTTTTGAGGTAACGATTCTCAGCTTTTACAGCTCTTTATGACGAGTTTCGAGTTAACAAAATTTGTTAATAGCAAATAAATTATTATCAATATTAATGTTCGTGCTGTACAGAACGTTGTTGAATCATAGTATTATGGTGTGATAATAGAGAATCTGAGATTGAGTAATTATAATCAGGAATTTTATATTTTGGATCCCAAACCAGATCATTCTCATTGACAGAGGTCAATTATATAATATTTGATTTATAAGATGATTATCAATAGCCCAATCCTAAAGCGGCCCAGCCATGAGTCTTGTACTGAGTGCACATGCTGCAGTCCCAAAATTGCTTCAATCTTTTAATTTCAATCGCTTTTATTGTTTTGTTTTGTTTTGTTTAAGAGTTAACACAGACAATCTCTCGTCTAACCGTTTAAATTAAAAATAATCGATAAATGTGTAATATGTGTATAATTAATGTATAATTTATATATACTAATTAAAAGAAATAAATAATAAATTTTATCGGATACCTGTGTAATCCCACCCATTTGACTTGACAAAGTTTTAATAGAAATAAACTAATTGAGATTGTAGTTCGATAAGAAAAATATGACATCAAAATTTAAAGTTTGAATAATTAAAATGGACTAAATTTTTAGAAGAACGGAAATTTATAAAGAGATGATACTAATAAAAAAAAGTGTCAACTATTTTGGTTTGTATCGAAATAGAAAAAGTGTCGTATGAATTGGGATGGTAAAAATATTGAAACTGAATGGTTAACTAATGAAGTAGAAGAATTTAACATTTTTTGAAGATCAAATACTAATAGAGAGACAGAAAGACCATACTTTTATCTTTTGTATTTCTTTTCTAAGGTGCAAAACACATATTCAAATTTTTTCTGTTCATTTTTAGAGATTTCCAAACAAGGAAAGTACTGTATCTATTCTTTTAGTATCAATTTTTCCTGGTCATGATCGAGAACTGCAGGCTCCTGGGGTAGTAGATCCCGACTGTAACATTCAAGAACTGGCATCAGTCAAATACTCAAATATTTCACAAGATAGAATATTTATCCAAATTGCATTTTTAGAAAGAATAATTAGATATTGCGTATATACAAAATTAGAAACAATTATTTCGTTTTTCAGTATATTACTCACCGAACAGGAATGTACATCACCACAGTGGCACAAGAGCTGCCCATTGAGGGTATCTGTTGCTAAAAATGCACCCCCTCCTTCACTTCTCTGCATAATTTAAAGTCAGTTTCCTGGCTTCTGAAATTAAAACTAAGTAGTGAAAAACCTGCATATTGCTAGTAAAAAAAAACCTTGTAATAATCAACGGCGATGAAATTAGCCCAGCGATTAGCAGCAGCATTATGACAAGTCATAAGCATGTCAAGAAGTTCCCCTGAATTCTGAACACAAGACAATGGCTTCAACGGCACTGACCTAAAGTAATTTACCAATACCAAAGATTTACTTGTATCATCCATTTTCGATGACTCTGCCCGATTTGGACAACTTCCTTTTTCCATTCCTCCATCCCCATCTGTCACATACCAAAAATTTTATGCAATACTTAGTAGAGTTTAAGTTTTATATATCGACACAGTGTAGAGTATAAGTAATTTGGCGTCTTACATTGATTTTCGACCATGTAATTCCACTGATAAGCTATTCCTTCACTCTCTTCTTTGGACATTTTGGAGGTAAAAACAATTAGTCTTTGGTTATTAGCAACCATGTCACTAACAAGGGGCCAGTCTTGACCACCTTTGGGCATTTTTGACAAGGGAAACCAATATTTCATCAGTCCTGCGTCTGTGAACACTTTGGTCAAACCTTTAGGTGTCTCTACATAATCCTCCAAGATCAATGTCACAATTTCTGATGGATTTACTGATAAGAATGCCTCAATTTCCTTCAATGTGTCTATTGCTGGTTCCTACTAGACCAAATTTCATCGAAACGAAACAGTTTATTGATTTAATCGATTGATGTAAATATGAAGAAAAAGAAAGTGTCGCAAAATGGATTTAGAACATACAAATGCGGTATAGTCGTGACAATTGCCTCCAAATGAGTGGCAGAGCCATACATCTCCGTCGAAATCATAGGTATCAAGCATTAAACCCCGAACGCCATTCTAGTAGGTTAACACGATGATAAAAGATATAATTAAGTAAATAAATAAAATTCACTTTTAAATGATGTGGTTCACACAATTAATCAATTTTGAGATTAGAGAAGATAACATACATTGAGTTGTTGAGTAACACTATCTTCTTGATTGGTGGGTGTTATTCTGGGGATGCCAGTGTGTGATGGCTCTCCCTCAATGGCAAAAGCATTGTGGGTCGTCAGAAATGCAAACTTGTTAAATGGTAGAGAATTATTCTGTAAACCCACACGAAATTAAACATCAGCCCAATTTAAAAATCCAGTAAATTTCACTAGCCCATTTCAAATGTATCCAATATTAGCCCAATTTAAAACCCAAATGTTATTTACATACGTACCACTAACTTAAAAGGGTTTGTTCCGGTAGATCTAACACATCTGTTTCCTGAAAAGGATAGAGTACAAGAAAAACAATAAAGCCCAGCTTCACAATCTGCGTCCGTTGCGCATTTGTCGTCCAGCTGAATATGACACATTTGAAAAAAACAAAATAAGTCATCAAATGGCGCATTTAACTGAATTCAATATTTTTCTTTTTACAAAGAGTGTGAAAAATCCCTAAAATTTATTTAAAAAATTAATTTAAATCTATAATTTCAAAACCATATTTGAATTCAATAACATAAAATATTTATGGCCAATTCAATCAAATTTAAAAATGAATGTTGAGCAACTGCACTCATTGTTTTCAGCCTGAACACAACTCAGACATATACAACAAGAAGAAACCCTTAAATATATATAATTAAAATTGATGGACATTTAAGCGCACTGACTCTAAATCTTGAATCGACAGCACAACACCAATAGTACCTTGCATGTTCCATTAGAGCAAGCAGTGGCGACAACGAAGAATGCACAGATAGTGAGCAGTAAAGGAGAAATGTTTTGATTAGAAACCATGATATGAAGATGAAGAGGGAGGAGGAGGAGGTTGTGAAGAGGGGAAAAAGAGTGGTTTATTTAGAGAAAAAAAAAATAGAAGAAGAAAGGGTATATATAGAATACTAAAATATCTATAGGTTTGTTTTGAGTATTGGCTGAGATAACGAAGCCATAATTGTTGGGAGAAAGAAACTGACAGCGGAAATAGCAAAGGTTATATACTCTTTATATCAGGATAGCGAAATTTGAATGAGAATGCGAGACTTTTCCAGTAGTTTGAACGACGCGTGGAGACTTTAATTAATTACTTTTAGGAGTGAAGAGATTATAGAAATTTCATGATTAAAGAATAATCATAAGAGATTTACAAGGAGATCTGATTAATGCACAGGAGGATCATCTTCCTAAAATGTTTAACGTATGTTAATAAATGATAGTCAATATTGACTCCAGATTTGTTTGTTCAGCAACTCATCCTAACTTATTACTTTTAATTAATATAATACGGTACTAAGATGAAGAAAAAAAGGGAAGCCTTATTAATAACATTCTGCAAATTGATGATGCAAGTTAATGATCCATTTAAGTATTAAAATTACCACTTTCATCAGTGCTTTCATGTAGTAACAACACACCGAGCAATTGACTTTAAATTACCTGCTTAAAAATATTTAATCCGGTTAAAGAAAATGATTTAAGCAGTGTTATTTCAGTTTAAGTTATTGCTTATTTAAGATGTGTAAGGATAAGGACATTCTCTGGTATGAAATCCATTGAAGAAATATATAGGCTGAAACTTGGGACCAAATCCATTAATAATGCAATTTATTGGTTAACTCATAAAAAGCATACCAATTAAATAAAGAAAGGATAATTATTTTAGTATCCATATTATCGGCTGTTCACATTGTCCAAAAGGACAAAAATTTATTCATACATAGTGTTTATACTAATTTTATAATTAAAACGACCTAGCACATGTTAGTTGTAGAAAATATGGAGTATGCATTAAAAGCTGAAATTTTGATTCGGACAGCCCAAGGAACATATCAACCTTTTCGTCTTGGACTTTTCAGTTATGCTTAATCCATTCATTTTAATAAAGTTTACGTAGTGAAAATTTATATTTTCGCTCTATGGAATGAAATTTAGTGATAGCAGTTCAAATAATTAATTTGACTATTTAAATTCCTTCCCGCAAAGGGTTTAAAAAAACAATAAAAAACAGTAGCAACTTTTCATGCTTAGAAGGACGGTCCATATGCGTATACATAAATAAGACATGTAGGTTTTCGATTGTCCCCAAATAATGTTTTTCTTTGATATCTTATTTTTATTTTGTACGAAAGTGAAGGGCCTTGGAATTCTTAGGCAATTGTGAGATTTCCATCCAGTTCTTCAGCTTCGAGAAAATATGGAGGAGGAATGGCAATATGAAAAGAAAATTGAGCCGTTACAATGAAAGGAGAGTAATTTATTGTAGCGAGTCTAAAAAAACTTGTTTGGTGAGTACATTGTTTTGTTCCATTCCAAGAATTTTAACACGATTTTATAGCCATGTTGGAACAATTCTATATATAGCAGATCATTAAACATTTTTTCTAATTGTTGTAAAATCTACAATACAGGATTTAGTAATTTAATGTTTGGATTAATATTGTTAAAGATAATACAGAAAAGAGAAATCTTTAGACCATTTGCAATTACGGGCATTCACGCACGAGTTGCAAAATCAAACGGGCCTACCGTACTCCAACAAAGTAAAGGGATTGTTACCCAGTCAGATTCAATGTTTACTTTTTCTAGCCGGTATACATAGATTATACATTATTTATACACAGTTATATATATGTTATACACGAATTATACGTATATTATACATTCATCGTCTATTTTTAGTTTAAGAGATTAGGTGGACGGCTATTTGAGTTAATTCTTCCAAAGTAAACTTAGCAATGTACAGATAATAGGTCCAATGCTGATTTAGAGATGGGGCTTTTTCGAATATATACGACATTTTAAATTTATTTACCCGGTTTTATCTAAGTTTTTATATTTACATAAAGTAACTAAAGTTTTTTTAGAAAATAGATACAAATTCGGCCAAAATATATAATTTATCTATAACTTAAATATATGTTTTTTGTACAAAATCCGGTCAAAATATATAATTTATCTAAAACTTAAATATACATTTTTTGCACAGAATCAGGTAAAAACTATAATTTATATAAAACTTGTATATATCTAAGTTTTAGATATTTTGTATACCGTTTTAATACTCGATATGCAAAATACATAAAATTTGTTTATATCTTCTTTTTCGAGTTTCAATCTGAAATTTCAACCCAAACCACCTCAAATATTCACCATATTCTGTCAAATTTGAGATTATAAACTCCAAAGGATATTCCCAATCATTTGCAATAACACCTAATCCAAACAAAAAATAATTTTACAAATTTCGATTTTCGAATTCAAACCTTCTAAGTTTTCTAATGGATTAACATAGTTTCCAATTCAATCTATTCGCTTCTGATTAATACTATTTTGCTTATTGATCCAAAAGGATAAAAGAAATAAATGATCTTCCCTCGTTCAAAAGTGATAATTCGTTCATTGTTTAACATAGAAAAAAAATATAAAGAAAGAGAAAACTAAATAGAATTGCTTGATGCCAAATCTCCTTATTCTCGTAAAGGTATGGCTGAAGTTGAGGAAAAAGAGGCCAAACATTCTACTGTTAATTTATAATTTTAGTTTTGGGGTGGAAGAGGAAGAGAAAGTATGGAAAATTAGAGTGTAATACGTTACTTTGCATAAAATTGGTAATTTGTATATGGACTTGTAATTAAGTTAAAATCTCAATAGTGAGGTTAAATAAGTTTCAAAATTAATATAGATAAGTAAAAATATCTTTAGAGATTGCTTTGTCCCAATATGAATTAATTGTGTGGTTTTAACTAGACATTATTTAAGATAATATTTGGTTAAATGGAAAACTAGAAACGAAAAGTATGAAAGTGAAAGAGACTAAGGGTGGGTTTGTTGCGAAGGAAAATATTTTCTTGAAAAATAAGTGATTTTCTTACTTATCTTCTGTTGTTTGGTTAGGTAGTAAAAAATATTATTTGAAAAATATATTACTTAGGCAAACATTATCGGAGACGAAATGGGTAAAGGCGAGGAGAGTGGTAGGCTAGGGTCTAGGGGCCGGAATCGTGGTGGTGAGGATAGGAGGGTAGCGTAAGTAGGGGTGGGGGTTGGCGGGGTTAGGTGTTGGTAGGGTGGGGGTGGTAGGGATGGAGGGTGGGCTAGGGAAGGTTGAAAAAGAGTTTTAAGATTTGTTTTTTTCTTCTTTTGGTAGAGAAGTCATTTTCTTCTAATTGTTCTTGAGAAAAATATTTTTTCAAATACTTAATCCAATCAAACATAGGAAAATTAAAAATATTTTACAGCCTTCCTACCAAACAAACCCTAATAATCAAACCAACCAAGTGATTACGATGACTAAAGATCGATAAAAAACAGTACATCGTAGGGGTATACAAACCAAACCGATAACCCGTACCAACCCGATAGTCCGAGTCAATCCGGAAAAAAAAATTCGACTAGTGGTTTGGTTTGACTTGGTTTGGCATTGAAAAATAAAATCCGGCCATAATAAGGTTGGTTTGGTATTAATTAAAAAAAATTAAACTAAAACCAAGCCAACCCGACATTACATGTATACATATTTTATATATTAGATATAAAATATTTATTAGAATGTAAGTTATAAATTTTTTTAATTTTTTTTATAATTTATATATTTAGCATAATATTTTAAGTTGGTTATATAGTCCATGTAAATATTTTTTTTTGTCTGGACCATAAAAGAATAATTGAGCCCAAACCAAAAACTAGTCCTAAAGCAGAATCAGACTAGTCCTAAACTAGTTCTAAAACACTAACAGTCGAAACCATTTTGCCTCTTCTCCACTAAACTGTGATTATTTCACCGTCTCCGGATGCGATTGCAATGGACACTATTAAACATGAGAAAGCAAGAAAATTTGAGGAGTTTGTTGATCTCTGTGTGTACCAGATCTTGTGGATGTGGAGATGTTCTATAAAGGACATCTCTATATATTCCTCTAAAAAGAATATCTTTGGAAGAGAATGGATGATGATTAAAGTTTTCATCAGTTTTCTAGAACTGAAATTGGAATCATACAATCTATTGACTAGCATAGTTGAGGTTAATGCTAAAAAATAAAAATATAATTGTTATTGGTAAAATATTTTTAGGACTAAAAAAATATTTGGAGTATAAGTTTATCAGAAAAAAATTCGAAAAATCCGAGAAAAATCGATATTGAAAAACCCGACTTTTATTGGTTTGGTTTGGTCTATAAATTTAAAAATCTGATACAATTAATTTGATTTGGTAATTATAAAATTCGAATCAACCCGAACTATGTACACCCCAGTATATCGTTATAGAAACACTCAAATTACACAGAATGACGACTTCAACCCGACATGGGATAATCAAGAATCCACATGTTCTTTTCACTATATCCCAAACATTTAGAAAGAAAAAAAAAAGGAGCAAGAAATATAGACCAATTATCACGACTTATAATCTTTTTGTACACACGGATATTTTGGAAAAAGAAAGCAATAGTATATTTTTTTTAAAGGACAAGACATGGTTATTAGGGATTTCAGTTTTTGTCATGATCAGAGAAGAAACGGTTGATAGAAGGCATGACTTGAGGAGGACGAGTTCGAAGGAATTTGCGAAGGCTGTGCTGTGCATACTTTTCTCCTTCTTCTTCATTTTCTAGTACTGCCATGCTACGATGAACTTTGCTGATCCTATACATTTTTTAACAATAATTAATATATGAAAATTTAGCTGTAAAATTAATTATTAATGACTCAAAACACTGACATATATAGTGAGATTTAAAAAAATTAGTACCTGACATCAGGGTTTAAGAGAACATTTCTCGTCAGTTGAAAAACGCACATTCCCGTAACGAATGTCATGGCCGCCATTAGTGGGTATACCTGCATTATATATATGTATACTCAATTCGATCATATTTATTGTCACAAATTAAATGAGTTTTGAATGTAATGATAATTTGCACTCACTAATCTGTTATTGTTGAAATCTTCACTGTTTGAGAATCACAATACTAACTTTTTGGAAGAAAAAATTACTTACACTCTCATCAATTAATGAATTAAAGGGACAATCTTATAAGCTTTCTAATGAATTGTTTATTCACACTTAGTTTACCTGATGCTTAATGACAAACTGACAGAATAAGCCTAACAATCTTAGTGCATATACAACAGCTTATACGACTCAAAGTATTCAAGTAAACAAATACAACGCATTTAGTACAAAATTATAAAAATTGAATCCATCAAATTTAAATTTAGAATCCGTCTCTAAATATATGGATATATAAAATAGGGATTATTAATTGAGGAAGTATGTTAAGTATTACCTCGGGTCTCATCCAACGCCCCATTTGGTGTGATGTGTTCTTCTTATCAACTGCTTGGTGCCGCGAGTGATATTTATAAGAATTAAAGAGTAAATTTCTCTTTAAGGTTTGGATAGTAGAGTTCAAGTTCTGTATGATGAAGGCAGATATGGTATTTTGTCTCCTGTATTTTCCTTCATTTATATATATATAGCACCCTTAGTCCACCTATATTAGTATTAATTACTATACCATTGGGAAATTGGAAAAAAATTATAAAGGTTATTGGCTGGATTTTGGTGGCAATTCCACCATTTTCAGTGGGCTGATAATAACTAGTTTTCATTTGGAAAGCAATAAAACCAGGTGCTAAGTAGTCTACGTAGCCTCTTGTTTTTGAGTTGACCTTATTTTGTCATCTATTTTCTTGTTCTATACATGCTTCTTTTCTATTCTTGACAACCATTCTAGGATTAAAGAAATTTGCAAGTAGCACTATTACAATTTGCAGTTCTTATACTAGAAAGACTGCCGGTTCAAAAATTAGTTGAAAACTGAAAAGTAAGCAGATTATTATTGCAATCTCTTTGACTTTGAATTGACCAAGAAAAAAGCAATCGTTTCATTGAAATTTAAGAAAATCTATGGATGCATTGAAACAAGGGACTTAATTAATAAGTCAAATACCAATGGATATACCTACACTTTATTCAACCCTAGTTTTTATTAGCGTTTTTCTGTAACAAACTTTTTGATGTTTTTAATTATTTTTATTCAATGATAGTCATTGTACTAATTAAAATTAAACACGCTAATTTTGGTAGTCAGTAAATAAATTTTGCAATCACATTATAATCATGTAATTAATTAGAACTAAGAACTACTCAATTACATATTCTTCTCCATCTCATCTTATTTAGTTAGATAAAGATACACACAAAGATTGTAGAGAAGCAGCATATGTGATGCAATAAGGAAGAATTAAGATGAAAAGAACTAATCCAGGAGCGCAGCTCGAGGAAGATGAGGCTAAATCAGGGAATGATCCGAGATATTTAGCTAATTTGAGAGAGAAGTATAGAGGGAAGAGAGATGTTATCATATTTGAATGAAATGTACAATACAATTATACAATTACACACATTCAAATTCTATACCATTTTAGTGTAAATATGTGTTTTATGTCTAATCTTTATATTTTAAACCTTTATCTCACTTTTAGTAAAATTCATAAAAACTACAAAATTATTCACGCCTTTAGAATACAAATTTTATTTCTATTTGTAAAGAGAAAAAGAAAATTTACAAAAATATTTGATTTCTTCTAATTAAAATTTTAATAAGTAAGCTATGGTATTTTTCTTAGTATCATTTAAATCACATGTAAAAATTTAGTTTTATTAGTATTAGTTTTTTAGTATGAAAAGTAGTTGGTTAATATTCTTATTTTTGTATTTTTTATTATTAAAGAAAACAAAAAGTAAAAATAATAAGAATAAAAGCAAGACAAAAGGAAAATGTCACGCGGTCCTTGGCTATGTATTTGCCAATGCAAACAATATTCTTTTTAACAAAATTTATTTGAACCTCACAAGACAAGAATTGCCCACAATTGCAATATTTGATTTCCTAAGAATCATGTTGACTAAGCACACAAAAGCAGTTCCCATTTTTCTTTTCACCTGCACACGATCATTTGCACACAATTACCCCACGTTGCCCACTCCTACATTATGCACACACTCACTTCTTTTATTTATTTTTTTAAATTCAAACAATTCACAACTAACCCATCTCTGCTACTTATCCCTAAAACCACCAACTCTAACCCTCACATCCTATTCTCAAGTACATGATCATAACAACCATCCAATCAACTTTGATATATAAGATCATTTTCCTCTCATTAGTGAGAAGAACAAGATTTAGGAAGAAAAAATTTGGTTTTGAGGTGAAAAAGTTTATTGAAAAGTAACTTTTTCCCGTGTTAGTTTGAGAGTCCTATTAGTTCGTCATATTTAATTAAAAAAATCAAGACAGAGTTTGATGAGGATGGATTTTAACTAAAATTCAAGGTCAAAATTCGAGGTTCAGTTCCGGTGGTGGTTAGCTTTTGTCCGGAAGAGTTTGACTACCAGAGTTTCATTTTGTACATTGCTCATCTAAGAAAAGAATTATATTCACTTATTTTCTTTTACAAATATTGGAAAGCTTTAATTCTAAGGTTCATTACTTCTTGTCCTTTCCGTATCATTAAGTAATTTAGCATCTGTTTATTTATGTGATGTGGTTGAAGTGTAGATTCATGCCATGTTTTGTTATAATCTTATTTTAATTAGTGAGTTCCATGATTTTAGTCTAATACATGAACTTTTCTTTTTTTCAAAGAAAAATGGAAAAGGAGAACCATGTCCATTTTTTTCTCTTTTTTTTTTCAAAGCTCAAAGGGTTTTAGAATGTGTGGTGTTGCGTTCATGGTCTTTTTTTTTTTTTTGGTCGTCTTCCTTTGGTTGTGTAACGACTCGCCCTGTCGTTTTGAAAGTATTAGCCCCGATCCCCTATTTATTGCTCCCTCTATTCATTCTGTGGTTACGTGACTTGTCGGGATGTTAGTTTTGGTTTCGGGTGAGTTTCAGAGTGAAATAGGACACATAGTCCCTAAATTGGAAGTTTAAGTCGTAGGAGTTGACCGTAGTTTAACTTGTGTGAAGACGACTCCAGAATGGAGTTTTGACGGTGCCAATAGCTCCGTATGATTATTTTAATCTTAGGAGCGTGTCCGGATGTTGATTTAGAGGTCTGTAGGTCATTTCGGCGTTAATTGGCGAAAGTTGAAAGATTTTTGGAAAGTTTGACCGGGAGTGGACTTTTTAATATCGGGGTCAGATTTTAATTTCGGGACTTTTGACTTATATCTCACCGTATTTTGAGAAATTTTACGTATTGAGCTTATAGTTTATTTATGCAATTATTGAAGTTTTGAAATTTTAAGTTTTTATTTGATGTTTCCGCATATTATTACTTACCTAGTCTTAGAGATTAGGTATTGTCACGACATTCTAAAGAAGGGATTTGGGGTCGTGACAGGTTGGTATCAGAGCTCTAGGTTCATGGGTGTTATGAGTCACAAGCAGGTTTAGTAGAGTCTCGCGGATCGGTACGGAGACGTCTGTACTTATCTTTGGGAGGCTGTGAAACTGTTAGGAAAAGTTTTACTTCTTTGATTCCTTATCATGCGAAATCTTTGACTTCGGATTCTAAATTTCTATCTTTCTATCCTCTCATAAATGGTGAGAACACGTATAGCTGGATCAGATGACCAGGCACCCGTGCCCCCTTCTAGAGACGCGGGAGGCCGAGGTCGGGGTAGAGACCGAGGACGTCCACGTGGTG
Organism: Nicotiana tomentosiformis; assembly: GCF_000390325.3. Lineage (NCBI taxonomy): Eukaryota > Viridiplantae > Streptophyta > Magnoliopsida > Solanales > Solanaceae > Nicotiana > Nicotiana tomentosiformis. Next base: position 89,244,105 of record NC_090813.1, read on the forward strand.
CAGCCAGAGCACCTGCACGAGCTACTACAGAGGAGCCACCAGTAGCTCCAGTTGGAGGGCAGTCACCTTAGACGCATGTTACTGCACCAGCTCTCCAAGAGACTCTTGCCCAATTTCTGAGCATGTTCGACACTTTAGCTCAGGCAGGCTTGATCCCACTTGCTCCTGCTACATCTCAGGCCATGGGAGGAGCATAGACTCCCGCCGCTCGTACCTTAGAGCAGCGGGTCCACGTTGATCAGGTTCCAGAGGTTATACCAGTGCAGCCGGTAGCCCAGTTCAGCCCGAGGTTAGGGTAGCAGTTTCACGACCCAAACCAATGGGTTGCGACGGGCACCCGATACCTTACTCAACCGAGTACCAATGTAAAGTATCTTTCGTATCATACTATCATAGGTAAATGATCCGGAGAGGCTGTCGTGAGATAAGTAGAATAAAACATGAGAAAATACTCAATATAGGATGACCTAACTTGATATACTGACTTATATATATGATGTGCTAGCCTATAAGGCCATACTGGTATCCATATACATGACATCTGTCTACAAGTCTCTAAGAGTACATAAATATCATAAAGGTCGGGACAGAGCCCTGACATACTAATCAATACATGTCTAAATCATACTGACCAAATAGGCAACTCCGAAGTAAGTGGAGTGCACAAACACCTTCCGCTGAACTGATAGCCTACTAGGAGAACTGTCATCCTGTCTATCGGGACCTGCGGGCATGAAATGAAGTGTCCCCAAGCAAAAGAGACGTCAGTACAAATAATGTACCGAGTATGTAAGGAATGAAAATCAGTAAATCATAGACATGAGAGAAACATGGAGTAAAAGACTCGACATGTAAGTCTGAATAGCTCTGTGAATCATTTAATATTATAATGTCATGCATATGCATATAAATGTCATACCATGCATAGGTATATGCGTTCATAACATCATCAAGCCTCTGAGGACATCCCATCATATCATCTCGGCCACTGCGGGCAAATCATTAACGTATACCAGCTGATCAGGTGGTGGTACGTATATAACGCCTTAACCTTTTTCCATATCCCATATAAATATATATATATATATATGTGTGTGTGTGTGTGTGTGTGTATGTGTGTGTGTGTGTGTGTGTGTGTGTGTGTGTATATATAACGTCATCTGGTCATTGGTCAATGTACATGTATAAATAAATGCAATGCATGAGAAATACGTCAATAAAATCTTTTGGAATATCATAAGACCACTATGCCTTTGATTAATATCATGAAATAAACTTTATCAACTTGCGTATTTTTTTGAGACCCATAAACAGATGATAGAATAATAAGACACATGGGGAATAAAGAATATAGACATCCCTAGTATTTCTATGAATAGAGTAATTTATGAAAGTTGCGTATTTGCTCGTTTCGTTTGTATCGTATGGATCATGCCAAAAGGAAATGAGGGATAGCCTTAACATACCTTAAATCCGCTGAGTCCTAAATACCTTTCAAGAAATTCTTCAAACAACTCAACTCAATCTACCACATCATAAGGAGATTCAAAATCAGTGCTGAGTAAAGGCTAAGTCCTCAACTTAAACTAGTAGCTCGTTTACGTAAATTTGGGCAGCATCTCCCCTGTAACTAGGCCCTCCTCTAATATCATATACCAACAGAAACAAGAACACAATAATAACAACGTGTAATCATCATTTTCCAACCTTATATCCATTACAATATACCACAAAATAGCTCACACACCCTAATCACTTCATACATAAAACGACAACAAAAGTAGTGTCAAACAACTTAAAAGAATATAACGACGAACGACCAGATCACCATTCCGTCATTATGTGATTATTATCCACACCATTTATCCTCCAAAAATCCATTAAACAGTAGAAAAATATACAGCCCAAAGGCAACACGAAATAGCCCACAAAACAGTCCACTACAAGTCAAATAACTCAAACTCATGGCTTCCGATCACTGTCCCGTGAGTTCTAACTATTAGAAAATAAATTTATCAACATTCCTTGATATTTAAGAACTTAAATACAGAAATTAGGAATTTTATTAACTATTAAATACGTTCAAAAACTCAAACTACAAAGAAAAAGAGAGGTGATATAGCGATACTTACGTCGTAGGGATCGTTTTAATGTTATCGCTTCTTGATTCCGTGCCCGATATGATAATATTCTTTGAAACACTAGTAGAGAGATCAAATACAGGTTCTATGGTGTTCTATGGTCGGGTTCTATGTGAAAATGATGAGAGAGACGAGTTAAGACATAGTTATCAACGTTTGAAAAGTCAAAAGGTGCTAGCTTGGCACCCTCTCATTCGTCCATCTTCCGATACCTATATCTTTTTATCCGGATGTCGTATGAATGAAAGGTTAAGTGAGTTGAAAACTACATTCCAAGACCTTCAATTTGGTAATAATATGTCCCATAAAAATCTCATATAGTACATGAAATATATTTCTCAAAAAGCTCTGTTACAGGGCAAATCCTTAGTCGATTTTTTCGCAACTTTAATCTGATTTTTTCCAAACTTCATATTTTCTATCCAAACATCATATATAGCCATATTATGACTTTAAATTCATTTAAATCATGATTAACAAGTCTTCATTATGCCACTTTGGAACGCACAGGGTGTAACAATGTTCCCCTCTTAGAAACATTCATCCTCGAATGTTAAACTCCCAGAAATCTATAGAAATTTTGGCGGAGTCTCCTCTGTAATGGTACTACTACCAACTTTTCACACAGAAAACCCAATAATACAAAGTCACACTGGTCCACAATCATCAATAACACCAATGGCCTCACGCAACTAATAACAGTAACTTATATAAGAATCAAGTACCATATACGTACCTAAAGGTTGTGATGTCTCAGTCTAATCCTCCTCAGAAGTGGAAACAAGTGAGGATACCTAGTCTTCATTTCCTCTTCAGTTGCCCGAGTCATCTCCTCCACATTATTGTTAATCCAAAGTACTTTAACCTAAGCTACATCCTTAGTTCTTAATCTTTGAACTTGTCTATCTAGTATAGAAATAAGAGCTTCCTCATATGATAGTTGTTCTGTAACCTGAACATCGTCAACTGGAATGAATTTAGAGGGATCTGCAATACACCTACGAAGCATAGACACATGAAAAACTGGATGTACAGACTCCAATTTAGAAGGCAAGTCTAACTCATATGCTACTTGGCCTACTCTGCGTATAATCTTATATGGTACAATGTATCGAGGGCTAAGCTTTCCTTTCTTACTGAATCTCATAACGTCTTTCATCGGTGATACCTTTAGGAATACCCAGTCATCTACCTGAAACTCCAAGTCTCGTCGTTGATTATCTGCATAGGACTCCTGATGACTCTGTGCTGCTAATAGCCTTTCCCTTATAAGATTAATCTTCTCAACTGCCTGTTGTACCAACTCTGGTCCTACTATCTTAGTTTCCCCAACCTCGAACCATCCAATAGGTGACCTACACTTCCATCTGTAAAGAGCTTCGTATGGAGCCATCTGAATGCGTGAATGATAGCTATTATTATATCCGAACTCAATAAGTGGAAGATGATCATCCCAGCTACCCCTGAAGTGTATCACACAAGCCCGTAGCATATCCTCCAGTCTCTGAATAGTACGTTCAGCCTGACCGTCTGTCTGGGGATGAAATATTATACTAAGACTTATCGGAGTCCCCAATCCTTTTTGGAAGGACCTCCAGAAATTATCTGTAAACTGAGCACCTCTATATGAGATAATAGATATAGGAACACCATGAAGTCGTATTATCTCCCTAATGTAAAGCCTTGCATAATCCTCTGCTGAATAAGTAGTCCTGACATGCAGAAAATGGGTTGATTTCGTAAGTCTATCGACAATAACCCATATAGAATCGAACTTACGTTTGGTGCGAGGTAAGACTATGATGAAATCCATATTAATCACTTCCCATTTCCAAGTCGAAATCTCTATAGCCTGTAATAATCCATCGGGTTTCTGATGCTCAATCAACCTGCTGACAATTAGGGCACTGAGCAACAAACTCTGCTATATCCTTCTTCATTCCATCCCACCAGTATATTCCCCTGATATCATGATATATCTTCTGGTGAATAGAATAACGATAATAGTGAGCTTCTCCCATAACCTGCTGGCACAACCCTGCCATATTAGAACACAAAATCGACCTCGATATCTGAGGACTCCATCTCTTGTAATCTTAAATGGTGTATTCTCTTTTTGAGGGGATGTATCTCTATAATGAGCTAGCACAGGATCCTCATACCGGCGTTCCTTCACTTCAGTTACTAAAGATGATGTTGTCGTGTCCTGAATAGTAACTCCGGTGTCACCTGAGTCCAGTAATCGAACTCCAAGACTAGCTAGCTGATGAATCTCATGGGCTATCCCACACTTCTCTGGCTGTAAATATGATAGGCTATCCATAGATCTACGGCTGAGGGTGTCGGCTACTACCTTCGCCTTCCCCGGATGGTATAAAATATCGACGCCATAGTCTTTCAGTAGCTCCAACCATCTCCTTTTGGCGTAAATTCAATTCTTTTTGATTGAATATATATTGAAGGCTCTTATGATCTGTATAGATATCAACATGAATGCCATACAAATAGTGCATCCACATCTTTAGTGCATGAATCACCGCGGCTAACTCTAAATCGTGGGTCAGATAATTCTTCTCGTGCTTTCTTAGTTGTCTTTAAACATAAGAAATTGCTTTTCATGGTCGTTCTGCCACTTGTTGCATGAATACATTACTTATCTCAGTGCCCACAAATACTGGAATTTCCTGTAATTCATATGATCTCAAATATCATCTTTTGATTTTTTTTTTCTTCCCATTCATTAGCCACGATAGGTGCCACTTTCTTATGGAGTGCGTACAATATTGTTGTGAGACTGTTGTTACAAGACCATTTCTTTTTTATGTCACTATGCTTAAGTTGGAGCCTTCTTCCTTATTTCCTCAGCTAGTCTTTCTTTGTATTACTTAAGAGAGACCCTTTGACATCTGTAAAGCTGCGAGCTTATTACATCGTATACCCGAAATAATTTTTGACCGCCTATAATTATCCTTAATTACTTACCTTTGCGCCCTTGTGCTCGTAGGGTTGCTTCTGAACTGAAATTTTTGACTGTCTTCTCAGTGGCACCGTTTTTGTTTTGTAACACTTATACGGTACCTTTAATAACCCCAACTCCTATCTGAATATTTCTCAAGGATTACGATGTCATCATATTTGCGAGACCGAATTCCCTATGTTGGATTTCACTATGTTTATCTTGCACAACCTATTGATTTGTCTGTATCCACTTGTTTAGCCATGGCTAGGCTCTTCCTGAATCAACTACTAACTACACGTTAGTCCATTTTTATATCGATATTCTGCGTAATCTCTCTTGGGTTATATCCTATGTCTTAACTTATCCCGCACACTGGCTCCTTATGTATCCAGTGTTCATTTGCATTTATTTATCAATAACATCTAGTGATGGAACCCTTACTGCCTCTCCCCGTCGTCATGCTTACATAATGGTCTGGAGTCGTATCATATCCGTAGGATGTGAATAAATGCAATCTCATTCCTTTCGCCTTTCTAACACATTCTTCCTTTACTATTCCATTGTTACCTTAACCATATAACTCCGACTTAATACCATATCACACCATCTTCCCCCTTTTAGGGGAGTACTAATATTTATTGCTAAGAAGATTTACTTATAAATGTTTCACCTTTTCATATTTGGCGTCTTTTCACATGTTCACGGACTCTTACTTGACTTGTGGTAACCCTTTTGTACCAGGGATAATTTAATTTCTTACACACAAAGGTGACACCTAGTGTAACTGGCACACTTAGTCCCTTAAGCTTAACTCTGCTCACAATGCTTGTTTTAGGGAAACGTCTTCCCGAATGACCTTTAAAAGTTATTCTTCTGTTGTCCATTCAATTATCGCCCAGAATGCGATCTATGAAATTCTCACGATGTCAACTATTATCAAATCATTCGGTCCTTAATTCATATTCATTTTATCTTATTTACTAGCCCATACTAATTTCTATTACTCCGTGGGTCTAACTTTTTCTTCTGGTAATCACGTATGAGTCACCAACTCATTTCTCGAAATGGGGATATGACTTTATGGATTATACTCTTTTATTGTCTCAAGGAATGTAACTTCTTGTCTTTTCCTTCACTTGACTATAGAATCTATAGTCCTGTCAGATTTTGATTTATCGTTATCATCCATTTATCACATCTTACTCATAATGCTTCATTTACTTTCTTCTTATTTTCCTGCTAATATTTCTGTATATCACCTTATTATGAAAACTTCTTCAAACCATTCTTTCACTTTTAGCCCCCCCTTGATTCAACTCACTGGTTCTTCGGATTGCCTAACACTCTCTTTTTACTAGGGACGAGAGCCATACAAAGGTAAATATTTATCCCTTCTAGGATTTCAATGCCAATCTTCTGAAATTTCTGAACATTCTAGTATTCATATCTGATTGTACTATTCTAGAATGCACCATCTGGGTGTCTCACAAGGAGAACCATTACCACGTTTGCAATATCCCTCGAAAATGTGAGCTAATGATAACAATCCATCCACAATTTTGGATTACTCTAACCCCAGCCGGATGTTTATATCACATCCTTCTCTTAAATTATATATGTTAGCTCCCACTGGGCATAACTAAAATGGGTGTTGTCAAGTGAATATATCTTTGTTATTGTTGAAAGTAACTCAGAATGCTTATATTTCTCTACCTGAATTGTAAATACATATAATCTTCACTAACTGGGTACCTCGTATCCTTATTCACCTAGCTTTTTTTACTTGTTGAAACTTGTATATACCTTCTGATTCTCTCGTTGCTTTTTACCATAGGGGTAGATAGATATTCATGCCTTAGGTCTCCTTATCAAGAGGCTCACATGTCGTAGTACACACATATCTACTCAAGGCCTTACATTTACTCATCATAAGCATGACGCAAAATCGAGTTCCTCTTACTCAACTCTTCCACAGCCACATTCAATCTCTTACCAACTGTCTTTCTGGATGTAGATGTCATTGTATAACGAATAAAATAGAATTTAGGAATTTGAATTTCTTACAGCTGAGCTCTACCATACGATCTAGAGTAAGAAGAAAGAGTAGCAGTCCTAAATATAGCCTCCTGCTTATAAGTATGGTGCACAACACGCCCATAAACAAGACTCTAATAGACACAACTTGTAGACTCCCTAGGACATAACTGCTCTGATACCACTTCTGTCACGACCCAAACCGATGGGCCATGATGGGCACCTGATACCTTACTCAACCGAGTACCAACGTAATGTATCTTTCGTATCATACTATCATAGGTAAATGATCCGGAGAGGCTGTCGTGAGATAAGTAGAATAAAACATGAGAAAATACTCAATATAGGATGACCTAACTTGATATACTGACTTATATATATGATGTGCTAGCCTATAAGGCCATACCGGTATCCATATACATGACATCTGTCTACAAGTCTCTAAGAGTACATAAATATCATAAAGGTCGGGACAGAGCCCTGACATACTAATCAATACATGTCTAAATCATACTGACCAAATAGGCAACTCCGGAGCAAGTGGAGTGCACAAATACCTTCCGCTGAACTGATAGCCTACTAGGAGAACTGTCATCCTGTCTATCGGGACCTGCGGGCATGAAATGAAGTGTCCCCAAGCAAAAGAGACGTCAGTACAAATAATGTACCGAGTATGTAAGGAATGAAAATCAGTAAATCATAGACATGAGAGAAACATGGAGTAAAAGACTCGACATGTAAGTCTGAATAGCTCTGTGAATCATTTAATATTATAATGTCATGCATATGCATATAAATGTCATACCATGCATAGGTATATGCGTTCATAACATCATCAAGCCTCTGAGGGCATCCCATCATATCATCTCGGCCACTGCGGGCAAATCATCAACGTATACCAACTGATCAGGTGGTGGTGCGTATATAATGCCTTAACCTTTTTCCATATCCCATATAAATATATATACATATATACGTGTATATAACGCCATCTGGTCATAGGTCAATGTACATGTATAAATGAATGCAATGCATGAGAAATATGTCAATAAAATCTTTCAGAATATCATAAGACCACTATGCCTTTGATTAATATCATGAAATAAACTTTATCAACTTGCGTATTTTTCCGAGACCCATAAACAGATGATAGAATAATAAGGCACATGGAGAATCAAGAATATAGACATCCCTAGTATTTCTATGAATAGAGTAATTTATAAAAGTTGCGTATTTGCTCGTTTCGTTTATATGGTACGAATCATGCCAAAAGGAAAGGAGGGATAGCCTTAACATACCTTAAATCCGTTGAGTTCTTAATACCTTCCAAGAAATTCTTCAAACAACTCAATTCAACCTACCACATCATAAGGAGATACAAAATCAGTGTTGAGTAAAGGCTAAGTCCTCAACTTAAACTTGTAGCTCGTTTACGTAAATTTGGGCAGCATCTCCTCTGGAACTAGGTCCTCCTCCAATATCATATACCAACAGCAACAAGAACACAATAATAACAACATGTAATAATCATTTTCTAACCTTATATCCATCACAATATACCACAAAATAGCCCACACGCCCTAATCACTTCATACATAAAACGACAACCAAAGTAGTATCAAACAACTTAAAAATATGTAACGACGAACGACCAGCTCACCATTTCGTCATTATATGGTGTTTATCTACACCATTTATCCTCCAAAAATCTATTAAACAGTAGAAAAATATACAGCCCAAAGGCAACCTAAAATAACCCACAAAACAGTCCACAAAACAGTCCACTACAAGTCAAATAACTCGAACTCACGGCTTTCGATCACCGTCCCGTGAGTTTTAACTATTAGGAAATGAATTTATCAACATTACTTGATATTTAAGAACTTAAATACATAAATTAGGAATTTTATTAACTATTAAATACATTCCAAAACTCAAACTACAAAGAAAAAGAGAGGTGATATAGCGATACTTACGTCGTAGGGATCGTTTTAATGTTATCGCTTCTTGATTCCGTACCCGAGATGATAATATTCTTTGAAACACTAGTAGAGAGCTCAAATACAGGTTCTATGGTGTTCTATGGTCGGGTTCTATGTGAAAATGATGAGAGAGATGAGTTAAGACATAGTTATCAACATTTGAAAAGTCAAAAAGTGCTAGCTTGGCACCCTCTCATTCGCCCATTTTCCGACGCTTATATCGTTTTATCCGGATGTCGTATGAATGAACGGTTAATTGCATTGGAAACTACATTCCAAGACCTTAAATTTTGTATATAATATGTCCCATAAAAACCTCATATAGCACATGAAATATATTTCTCAAAAAGCTTTATTACAGAGAAAATCCTTAGTCGATTTTTTCGCAACTTTAATCCGATTTTTTCTAAACTTCATATTTTCTATCCAAACATCATATATAGCTATATTATGACTTTAAAGTCATTTAAATCATGATTAACAAGTCTTTATTACGCCACCTTGGGACACACAGGGTATAACAAGCAGCTTCTGAGGAGGGGGAGCTCAGGCTTGAAAGGTACAAGAAGTACCACCCTTCTACTTTCAGTGGCTTCGCGTCAGAGGATGCCCAGGGTTTTCTTGAGGAGTGACACCATATCCTCCATACTAAGGGTATTGCGGAGTCTAGTGGGGTTGCTTTTACTACGTTCCAGCTTAGGGGAATAGCTTATCAGTAGTGGCGAATATATGAGTTGGGTAGTCCGACCGAGGCAGCTTCACTCACTTGGACTCAGTTCTCGAATATATTCTTGAGGGAGTATGTTCCCTAGAGTCTCAGAGATGCATAGCGCATGGAGTTTGAGCAGTTACGCCAGGTTTCTATGACCGTGTCGGAGTATGCGGTTCGATTAAGTGATTTGGCTAGGTATGTACCAACCTTGGTTGCTACTGTTAGAGAGCAGGTCCGTCGATTTATCGAAGGGCTCAACCCCATTATCAGATTTAGCATGGCCCGAGAGTTGGAGATAGACATCGCATACCAGCAGGTAGTAGGGATAGCTAGGAGATTTGAGGGTATATTGACTCGGGAGAGAAAGGAGAGGGAGTCCAAGAGGTCTCGAGAGTCTGGCACATATAGTGGTACCCGTGCCCCAGCTTCAGCTCGTCATGGTAGGGGCTATGTGAGTCACCCTTTTCATTCTGCACTTCCATCTTCCAGCGGTATTCTGGCCACTCTTAGACCTTAGGCTCTCTATTATGCACCGCCATTATCTAGTGTACCTTCTGCACGGGGTGCTTTCAGTGGTTAGTCCAGCTGATCAGGCCCGAGCCAGTCACAGCAGCCACATCCTCCGAGAACTTATTTTGAGTGTGGTGACACTCGTCATATGGTGAGGGATTGCCCCAGACTCAGGAGGGGTGAGCCTTCACAGACTACTCAGACTCAGGAGGGGTGAACCTTCTTATGACTAATCGAGATTGGGACATGATGGTACAAGGTTCATCATTATAATATCGAGCCATGATGCGAAGTTAGGTTGTCGAGCTCGAGCCCCAGAGACCGATTAAGATCGAGATCGAGTCAAGATCGAGCTCGAGACCAAGAGACCGATCAATACCGAGAACAGCCAAGATCGAGATCGGGTCAAGATCGAGATCGGGTCAAGATCGAGTTCGAGACCCAGAGACCGGCCAAGATTAAGATCGAGCCAAGAAACAAAAAAAACTGTTATAGCAGCAATTGGGGAGAGAATCTCAGCAGAAATCACGGCTCGAATCAAGAAAAAGCTTATTAATTAATCTATCATGGAATTCCCACTATGTATTTTTAATTATATCCAAAATAGGATTCCCCCACTATATTAAGAGTTGTTATCATTTGTAACAAAGAGACATTCACTCTGAGATATATAGCAAAGAGAGCAAATACTATCCTTTTTTGGGTTTTTGATATTTAGTCATATTGTTTCTTCTACCAATCGTTCTTCACTCAATTTGGAGGTGATAAAACTTGAAGGCTTAGGCCAACTAGTTCATTTGGTTTGTATTCATTTCTTTTATAACTAATTTCGATATTCATTTACATATCTTTCCCGATTTGTATCAATTTATATCACGTATCTTTAGAATTACGTATAAATTCAACTCCACCCGTTTTTCGGGTAAACAAAGTTTTAATACTCATTCTTCTTCTTCTTCATTATTCATCTTCTAATCTTCAATGTGATGCTCCTTTACGCATCAACTCTCTTAACCATTTAAGTAAGTAATTATTCCTGTCATAAGTTTAAGTTTTGTAATTCTTGTAATGCATAGACTTGTTCCAAATTAATGTGTTAACAACTATTTTTTTTTTTGACAGTTTAAATCTGGCACATAAAAATTGAAAGGATGTATATTTGTTGTTTTTTTATGTCTGATTGTTGGAAAATGTACTGCACTACTACCTCTTTTTCTGTATGTGTATACATTTATTTTTATTTCATTAGTGATTTTATTTTTAGCTTGAAAATTCTTTTTTAAATGAAAATTTTTCGAGGTGGCTACTTCTGATTCATTGTGCCGTATTTATTATATCATCATTACATAAATTTATGTAAAGATAGTATTTGAATATATGTTCGAAATTACTCTTTTATATATGTGAGAGGAAAATAAAGATTAAGGTAGTGATTTGGTGATGATAATCTGTGCAAATGCTTAATTTATTTAACATTTGAGTAGTTTTACTTTAAATTTAGTTTTATCTTTTTATATTCTATAAATTCAAGTGAGTTAGTCAATATCAATCATTTGACAACCGTAATAAAGTAGTAATATTAAGTGGGTGAAAACCTAAGATCTAGCGCTCTTCAATTAGGCTGTCATGCTTGGTCATTTTAGTTGGAAAAATAAGGTTGCAAGAATTGTAAGAACTGACCTCAATAATTAGCTTTTTAATGGCCACGTAAATGCAAACGATTTTTGAATGAACAATATTAAATTTCATTTGATTCTATTATAATTTTGTTGTCTTGACGTGTATAAGTTTTTTAATAACTTTCACAGGATAATACAAATCGTGTATGTAAAAAATGTGAATTACAAATTACATAGATGCCAAAAGTTCTGATCATGACATACAAGTTGAAATGTGAAAAATGAAACATATAATGTTTCAAAATAAAATATTAGGTATGAGATACACTTGTATTACATGTTTGGACCTAATAACATCAAAATTAATTTCATTACACATTGTCACATTGTACTAACCGGCTTCAACTTCATAGGGAATATGTCAAATAATGTTATATTAAAATTTCATGTTGCTCATCACACTCATGTATACTTTAAACAATAAAATTATTTTTAAAAATCTGTATTGATTAACATGAGATACACGTGCAGCGTCAAGGATCTAGTAAAGTATACTAAATTTGATTTAGTCTACATATTTAACAAATCTACTTAGTCAACTTGGTTCTTTCAACTCAAAGTCCAAAACAGAACCATAAGCTATAAGCCTGCAGACCCTTGACCTATGCGAAAATCTGCAAAACATTGTCAACATATTCTTTATTATTTATATAAATTTCCTGGTTAGTTACTGACTATGAGATTTTCTTTTTCCATTCTGATTTAGTTTGTAGTTTTTCTTACACGTGTTTTTATATAAGACATTTAAAATATTTTAGGAGCAGTAAGGCACTCCACGAACTGTTAAAACATATATAAGTAACTAATGCACAATTCAACATAAAATCATACTACGATAATTTTAGAACTTTACATCATTACTTCAAGTTATGGTTAAAGAGAATTGTTTTACACAGAAAAGGTGAAACAAAACAGAAAGAGATGGGAAGACAATAATGGTTTATTGAGTATCATACAAGCGTTTGAACACACCAAACCACATGCAAAGTCATATTCGTAACTAGACTTAAAAGGACCTTAGCTACATTCCTTGTGTCTTTATTTCCTTGTTTGTCTCTTTCCTTTTTCTTTTATTTGTAATTTTAATATAACTACAATAAAATTACACATTGATCCTCTCTAATTTTAAGGACAATTATTAAGTGCCATTGACAACCACGTTTTTCTCTTAGAATGTTAATTTAAGAGATCGTAGAGCTCATACAGAAAGTGAAGAAGCTTTCATGTTCTACCAATCGAGCATATTTGCCTTTTAACAAAAGAAGAAACAAAAAATTGATGTAATATGCTAATAACGTGATTTCTTTCTTCAATTCCAACCATGTCTTAAGTAAATAAGAGAACAAATTAAATACCTACTTTTTCGCAATTTTTTACTTACTTAGAAGAAAGAGAACTTGGGTGTCATTAATGAATTGGATTTCGACTTCCATAACTATTATCATGCGATTTAATCGGCCTAACATTTTTTGTGGGAATTCGATTAGCATTCAGTTTGATATCGTAACCTGATTTTCGATTCATCCCAATCGCCAGTTCTACTTGCCAAAAATTAGCCCATATATTGGAAATTAAAGAGAATTTAGGAACATAGTTGTATAAAATAGCCTATATATTGGAAATTAAGGAGAATTAATGAACATAGTTCATAGTTGTATTTGTCTTTGTATAGGAAGGGGACATTCTACTTGTTACCATGTCCCTACCAACTTTGACCTTCCTTTCCTTTCCTTTCCTTTAAGTTAAACTCTTGCGAGGTGTTACTACATTTTCACTTCGTAGTTCAAACTCACCACGTGAATATTTTTTTTTCAAAGTACTCCATATATTCAATCTGGTAGTTGATGGGGGAGAGAAGGATCACTCATTATTTATATGAATTTAACTTATGGTACTATCGTTTGCAATACAATGAACTTTTAATTTAAACTATCAGTATAATTTAACATGTTATAGCAAGTTATATAATTATTGTTTTATTGTCTCATCTCTAATTCTACTTACCTGAAGTAATCTTTTAATAGATTTGATAATGTAAAATTTTAATAGTATATATTGAAAATGAAATCTCTCTTTATATGTGTAAGTCTTCACCGTAGTTGTTTACCCGAAAAATCGGAAAACATTGAATTTAGGTGTGGTTCTAAGGATACGTAAATTCCTTATGATACAAAAATGACAATACCTGTATTTTGTTATAAAAGGGGAATAATCAATAGGAAGGCTCAATGAACAACATGAACTCTTGATGTATCTTGGGGAAGATGAGTCTATTGCAGTCTATACCCCCTTTTTATAATAGAGGGTCACTACTTTATCTATAACAACATAATAAAATAATGCATATAGTGGAGGACCCATGATGGTTTGTCTCTTCCATGATTCCTGCCAAGATTCTCTCCCTTGGTGCGGTTATGATGGCTTTTGTCGGCGGGCTCGGCACTGACTCGAGCTTGGTGTTAGGTCAAACCCCCGGTCTTGGTCTGAGCCCGTTCTGCCTTGGGCATCGATATTCGGGGCCTTTGTCGGTCGGAGTTGCCTCGTAATTCGATTCGGATACGGGCTCGATAATGATACCGAGTTTTGTCGTCGATCGGTCTTATAGCTCGAAACTCGACGCCCTTACTCCGGAATTCGTCCGAGCTTGATATGTGGATACCCTTCGATCGAGACGTCATTGTCTTGGTCAGTCTTTATGATCGAGAATCGGTTTTGACCGTACACAAATAGTTCCCTCGTTTCTCGGAAAGGATGTGGCGAGAAGCGATATGATTTCTCTACGGCTCGATCAAATTTGTGTCGACGTTCCTATCGACCCCGATCATGACGTATGCGATAACTGTCCCATCGGTTCGGTATTATCGAGACTTTTAATGTGTGTCAGATGGTGGTCGGCCACTGCTAATACCGAATCGTCATGCCTTAGCCTATAAATAGTCTTTCCAAACAATTTTTACCATTTCTCTTCTTTCAAATTTTTTTATTTATCCTCTCTATTTCGCTGCTTCAGGGCCGCTTATACCAGATTTTTGGTGCCGTCCCTTCTTTCACCTTCCATCGCATTCTTAACTTTCCTATCAATGGTGAAAACTTCCAAAATCGTACCTCAGAAGGAGAAAGCTTCTTCCTCACGACTATTTGATGATAAGGCATCGGCGGAGCAGCCCATTTATGACTATGTTCCTGGCCCTTGTATTTTGAAGACTGATTTTAGGGTGGAGAATCCTTCATCTGTTCCGGGTCGATGTGAGCACGTATCGATATATATGTGCTCTACAACGGAGGATCATCTCGAGGCCGTCAGAAAAGATTGCAACTGGGGTCCCGAGGTTGTGTTGCAAATTCCATCCTCCGATAAGAGCGTCACTACTTATGTGGAGGAGTTTTTAAGTGTTTATACTTATCCCTTCACATTGGGGCCCGTTGACCCGGTGATTATCGATTTCTGCAAAAGATACCAGGTCACTCTTAGCCAAATTCATCCCTCTTTATGGCGTATAGTGATCTTGTTGCGCTTCTTTTCTATCAAAGCCGGGGGGTGGATTTTTCTCTGAACCATCTCATACGACTGTACCGGCCTCAGATTTTTCGAGGACTAATTAGACTTCATCATCGAGCATCGAAGGCTTTGAGGTCGAGCATCGATGAAGACAAGGATCGAGGTTGGATGGGTCGATATATTCGAGTGAGGACCCGTGATATTATTCCGGAGGAGAAGATGTCGTTCCCTGAAGAATGGAATTTTGATCGTAAGTGATTCTTGTTTTACCTTTCATGTCTTTTTTTTAGATTTTTTCTGATGTACTTCCCTGATGTCCAGCTGCCCCTTGGATACCACAAGTTGTGCCTGACCTCGAGGACTGGGTTCGGAAGTTAGCCTCGAGCTCCTCTTATGCCGAACGCACTTGGCGTGATTTGGCAAAAAGAAGATGGGAGGCCAAGAGTCATGGTGAGGTTTGCTTCCTGTTTTCTTCGAAGTGTTCTGCGCGTTCTTTTTGTTACCGATTTTCTTCGTGCAGGCGTAACCAGGGATGCCGCTCTGAGGCCTTCGAGCGGTGAAGAAGGAAACAAGTCCCTGGTTCTCAAACAGGGGAAAGATAAGAAGCGAAAAGCTTCCTCTCGGTCAGAGGACCCGAAACCCAAAACCCGAAGGGTGAGGAGAAAAGCAATCGCCTTTTCGATGGACTCGGTCCAATGACTGAGAGAATAAGGAGAAGAAGATAGCTCTTCGGCTTTGGTAATTCGATATACGGAGGCAATCGAGGTTGCTAGAGCTCCCGAGCCGATGGCAGTTGTGCCTGTCGGGGTTGGTTCTGAAGACCTGAGTCTCGACCGGAGTGCTCCGAGTGATTTGCTCGGGGCTATGACAATGGGTCATTCGCCTTCTCTTCCATCTTTTTTCGAGGAGGCGTTAAAGGAAGCTCGAGAGTTGAAAACTCCCGATATTGGCGCTGGCTCTGGTACAGGGGATCCTTTTAGGGATTGTTTTACTGGGGTCGACGATGGGTCCGATATCGGTGATGCTTCTCTTTTATTAGAGGAGGCTCAGCGTTTCATTACTCGGGTAATGATTCTTCCACACTTGATTTCTTTGTTCTTTTCCATACTTGACTCCTGTTTCTTACTGTGCATGCTATTAATAGGTTTCGAGTCGATCTTAGCCAGTGTGAGACCGAGCTCCGGAAGGTCTCAGCTGAGAGAGATGCCCTGCGGCTTCTTTGGGCCAAAAGGACGAGGCTATAAAGGATCTCCAAGCGGATTTGGCTAAGGTTCGTGAAGAAGGGGTCGAGCTCGATAAGCAGGTGAGCCTCCTTCTATTAAAGTATGGGTCTGCTTCAACTGTGGAAGTTAATCCTTCGTTGTCTCAGTTTCAGCAAAATATCGAAAAGATCGGGTTGCTTCGATAAGAAGTCGATCAAATCTGTGTTGTATGCAATCGCTGGAAGGAGACCATCGACCGCCTCGCAGCGGAAAAAGAAACCATCTCAACACAATTATTATCGGCCGACGTTCAACTTCGAAGTGTCAAGCAAAAGGGTTTGGTTCAAGCTATGAAGATTGATGAGCTTGAAACACGACTTGCTGAGGCTAAGGCGGAGGTTGAGTCATCGAAAATCTTGGCGGATAAGTCCATTGCCATATATCGGGCTGATGCCGAGGCTGCTCAGATGCAGGCCCGAGAAGCGGCGAAGACCGCCGATACTCGAGCTCATTGGGTTGCCGAGCTTGCCAAGTGTAGGTCTCGGAGGGAGACCCTCGAGGAGATACACGCTCGAGGTTTCGACCTTACCGATGAGATAAAAGCGGCAAAAGAATTAGAAGCGGAAGCTGAAGCCTTGGCTTCTGATGATGATGATGATGATAATGATGGTAGCAAAAGCGGATCTGAGGAAGGGGAAGAGCTCGACCAAGAAGCTTAGTTTCTAGCTCTTCATGTTTGTAAATTAATTGCGTAGGCAATTTTGTACACGCGCGCGCGCGCGCGCGCGCGCACACACACACACACACACACACACACACACTATATATATATATATATATATATATATATATATATATATATATATATATATAAAACAAGGCATTTTTGACCCCGTAGTCTATGATCGATCAAATTTGTAGCCCCTAGGTTTGCTTGTTGAGTCGATGATTCAAACTCTGAAGGAACATACTCCGCAGGTGTAGTGTAACGATTGAGTTAATGTAAACTCAAAATAAAAGTAGCATATCGGCCGTCGAGTGAATGTTTTCAAACTTGCAATAAAGGTAGCCCGTAGGCTTAATAGTCGAGTGAGTGTTTCGAACTCGAGATAATGTGGCCCGTGGGCTTAATAGTCGAGTGAGTGTTTCGAACTCGAAATAAAGGTAGCCCGTAGGATTAATGGTCGAGTGAGTGTTTCGAACTCGAGATAAAGGTAGCCCGTAGGCTTTATAGTCAAGCGAGTGCTTCGAACTCGAGATAAAGGTAGCCCGTAGGCTTAATGGTTGAGTGAATGTATCGAACTCGAGATAGTGTAGCCCGTGGACTTAATAGTCGAGTGAGTGTTTCGAACTCAAGATAATGTAGCATGTGGGCTTAATAGTTGAGTGAGTGTTTCGAACTCGAGATAAGGGTAGCTCGTAGGCTTAATGGTCGAGTGAATGTATCAAACTCGAGATAATGTAGCTCGTAGGCTTAATAGTCGAGTGAATGTATCGAACTCGAGATAATGTAGCCCGTAGGCTTAATAGTCGAGTGAATGTATCGAACTCGAGATAATGTAGCCCGTAGGCTTAATAATTGAGTGAGTGTTTCGAACTCGAGATAAGGGTAGCCCGTAGGCTTAATGGTCGAGTGAATGTATCAAACTCAAGATAATGTAGCCCGTAGGCTTAATAGTCGAGTGAATGTATCGAACTCGAGATAATGTAGCCCGTAGGCTTAATAGTCGAGTGAATGTATCGAACTCGAGATAATGTAGCCCGTAGGCTTAATAATTGAGTGAATCTTAATTCTGGCCTCACAATAAATCTCAAGTCATTGTACATGTGTTTATGTTTTGCGCCTATGTTCGGGCCGATCTACATGAGCATGGTTCGTTTTGACCATTTGGCTCTTACAATATTTCCTCTTGGAACCCTATTGTTGTGAAATGACTTTTCCTGTATCTGAATTTGATGTATTTGAGGCCCTGATCCCCCCTGGTATTCGAGGTCGATTGGATAGAGGCCTCGGATACTGTTTAAAAGTGCATCGCAATCGATGGTTGCCTCATTAAAAACCTTGCCAAAAAATCCATTTGGGATGAAACCGGTCTAAGAGAAAAAGAGTGGAGCACGTGCTTTTAAGCGAAAGATCCATCTCAACTTTGTGGTGTGGGTTCAAAGGCTCTGGATGGTTTAGCGATCGACTCCACATAGCAACATTTAGCTTTTGTCCGGAATTTCTGCAGGGGTTAGTTAAATAAATGTGGGAAGTTCGTACCTTAGCAGTAGTACCGTTTTAGATGTGATACATTCCAACTGCTTGATAGCTGTGTGCCGTTTATGATGCCGAGCCTGTATGATCCTTTTCCGACGCCCTCGAGCACCTGATATGGTCCCTCCCAATTCGGTCCTAATTTCCCTTCGTTTGGATTCCGGGTATTGATAGTGACTTTCCTTAATACTAAGTCCCCGGGTTTGAAATGGCGAAGCTTAGTTCTTCGATTATAATACCTTTCGATTCGTTGCTTTTGGGCGGCCAATCGGATGAGGGCAGCTTCTCGTCCTACGTCCGATAATTCAAGGCTGGTGTTCATGGCCTCGTTATTTGATTTTTTCCGTCATGAATCAAAATCTGGGACTAGGTTCACCGACTTCGACCGGTATCAATGCTTCGGAACCATACACTAAGGAGAATGGGGTTGCCCCCGTGCTGGATTTTGACGTTGTCCGGTATGCCCAAAGGACTTCGGGCAGTATTTCTCTCCATTTTCCCTTGGCGTCGTTCAACCTCTTCTTTAGGTTTTGAAGAATAGTCTTGTTCGTTGATTCAGCCTATCTGTTCCCACTGGGGTGGTATGGCGTTGATAGTATCCTTTTTATTTTGTGATCTTCGAAGAATTTTGTGACTTTGCTGCCAATGAATTGCTTCCCATTATCACATACTATTTCGGTGGTTATCCCGAATCGGCATATGATATGATCCCAAATAAAGTCTATAACTTCCTTCTCTCTTATTTTCTCGAACGCTTGCGTTTCAACCCATTTAGAAAAATAGTCAGTCATAAATAAAATGAATTTGACTTTACCTGGGATCGATGGCAGAGGGCCGACGATGTCCATTCCCCATTTCATGAACGGCCATGGGGATAGGACCGAGTGAAGCTGCTCTCCGAGTTGATGGATCATTAGCGCAAACCTTTGACATTTATCACATTTACGAACAAATTCTTTCGCATCTTTGCTCATATTAATCCAATAGTATCCTGCTCTGATCACTTTTCGAACTAATGTGTCGGCGCCGGAGTGATTCCCACAAGTGCCCTCGTGTACTTCCCGGAGGATGTAATTGGTATCTCCCGGACCTAAGCATACTGCCATTGGTCCATCGTAGGTCCTTCGATATAGTGTTTCGTCAGTGTCCAACATAAATCGAGCAGCTTTTGTTCGTAGGGTCCTGGAATCTTTACGATTTGACGGGAGCTTTCCGTTTTTTAAGTATTCAATAAACTTGTTTCTCCAATCCCAAGTTAAAATAGTAGAATTTACTTAGGTGTGCCCATCTTCGATTATCGATTTTGAAAGTTGAACGATAGTCCCCGAGCTTAAATCATCTACCTCGATCGACGATCCCAAATTCGCAAGAGCATCGGCCTCATTATTCTGTTCTCGTGGAATATACCGTAGAGTCCATTGTTTGAAATGGTGCAAAGTGATAAGCAGTCTATCCAAATACCTTTGCATTCTACCTTCTCGGACTTCGAAGGTTTTGTTTACTTGACTCACCACCAGCAAAGAGTCACAATGCGCCTCGATGACTTCTGCTCCCAAGTTTCTAGCTAGTTCGAGACCTGCAATCATGGCTTCATACTCGGCCTCATTGTTAGTTAACCTGATAGTTTTAATAGCTTGCCTAATAATGTTGCTCGTGGGGGGTTTCAAAACTATGCCTAGCCCGGACCCCTTTACATTCGAAGCCCCGTCTGTAAAAAGTGTCCATACCCCTGAGGATATACCTGATTTCAGAAGGAGTTCTATTTCGATTTCGGGTACGAGGGTTGGCGCAAAGTCGGCCACGAAGTCTGCTAAAATTTGAGACTTGATGGTCGTACGGGGTTAATATTCGATATCGTACCCGCTGAGTTCGATGGCCCATTTGGCCAATCGGCCTAACAGTTCGGGCCTATGTAAAATATTACGGAGTGGGTAGGTGGTTAATACACTTATGGGGTGACATTGAAAGTACGGCCTTAACTTTCTGGAGGCGCTTACTAGCGCAAGTGCTAATGTCTCTAAGTGCGGATACCTTGTTTCAGCTTCTCCTAAGGTTCGACTTACGTAATAAACAGGAAATTGCGTACCTTGCTCCTTTTGAACTAAGACACTGCTAACGGCGACTTCCGATACCGCCAAGTATAAGTACAGTTTTTTGCCTATTTTTGGAGTGTGAAGCAGTGGTGGGCTCGATAGATATCGTTTTAATTCCTGCAACGCTTGCTGGCATTCTGATGTCCAGGCGAAGTCGTTCTTCTTTTTAAGTAGGGAGAAAAATTTGTGACTTCAATCTGATGATTTTGAAATGAACCGTCCTAAGGCTGCAATTCTTCCCGTTAACCTTTGTACAGCTTTCACGCTGTCCACGATGGTAATGTCTTCGATGGCCTTGATTTTGTCGGGGTTAATCTCGATTCCCCGATTTGACACCATGAAGCCGAGGAACTTGCCCGAACTGATCCCGAAAGCACATTTCTCGGGGTTGAGCTTCATGTTGTATTTCCTAAGAATCTCGAATGTTTCCTGCAATAGGTCAAATGGTCTTCTGCGCGCAGGGATTTAACTAGCATGTCATCAATATAGACTTCCATTGATTTACCTATTTGTTCTTCAAACATTTTATTTACTAGGCGTTGATAAGTAGTTCATGTATTTTTTAGTCCGAAGGGCATTACGTTATAGCAATATGTTCCATATTGGGTCACAAATAAAGTCTTTTCCCGGTCGTCCGGGTTCATCTGAATTTGATTATACCCAAAATAGGCGTCGAGAAAAGTGAGGATCTCGTGGCCAGCCGTGGCATCGATCATGCGATCGATGTTGGGCAGTGGAAAGGAATCTTTGGGGCATGCCTTGTTCAAATCTTTATAGTCCACACACATTCTAAGTTTGTCCCCCTTTTTAGGCACTACAACCACATTGGCTAATCATTCGGGGTATTTTACCTCCCGAATGGACCCTATTTTGAGAAGTTTGGTTACCTCATCCTTTATGAATGCGTGCTTTCCCTCGAACTGGGGTCTTCTTTTTTGCTTCACCGGTCTGAACCTAGGGTCCAAGCTTAGCTGGTGCGTCGTTATGTCCGGCGGGATCCCTGTTATATCTAGATGGGACCAGGCAAAACAGTCTATATTATCAATAAGAAATCGAATGAGTTTCTTCCTCAATTCGGGGATCAAACCCATCCCCAGGTATACTTTTCGCTCGGGCCAGCGTTCTATCAGTATGATTTGCTCCAGTTCCTCAATCGCTGATTTGGTGGCATCGGAATCATCGGGGGTTACGAAGGATCGAGGGATCCATCGATCATCATCTTCTTCAATGTTCTGCTTACCTGACTAGGTCGAAGCCGATGTCTGTGATTGCTATTTGGCGTTATGTTCTTCGATTGTATCTCCTTCTGAACCCGTTCCTTTTATCGGTGAAGATGAAGATATTGATTTTGCTTCCTCGACGGCAAACATTTCCTTTGCGGACGGTTGTTCTCCGTACACTGTTTTGACACCTCCCGATGTAGGGAATTTGAGGACCTGGTGTAGGGTCGAAGGTACAGCTCTCATGATGTGGATCCATGGCCTTCCGAAAAGGGCGTTATATCTCATATCGCCTTCGATCACGTGAAACTTTGTTTCCTGGATGGTTCCGGCCACGTTTATTGGTAGGGTTATCTCGTCTTTGGTGGTTTCACATGCCATATTGAATCCGTTTAGAACCAGAGTTGCGGGTACGACCTGGTTCTGCAGGCCGAGCTGTTCTATGACCCTCGATCTGATGATATTGGCCGAGCTACCTGGATCAATTAACACACGCTTAATTTTAGTTTTATTCATGAGTACGGATATTACCAGTGCATCGTTATGGGTTGGATGATTCCCTCTGTATCTTCATCATTGAAAGACAAAGTCCCTATGGGTGTGTAATCTTGAGTTCGAGATCGTTTTTCCCTCACAATCGATGTTTTTAGTGCGTTTAAGCACTGGTCCCTGAGGGGTATCGACGCCGCCGACGATCATGTGAATGACATGTTGCGGTTCTTCTAGCTCGTTTTGCTTGCCGAAGTCCTTGTTCTTGAACTAATTCTTCGCCCTATCACTCAGAAATTCCCGAAGGTGCCCTTTGTTAAATAAGCGGGCTACTTCCTCTCTTAATTGCCTGCAATCTTCCGTTCTGTGGCCATGGGTGCCATGATATTCGCACATTTGATTGGGATTCCTTTGGGCAGGATCGGTCTGCATGGGTCGAGGCCACCTGGTCTCTTTGATGCGTCCGATGATCGATACGATGGCGGATGTATCGATGCTGAAGTTATATTCCGATAATCGAGGAACTTCTATAGGATCGGCATATTTATCAAAGCCGCTCTTACTCATAAGTCCCCGAGAATTTTGCCCCCGATTAGTCCTTCGGTTGTTCCGAACCGTATCACGTGCTGAACCGTTATCCATTCGATTTGTGACGTATGGTTGGTATCGGTCTCTGTTCCTCGAGAAAAGGTTTTTGTATGATTTTTTTTTGAATCAAGCCCTTTTATCATCGGCGGAGCCCCCGGGATTTGATCGACCCTAGCATTATATGTTTCCACTTTTTTGTCATTGGCTTCGACTTGTTTTGTGAGTTCCTCGAATAATTTAGCAATTTCAGGAGTGGTCCTTGATTCTTGCTCATTTGATTTTACTATGGCAGGCTCCGTTACGGGGGTGACTTCTCGAAGAAGTGGATTGAAGTTCGGTCTGCTTTGCATATGAGTTTGGCTCTGTAACTGAGCTATCGCTGCTTGTTGGGCTTGTAGCATTTCGAAAATCATACGCAAGCTGACCCCGATTTTTCCCGTATTGTGGGTGTCTCGGGCTATGGGTCGAGCACCGCCATGAACGCTTCTTTCCGGTTCAGAACGTCGATTCGCTTCTAGAGCTATTTGTGAATTGATATCCAATGGTACTTCGGCTCGAATTTCGGGTTCTTCGATCCGAGCCTCATTGTCGTTGTCAGGTAGCCTTCCGGCCCCGGGAGCCAAGTTGTTGGTTTCATCTTGAAGGCCGGCTTCGAGGTCGATAGGTAGAGTCATTGCTGATTTGAGGTTGTAAGCTGGAGTGTATTGTAGATTTATATCAAACAATCACTGTTATCCTTAGCCCCACGGTGGACACCAAACTGTTTATCCGAAAAATCGAAAAATGTTGAATTTAGGTGTGGTTCTAAGGATACGTAAATTCCTTATGATACAAAAATGACAATACCAGTATTTTGCTATAAAAGGGGAATAATCAATAGGAAGGCTCATGAGCAACATGAACTCTTGATGTATCTCGGGGAAGATGAGTCTATTGCAGTCTATGCCCCCTTTTTATAATAAAAGGTCACTACTTTATCTATAACAACATAATAAAATAATGCATATAGTGGAGGACCCATGATAGTTTGTCTCTTCCATGATTCCTGCCAAGATTCTCTCCCTTGGTGCGGTTATGATGGCTTTTGTCGGCGAGCTCGGCACTGGCTCGAGCTTGGTGTTAGGTCGAACCCCCGGTCTTGGTCCGAGCCCGTTCTGCCTTGGGCATCGATATTCGGGGCCTGTGTCGGTCGGAGTTGCCTCTTAATTCGATTCGGATACGAGCTTGATAATGATACCGAGTTTTGCCGTCGATCGGTCTTATAGCTCGAAACTCGACGCCCTTACTCCGGAATTTGTCCGAGCTTGATATGTGGATACCCTTCGATCAAGACGTCATTGTCTTGATCAGTCTTTATGACCGCAAATCGGTTTTGACCGTACACAGTAGTCCAAATGGCTTCGAGTGGGTTCTTTAAAATACAATCTTGTCATGATCTGGGAAAAAATTAAACAGGGAGAATTAATGATCGTTGGAATGTTATAGTCAGATATCAAGGACAAGAGAAAAAAAGAACAAAAACAGGCTGCGTACATAGTACTATTACTAAATCGTTGCTTCAAGTTTCAGAAAGGCCAACAGCAATATAAATAGAGCTAAATGAAAGAAATGGAAGAAATGAACAGTTGTTGGTTCTTGGTACAAAAATAAACTCATAATATTTCTCATCGACTCATATATAATTCCAAATTGCCACTTCTTCCTTTTATTACACCTCTTTATTTCTACAAAAAACTAACATTATATTGTGATCCTGGCAATATCATCTTATTAAGTCTACTCATCTTTGGAAGTGGAAAACCAGATAAAAGATTGTGTATGTAAAAATCATATATAGATTTTTATTTTATTTTTTACTATAACAAATTAAAATGAGAGGTTTGATTGCAGTAGCTGGCTTCTTCTTCATTCTTGCTCTCATTCCTCATGCAGGTGTTTCAAGTCAACATACTCGTTTCGTATTCGTTTTCGTTCTCGTTCTTTTCAAATTTTGTTTTCATTTACTCAAACAAATATTTGTTATAATGCAGCTGCTTTTGATCCATTGGATCCCAATGGGAATATCACCATCAAATGGGATGTTATGTCTTGGACACCTGATGGCTATGTCGTAAGTTTCCCTTAATTTTGGATTTAATCTATAATACGCTATCATATTTGGACACTTATATGCAGTTATCTTTTACGTCACCTAACCTGATGGTGCAAATT
This sequence comes from Nicotiana tomentosiformis, assembly GCF_000390325.3. Taxonomy (NCBI): domain Eukaryota; kingdom Viridiplantae; phylum Streptophyta; class Magnoliopsida; order Solanales; family Solanaceae; genus Nicotiana; species Nicotiana tomentosiformis. The sequence continues at coordinate 89,269,681 of NC_090813.1, forward strand.
CTTTTGTACTGTCATTGTATATAAGTTTAACCAATTGAGTTTAACTTCTACATACATATATATATATAATATATGTATGTAAAAGAGATCAGGTTGCTTAAAAGATAATTACAGGTAACCATGAGATTGGTAACACTGAAAAAAAGGCAATTTACCTACTGCAAAGTTAAAATATTAAGTTAAATCCTTTGCGCGCAAGTGGTTTCCTAGCTAGATGAGCCTATTTTGACACCTTATGTATGATGTGCATGGAACATTTGCAGGCAGTGGTAACAATGAATAATTTCCAAATGTACAGACATATCATGACCCCTGGTTGGACCTTAGGATGGACATGGGCTAAGAAAGAAGTGATCTGGTCTATGGTGGGTGCACAAACCACTGAACAAGGTGACTGCTCTAAATTCAAAGGCAACATCCCACATTGTTGCAAGAAGAATCCCACTATTGTAGATTTGCTCCCTGGAGTTCCTTATAACCAGCAATTTACCAACTGTTGCAAAGGTGGAGTCTTGGCTTCTTGGGGCCAAGATCCTCAATCTTCTGTTTCTGCATTTCAAATCAGCGTTGGCCAAGCCGGTACCTCAAACAAAACCGTTAAACTTCCTAAGAACTTCACTTTGCTTGGTCCTGGACCAGGTTACACTTGTGGCCCTGCAAAGATTGTCCCTCCTACCAAATTTTTCACACCTGATCTTCGTCGAAAAACTCAGGCCTTAAGTAAGTCATGTTCGTCAATAAAATTCAGAAGTTAATTTCACGTATGATCATTGAACTTTATTCACTAATGACTGACCCTTTTGCAGTGACATGGAATGTAACATGCACATACTCCCAGTTTCTAGCCCGAAAACACCCGAATTGCTGCGTCTCTCTGTCAAGTTTCTACAATGAAACCATCACTTCTTGTCCTTCTTGTGCTTGTGGTTGTGAGAACAAACACAAATGCATCAAGTAAGTCTCTACTTTCGGACATCAATTGCACATCTACAGAAGGAGCACAAAGATTTGATTTTTAATACTATTAATATCTTATGACAAATATATAGGAGCGACTCCAAGCTACTGAGTGTGGTTGGGATAAACACTCCGAGAAAAGACAACGCACCACTAATACAGTGCACGCACCATATGTGCCCAGTTCGAGTGCATTGGCATGTGAAGCTCAACTATAAGGACTATTGGCGAGTCAAGCTTTCTGTAACCAACTTCAATTACAGGATCAATTACACACAATGGACTCTTGTTGTACAGCATCCAAATCTTAACAATGTAACACAAGTTTTTAGCTTTGATTACAAGCCTCTCGTTCCCTATCAATCCATCAGTAAGTTCCTAATCTCTTTGAAATACTCTATGTATATATGCAACATGATTAGAGGTGCCAAAATCAACCCAAATATATATTTTGTAACTCGCCCAATCCAACCAAGTTTAAAAAGATTAGGTTATGACCCCTTTATAGACTTGACTCTTGAACGGTTTAAACACGAATGACACATCAAACTATTGAGACAAAACGGGTCAAAATAGTGTAACCTAACAGATCAAAATGCAACTCAAATCCAAACATATAAGATCAAATATAGAGAATAGGAATTATGTAAATTTGGAAGAACTTAAGCTAATAATTTAACAAAAATGCATTAACTTTCACATTTTTCTATTTTTTTAAAAAAAATGAAAAGGATAGAAGGTTGGAATATGTTAGGTGTGTTATGGTCTGTTATTTGACCCATCTTGATCAAACCCATCGGATCGTGACATGTTTATTGATTTGACGAGTTCTGTCCTGCATAAGTTGACCCAGCTCGCCCATTCACCACCTCTAAACTGGATCATGATATATGGCTAAATTCATTTGCAGATGACACAGGAATGTTCTATGGCATGAAGTTCTTCAATGACCTACTGATGGAAGCAGGGCCATCTGGGAATGTTCAATCAGAAGTGCTTCTCCAAAAGGACAAGAACACTTTCACTTTCAAACAAGGATGGGCATTTCCCCGGAAAGTTTACTTTAATGGCGACGAGTGCATGCTCCCACCACCAGATACTTACCCATACTTGCCCAGCTTTGCCCATCATAGCTCTGTTGCTGTTTCAACATTGTTAATTTCCCTGCTTTTGCTTTTGATTGTGCTCGTTTGACCCTTCCTCCAGTTTTGTCAGTCACTGAAAATTTTGAAGCTAAGATAACACATGCTCCGGGTATTCGGATCACAGGTACATTCTTTGATAGAACAAATTGGGTCATGTCTATGTGCTGCAACAAATTTTGTATGTGTATTTGAATATCACACTCAATTCCAAAGGAAAATTGAGCTTCTTGGTTCATTATAAGCATTCATATGTGAAAACTTCATTCATGTCATGCAACATTCACAGAATGACAACATTTTATAGAGTATAGCATTTACATATATGCTGCATTGAAATACTGGAAAAGCAAATGTACCTCAGCTGAGGTATACAGCAACATTGCACCACAATCGATGGAAAACACGAATGGCTGGAACAAAATGCGACTGCTGTCGCAATGTATCTTTATACAGCTAGTCATTGCAAGGCGATAGTGGAGAAAACAAACTCATCAAACAATTTAATATAGACAGTTATGTGCTCGTGAATTGACCGTTATTCTCATACAACCTAGAGACACTATGAACTTGACAAACCTACAAAATACAATTAGACTGCTAAAATAGACTATGGCAGCAACCCTTTTAGGATGAAACTAATTTTTGCAAACCAAGGAGAATGCGCCGGTCTTCTCAGTAACAAGAGTGTCAACCCAAAGATAACCGACAGAAACAGACACTTTGCACTATACAAGGTATATACTTTTAAATGTGAGCAAGGACAACTGTCATCGAAGACATCAGTGTCACCACTAATTTAAGCAGAGAGACCTCCCACCGAGAACCAGCATTTGGCAAGTATGGATACGCATCAGGAGGAGGCATCACACAGTTATCACCATTGAAATAAATTCTGCGAGGAAAAGCCCACCCCTTCTCGAAAGTGAAAGTTGATGCATCCTTTCGGAATAGAAGCTCTGACTGGACATTTCCTAAAGGACCTGCTTGCATCAGCAGATCATTGTAGAATTTCACACCCCATAGCATAGCAGTGTCATCTGTAAAAACATCCAGAAGGTTAGTCGTGCCATTTTCAACATCTCAGCTGATCTTGTAGGTATATTTAGGTACTGAAATATTAAGTGCAGTAACAACCAAAAGTTATGACAAATGTAGATCAAATTAAAAAAATGGAGAAGCAGATCCCTTTTTAGGATATCCCACAAACTGTCACATTCTAATACTAGATGCTTTCATTCCAAAATTACCTTCCAATTTTAGGTGCCTTCAAACAGCCCTTAGAAAGCCTTTTTCTTACATCGGAGATAGTATAAACATGAAACACTTCAACTTTTTTTAACATATGTCGAAAAAGCTATAGCATAAATATTATTAGACGAACAGAAAAGATGCTAATCTATCTAATTCAGAAATGAAACAACAGCAACTAAATCTCAGAGCATTTACAATAAGATTGAGACTTACTGATTGCTCCATAAGGAGTCAGTGACTTGTAATTGAAGCTGAATAACGTAGTGAGGTTATCAAAGTTCGGATGTTGGACAACTAAGTTCCATTGGGTATAATTCATCCGGTAATTGAAGTTTGTTATAGTGATCTTTACTCTCCAATATTCCTTGTAGTTGACCTTGACATGCCAATGAATTCGAATTGGGCACATATGATTTGTGCACTGTACCAAAGGAACGTAGTTGGTCTTCCCATGGTCTGATACAACTGAAGCTAAGTGCGGCGTTTTTGAACTGCAATGAAGCTTGAGAAGGAAGTATTAACAAAAAAAACTTAATAGAAAAACAAGGCCAAGAAATTGGTCAAAATAAGTGTGGGTCATACTCTACACAATTTCCACGCTGAGTGCCATTACTCTGACAGCCACAAGTGCACGTCGGGCAGGGCACAATCGTATCATTGTAGAAGGATGAGAGGGAGACGCAACATGTAGGAGTTTTTTGAGCTAGGAACTGTGAGTAAGTGCATGTGACATTCCAAGTCACTGTCAAGGACAGTATAAAAGGTTAGAACTTAATCTTCAATAGATTGCAACTGCATGTATCTTCATGAGCTTGACAATAAAGATTTGTAAGGTGAAGATGTTCAGGTAGTTACAGCTATGTTTTGTAAGGGAAATAACAGCTTTCTGAGAGGAGGTTTTCCGTATTTACACTTTTTGGGTGAGGCGTCGAGACTAAAACCTTAGGCACACGAGTTGCCAACCATAAGAATGAAAAATTCAAAAAACTTGAGCCAAGTAACTCACTCATAGCCTGGGTCACTCTTCTCCCATCCGAAGAGACGAACTTAGTGGGTTTTACAATTTTAGCGGGTCCACAAGTATAACCAGGCCCTGGAGCCTTTAAGGTGAAGTTCTTAGGTACTCTAACTGTTTTATTGGTTGTTCCAGCTGCACCAACACTAATTTGGAATGAGCTAACGGCAGTGGTTGGATCTTGCCCCCATGAGTTGATCACTCCTCCCTTGCAGCAATTTGCAATCTGTTGGTTGTAAGGAGTTCCGGGCAGCAGGTCAACAACTGTTGGATCTTTCTTACAGCAATGTGGAATATTTCCTTTATATTTTGAACAATCTCCCTGCTCTGTTGTTTGACCTCCCATCATGGTCCATATGACTTCCTTCTTTGCCCACGTCCAGCCCAAAGTCCAGCCTGGTGCTTGAATGTGCCTATATTGTTGAAAGTTGTAGATCGTCACCACAGCCTGTTAAAAACCAAACGGATAATTACCAGACACTTCCTGTTTGAGAAATGCTTATAAGAAGATGAAATAAAGAGGAGGGAGTCAAAAGAGACTATAAGCTTAAAGGCTAAGAAACTATGCCATGTAGGCTGAAGCTATCAAGATGAATAAAGTTCCAATCTAGATCTAGCTGCTCAAGAACTTGAAACTTGGTCTTGTATCAACGGATGAAAGAAAAAATGCTTAGAAACTGCATCCAGATTCAGGAAAAAACGACTTTAACTTGGAAAAGGGGGTGAAGGGTTAAATCTATTTAGCTAATATCAAACTCAGAAAACTGAAAACTGAAAGAGCAATGCGCATGTCAAATTGGGAGTTGCAGAAGGTGAACAATATGCTATATAGTTCGGATTAGCCTATAGGATGAAGGTGATCCATCAAAGGGAGGTCCAGATTATTTCGAGATGATCAAGGTTACTGTTACTTACCATATATCCATCAGGTGTCCAGGTGATCACATCCCATTTTATTGTAATGTTTCCATTTGGATCAAGTGCATCAAAGGCATCTATTGGAGAAAGGAAGAAACAAAAAGTAAAATATAGTCAAAAAATTGCCTATACATTCCTACACACATGCAATGCAATATAGGCGGGGGAAGTGAAGACATGTAGACACGTCTCAGATACAATGTTAATATTGGTACACAAAATAAATAAAAAATATCTGCATTTGATATGGTGGAAAATGCTTCCATGAAATATATCTTCCACAAAAAGTTTTTACTTTGAGAATCATTTTTTGTATATAAATCTTAACGTCCATTTTAAATGCCTCCTGTTATATAATTGTGGTACCTAAAGTTCTCCAATATCACAATATGACCAACTACAGAGAGAATAACAGTATTGTTTCAGATTGCTTATCAGTTCTAGACTTATGTTTAGGTTCATAGTCAACAGGCAAATGATCAAAGTACAGAGTCACTGGTTCAGGCACGGGACTCAACTATAATGATTTCCTCCAATCTTATATCTCAGAGAATGCAGTAGCTGCAAAGAAGCGCCATATATTTCATGATATCATTATATTCAGCGAACTTGATCATGGTACGATGAAGACTGTTGCTATAACTGTTACTTTTTCCATTATCCTGTTGAAATGGTCAAGGTACTAACCTTAATAAAAGCGAAAATGGTATCGACCCGACAGAGTTTTACTGTAATATTCATTATATCACACCTCAAGAGAAGCAAAAGTAAGTTTCTTTTAGAATCACATTGATTACTCTTCAAGGTTTAAATTGACCCACAATTTTATTTTATTTATTTATATAGAGAAACTATTAGCGCTACTTATTTTCTTCAAATCGTGCTAGAAAAAACACAAAAATTCCAATCTTGGAGTTGAATTTCCCCAAGTATAGACCAAATCAACACCCAATGTTCTGTTGCCTAATACTAGGATTTTGCTTGGCCAGAATTGCATTACTCACACAGTCCCTCACTAAAATATGTACAGCCATAGAAAAGAGAACTAATCATTACCATAAAAATCAATCTTTTTGATACTTAAAATCATAAATAAACATGCTAATCTCTCAGAAAATAGCCAATAGAAGCAATTCAAGATTAAGAGAAAATGGAGTTACCAAGTAGTTTAAAATCCAAAGGAGTAATTCAAGAAATAAACTAAACCCAAGATTGCTGACCTGATGAGGAGAAACTGAAGCAAGAAAGCAAGAAGAGTAAAAGTATGGTGGAAGCAGAAATTTTGGTTATAAATTTGAATAAATCCATTGGGGTGGTAGCAGCTGTAAATTTTCTTGAGCTTTTTATGGGGTTCTGTCCGCTCAAGTTCTGCTACTGAAGCGAGTAAAAGAGAGGACAAAGACTGAGGTGGCAGTGGAAGAAGCTAGAACTCTGAGGCTCACAAACCAAGCTTGTCCATTGAAATAGATTAGACTTTATCGAAGTGCTCGTAGATAGACGATAGTAGCCAAACCACTGGCCACTATTACACTATATATGGTGTTTTAGAAGTAATCAGTATATTTTTCACTAAGAAATTACCAATTGAATAAATAAATATTTTTGTTGCTTTCCCTATTCCCTTTAATTTTTTTATCCTTTTCCTGTTGTAATCAACCACCAACTCCTGTTTCTAATCCATCCTTATCTTGCATTACTTAGGAAGTTTTTTGTTTTATCTTTGCCAAGCAGAGTCCGCGAATAAGAGAAATGAAAGACATTAGTAAATTTAATCTTACACATTGGCGTTCAAATTTAATGAACTAAATTGGGTGTTGGAGATGGTTTGCTTGGGATATAGGCTACCTTTGGGACATAGCCTTAGGCGAATTAGTGGACTAATATAAATAAGGGTCCACATACCAAATAAATACATTCTATTGCGATTCTTGCCATTTTTAGTAAGAGAAAACAAAGATGCGAATATCTAATATGGCAAATTTCAGAAATCCCGAGTTCCCCACCCTGCTCAATAAATAACCTAGACCTGTCTAATAAAAAAGAACATAAAATATCATGCATTCATACATGATTCGGGAAAAGTTCACATGCCTACACCCAAAGTGTGTTGATCACCTGTTTAATCCTAAGACTGGATTGGAACCATAATATGTATAAATTATTAAATTTAAAATTCAATAACTTAAAACGATTAGAATTCCAGTTCATAAGCTTGAAATTATGCAACCCATAAACTACAGCAAATTCGTATTAGGAATTGAATATAAATTGTGGGTGAGAATAAAGGAACTTTAGAGGAGGGTGTCTCTAACTCACTACCAGCATTCCAGCCGGAAACCAGGGGGAGGGGGGGGGGGGGGAATAAAGGGAGGGGAAGTGACAATACAACGAACCAATTGAAATTGTGGTGGTGCTGACGATATATGGTTGTCGTCCTTATACAATCTTAATTTATTCATTGACTAAGCAAAAGTTTAGGGAAATACATGCTACAAAACATGCAATACCCAAACGTAAAAATACAAAACATGTGGGGCCTTCCAAGGGATTTGACGTTCATTCACCCCCCAAAAAAAGCACATTATTCTCTTACTGTAGATAGCGGCATAGTGTGTAACTCTTAAGAATCATGAAAGGGTACTGTCTAGGTTCTTTTTAGAGTTGTTTTTGCATATTTTTACATTGATAAATATATTTGTGATGATATAACTTATTATTTTGTGTCAAAGTGCACATATAGTCATTTTTATGGATACTATTTAGAGAATAGTCAGTACTTATTTTGTCCTGAAATTTTAAACTAAAAATTTTAACTTCAGAATAATTCAAGATATTTTTGTCCTGAAAAATTGAACTGAAAATCTAAAATCCATGACACACTGGCTAATTTTTAAATATCAGTCATTTAGAGTGACTATTTGGTGTCATCTCTACTATTGTTTTGGATGGTAATTTGAATTTACTTTAAACTTGATTCTTGATGGTAATTTTTTTTTTATATTTTAATTCATTCTTGTCGTTCTGTGGAGTTAATTGATTTCATACATCAATTATCACCCTTTACGTTTAGTAAAGTCTGGAGTTCATTCTGCTCTTTTAATTCCTTCTAGAGTTTCTATCTCTTTAATTTCGTTAATTAGTTTAGTTCTAATTAGAGTATTCTTCTTTGTTGTTGGACTTTTTATCGTGAGGGGTCATGATGTACAAATAGCACTTTTATTGATTTTTTTAGCTCTTTACAAGTTTATTTTTAGTTTTATGACCTTACCTCTTTTTTTTACATATGAGAGATTTACTTTTACACGTAAGATATCTGTCTTTTATACATAAGAAATCTAAAAGGGTCATTTTCTTAAATTCAAAATTGTAAAGTGGCATAATGTACAAATAGCACTCATTTCATTTAAAAGTAAAATTTTACCTATCTATGCAATATTATAATCTTATATAAGAGAGATTATCACTTAATTATATTTTTATACAAATATTCATCATTCATATAAAATGTAATATTAGACTACAATCTTCCCCATTTTCTCTCCCTCTCTTCCTCCCTAATTCTAGATTCTCAATTGTAGCAAGGTTCCAATATCAAGCCTTAGAATAGCAAGTTCCAAAATGTCATCCCACTTCCCTTGTAGATGTCTTGGGATTTTTAGCATAACAATTGTAGCACAAAAAACTCCAAGTCTTCCTTTCGCAATGGCTTTTTCAGCCCAATAGAATTTCATGTTTGAATTGTAGATAAAATAAAGAGAAAATGATCCTCCATGACCCCTCAAAATTTTAATAGCCCATATTTTTTCCTATTGACCCTAAATGTCCCTTCGGCCCAAACATATTACATTTAATAGCCCGAAATGTCTATTTTGTATACTTTTTGTATGACATTCTATTTTGTATATTTTTTGTATAGTGATAGTCTATTTTGTATATATTTTGTATAGTGACAGTCTATTTAGTATATGTTTTGTATAGTGATACTCTATTATATGTAAATTGTACAGTGACAGTCTATTTTGTATAGTGACATCTATTTTATATATTTTTTGTATAATGACAATTTTTTTTGTAATATTTTGTATAATGACGTCTATTTTATATATTTTTTGTATAATGACAGTCTATTTAGTATATAAATTGTATAGCGATGGTGTATTTTGTATATTTTTTGTATAGTGACAGTCTATATGTATATTTTTTTGTATAGTGACAGTTTTTTTTGTATATTGAATGACTACACGTTTGTAAAACCAGTCATTACATAATTGATGTGATGCATCTTACTGTGATTTTTAATTATTTATTGTTTGTTAGTGTATCTAGGAATTGTAACAAATGGAGTATACTCCACGGATCCTATGTTTGAACTTTTGTAGTATTATATAAATAAAATTTTCAGTTTCTCAACAAAAAAAAAAAAGGAGTATACTCCACAATTCTTAAAAGGAAAGATGCAAAACAAGCAAAAAAAACAGATAATTGATTTTTTTTGGCAACTAAAAATTTTCATTGTCAATGGAGTAATGTACAGTAAAACGCCCCGCCATGTATAGCGGAATTTTTTTCCTGTGTAATCATATCTTGACTAAAAATAAAATATATTAAATGCATGTAATATCAATCTTGCTACAAGAACTATCAAATTGAGAAAGTAAAGACTGATATTTATAATGGGTTATGATAATTGTTTGGATGGTGGAGCTAGGCGTAGCAAAGAGGCAGAATGAAAAAAATAAGGTGGGTTAGCGAATGTTTTGTTGTAGCCAATGCAATAAGTTTTTTGCTATAACTTGCAATCAAATCTAATGGATTAGCGGTTGTCTTAAGTTTGTGCCGAACGACCAATTATATTAGAACCTCTAAAATAAACATAAAAATCTTTAGGCATGTAGTTGAAATTAAACTGAAATTTATAACGAAAAACAAAATTAGACCTTAAATTCCATTGACACTTATTTAAAAAGTTTCGAAATTTTGAATTCGAAAAATGAATTTTGCAAAATTGTTAGTATTTGTTTCGATTGAATATTATTGTAAATAATTGGGAATACCTTTTTGGAGTTTATATCTCAGTTTTGAAGGATTTTGGTAAAGTTTCGAGTTGGTTTTAGTTAGAATTTCATATTGAAACTTGAAGACGAATACATAAATAAATTATATGCAAATTGTATGTCGGGTGTACAAATGACATACAAAATACATACAACTAACATAAATTATATGTAATATGTGTTTGACCAGATTTTATAAAATAAGAAATTAAATACAAGTTGTATCTAAGTTGTAGGTAAGTTGTAGCTGTTGACCGAATCTGTTCAACAAAAAATTATATATAAATTATATATAAGTCGTAGCTTTTGACCAAATTTATATATATCTTATAAAAAACGTAGATACTTATAATATAAATAAAAAAAATAGCAACCGGATAAAAATTGTCCTATTTTTTTTTTTTTATATATAGAAAAAATCCCATAAAAGATTTGCTAGCCCACAAGTTTTCGGGTCAATTGGTTTTTTGACTCTTTATAAATTTGTATTTAGTTTTAGAACTCTACCTTTTTTTTTATACATGAGAGATTTACTTTTACATATAAGAAATTTGTCTTTACACATAAGAGACCTAAAAAGGTTATTTTATTAAATTTAAAATTATAAAGGCTCTGATGTAGAAATAGCACCAAGTTTTCAACTCAATTGTTATTGAGACTGGGATTAGCTCATACAAACAGATGTCATCATTAGTTTGTATGGACATGTAGGAACAGCCCATTGGTCAGAGTGACGAGACTTTCATTCCCCCCTTTAAAATCATCGTAGAACAAGTAAATATTCAGATTTTGGTTTGGTGTAGTTTTGAGATTTTCTTAAAAACTTTTGCATTTTGTTTATAAGAGGTTTGAAAATATTTTGTCTTTTCGGGGATAATATTTTAGTTTTATTAGAGACCAATACTTCTTTTATTCGCTGTTGTTTTATTAATATCTTAAGAAAAGGCTGCAACAAGTAATCATGTAGCCTACGAGAAATATGTAATTATCTGTTTCGTTTCAGAAAGTCAAACCCATTTGTTTGTGTTGGGTTTTCTGATGACACTATCAATTAATGTGTACCATTATTTTTAAGATAATAATTTTATATTTTAAGGTGTCTTAAATATTTTTTGGTTTGTCTGATAATATAATTTTTAAAAATATTTTCGGGTACATAATTATTACTTTTAGAATATAATAATTCAATACTGTAAAAAAAAAGGGGGGGAAAAAAAAGAAAGAAAAAAAGCTAATGCATCTTAAGACGTGTTCCCATAAGTAAGCAAATCCCACGCCGCATAAGGAATCAGGCGCCAGCCAACAAAGACCTAACAACATCTCTGTTTCCAAATCTCATTTTACACCCAAAAAACAAATATAAAATAAACTGATTAAGAAGTTGTATTAGTAGGAGGAGCATTATATTGACCAATTTGGTCGGTGCTTTTTCTCCAAGAAACTTCTGCAATTAGAATATTCGTTGCAAATAAGTACTTATTCAGAGTCCCATTTTCAAATTTGTTTTGCAATTTTGTTGCTGTCCTCCTGAAAAAATAATGAGTCGCTGTTTTACATGTTAGCCGAGTTAGGGTTTTGAGCAGTTGTTTCAATTTCGGGGAACCTAAAATGGAGGTTGCTGGATCTAGAAGGAAGTCGTTTGACCAAACCGAGATTAACTGGGACAAGTAAAGCTTCCTTCCACTTCTTCGATTTATTTTGTCTTAATATACGACTCCTCAATTTTGTTTTTGTCATTTTAATAATTTTTTTTTCATCCGTATGATTGAATGATTATTATGTGTTTAATTATAGGAAATGATTATAGGTCTTGCAGATTGCAATTAATAACGTGTTCAATTATGGAAAGTGATAACTAGTTTTTAAAGTAATTAGCAGAGATCTATTTGCAATTCTCTTATTCACTGTGAATTAAACATGAAAACCAAGGATTGCTAGTTGGGACTTATAATATTCTGAGGTTGAAATTTATTTTAGAAATTGTAATTGTATTGTCCAAAAAGAGAATAAGTTCAAATTGGATGCTAATTGCGAGTTGGCCTAGCTAAATGATTGTCCTCCAAAACCAATGAGAGATGTTGTACTTTGTCTCCCTCCTATCCTGTGTATAAAAGTGACTGGGATTCAAAAATGAATAGTAAGAGGGCTTAAACTGCACACTAATCACCAGAAATTTTTGGTGGCTAGATTTACTATCTTATTAATTCTTCTTTACGTGTTTATTTTGTAGACAAAAGTTGTTGATTGCCCCTAGGGCTTAGTTCAAGTGGCAAAGGTTAAGGGACTTGTGACTTAGTCACATGTTCGAGCCCTGCGCCATTCGAACTAAGCTTTTAAGTGGAGAAGGGTAGAGGGGTCGGCCCATTCTTCCCGAGTTCCGAAGGCTGCGGTTGGTCCTAAGGGTGGGCCGCCCGAATTCTCGGTCATCCCAAAAAAAAAAAAAGAAAGAAAGAGAAAACAAAAGTTGTAAATTAACTCATTTTCTGAGATTCCGGAAAAATCAGTAGAATGGAGAATCTTCGGCTTCGACCTCTTGGTGGATTTCAGGCCTCCAAAGTTATGTATACTTATAACATAGATTTAAGTTTCTCTATCTTTTAGGATAATGTTTAAGGTCAAGTAGGATCTGTTTGCGCTGCAACTTAATCTTTTAATGATGTAGTGGCCCATGGGGAAAATTTCTTTTCTTGTATGCAGGCTTCCTCCTTTTATTTTTACCCTCTCTTTTTTTCTTTTGGACTTCTCTTCATGTCTTCCACTCTTCTGCAGGCTTGATAAGAGTAAGTTCTATGTCGTAGGAGCTGGGATATTTACAGGGCTTACTGTTGCGCTCTACCCCATTTCCGTTATCAAGACTAGAATGCAGGTTGCAACCAATACTGCTGCAAAAGACAATGCATTTTCTGTTGTCAGGGGCATATTGCGAAACGATGGTGTTCCTGGTTTATATAGAGGTTTTGGAACTGTCATTACTGGGGCAATTCCCGCCAGGATTATATTTCTCACAGCACTAGAGACCACTAAGGTGGCTGCCTTTAAGATGGTTGAACCATTCAAACTATCAGAACCTATACAGGCAGCTATAGCAAATGGCGTTGCTGGCATGCTGGCGTCTCTTTGTTCACAATCTGTCTTTGTTCCAATTGACATAGTATGCCCTTTATCTCTTCATTCTCTTTTCATAATAGAGGCGTAATGACTTGGACATGTGGATTGTGAATCCAACATAATTTATTCTCTAGAAATCCATGTGTTTTACTTATCAAAAAAAAAAAAGAAATCCACGTGTAGCTAGATTAAATATCTGATTACATCTGAAGAATGTTTTCGTAAATTATCAGATTGCTCTTTATTCTTTTTGTCATTTACTAGAATTTGCATTAGAATATTAACTAAATTTGGCTGAATTGAGCATAGCAAAGTAATTTACAAATAAGTTGTGTTTCAGACATCCTTATCAAAAAAAAAAAATTGTGTTTCAGACATTTATGGTCTTCCTTATTTTATTGTTATTGCCCTGCTTTCCACTTCAGCCAGTCACAATTTGTGGATGAGTTTTTTCAAGTTTCGAAAATTGATGTCATGAAATCGAATGGAAATAGGTTAGTCAAAGGTTAATGGTGCAAGGATACTCAGGCCACGCAAGCTACAATGGAGGCTTGGATGTTGCTCGCAAAGTTCTGAAGTCAGAAGGTGTTCGTGGACTATACAGAGGATTTGGTCTATCTGTTATAACATACTCCCCATCCAGTGCTGTATGGTGGGCAAGTTATGGTTCGAGCCAGCGCTTCATATGGAGGTGAGACATGACAGTGCTGATCGTCCAAATTTCTTTAAGAGTGGACTGTCCCTTTTCTCCTGTTCACGTTCCTGTTATACCTTTGAATTGGGTTGCATCGCCTTTTCTATAGATTTCTGTTGGGTAACCTTTTGTGGCTTATCAACTGCTTTTGGTGTCTATCAGCAGGCTCTTGGATAATGGAACTGAGCATGGTAGGCCTGCTCCCAGCCAGGGGAAAATAGTGGCAGTTCAAGCTGCTGGTGGGATCATTGCAGGTGCTACTGCATCTTGCATAACAACTCCATTGGACACCATTAAAACTCGATTGCAGGTATTACCTCTGTTTTCTTTTATGAACTATTTTTTCTACACTTTTCAAAATTTTCTAGTTTATGTGTTAAACGTTTTGCAAGTGTTAAGCTTTCGCAAGAGGCATTGCAGTGCCTTTAGATTGGGTAAGTGTTCGTTTTGTTTCCTACACATTGGTGCGCACAATTGTGCATTAATATCTGCTTCTCTTCATTTGCATAGAAATTGTAGGTATTCTCTTTTTTTTCTTTTGGTCTCTCCTTCGGAGGTTGGATACATAAGTGAGTGTTGAGAAGCAATTCCTTTTAAAACTCTAGCCACACTAGTTTGTGCTCTTGCATTGTCCTGTAATTAGTCTCAGTTTTGAGTCTTGTTATTTAAGGATCTTGTTGTTCATGCACTACAGGTGATGGGACACGACAAGAGGCCTACTGCACGACAAGTAGTGAAGCAGTTAATTGCTGAGGATGGTTGGACAGGATTTTATAGGGGATTAGGTCCAAGATTTGTCAGCATGTCAGCATGGGGAACCTCCATGATACTTGCCTATGAATATCTCAGTATGATCTTGACCTCTTCTTCTTCTTTTTCCTTTAATTTTTACTACCACGTGAGCAATAAATCATAATTCGTTTGGAAGTTGAAGTGTGATTTATTAACCTAGTGTGTTGATACTATGGATGTGTTCAATTGAATCAGAGTGGTAGGTGTTGTACTTGATTTTTGCGAGTTTATATGGGACATTCTATTCACAACATTCTGATTTTGTGATTGATCTTGATGTCTTTAAACGACAGTTGTGACTTGGAAAATACTTGTTATCCTCAACTATTACAATAAGTTTATCTATAAAAATTTGACCTCCCACTGACTTGATATGTGCTTTGCTGTTCTTTATGTTTCATTATCAGTTTTATTGATGCTCCAGTTTGTGCCAATCTGTTTACCTCTTGATCCAAAAAATTGTGCCTAATCTGTTTACATATAAATTTTGCGGCCTATTAGCTCTGGTTAGTATGAAGAGTTCGCATGTCTGCTCAGCTGCTCCATCATACTTCCCTTGAAACAAACCGTTTTATCTGGATCAGGTGTTCGCTGATATGTTCTTTGTAGCTTAGTGGGCATTTGCACTCTATTTGTGACAAATGCATATTCATAAAAGAGAGAAGCTCTGTTGCTCTAATTCTTGATTCTAGGCAAAAAATAACATCCAATTGGTTCTCCGTTTTTGGCAATATATTGCCACTTAAAAAAGAGAATATTTGTACCCTAATATTTGATAAGCTACTGTTTTTTTTTTTTAACATGAAGATATGAAACGTGCATCTTGTTCAATAAATTTTCCTAAAACATGATTTCTTTTTTTGGCAGAACGCTTGTGTGCAGTAAATGAATAGGTTGATAGAGCTAGCTGCCAGATGACTCTTCATGCGGTAGGGTTTTTCTTATATTACTGCCATACAGTATTGGAGCTGGAGATATCAAGACCGTGCTAGCTCTGCTGATTAGTTGTCCGTATAGATGACAGTGATACATAAGCTGACTTGGAATCCAAGTATCTGGTCTACCACAATTGATTTTCTTTGGGATTTACTCACAATATTCTTAAACGATTTTTACCGGATAAATGCAATATTCATTGATTGTAATCAATCACTACAAGGAGGATGAAGAATATATTCTTAAATGATTTTTGCCAGATAAATGTAATATTCATCTATATGGATAGATGAATTCTTGATCAAATGTAAGTTCATGTCGATGCAACTCTTGTTTTGAAGCCTTTATATTCTTTGATTTGGTTTCTTTCCGACAGTTGGATCCCGTCTTGTTATACTTGTCCAGGTATCCAGAACTGCGTCCATGTAATAAACAAACATTTTCGTCTACAATTTGCATACTTTTGAATACCAAAATCAGATACCGGAGCTACCCTTTTGTGGACTTCAATTTGTGGTGAAAATCGTGTGTCTAGTACTAGTGTAGAGGTTCTACATTCCTTTCGCATTTAGAATGCAAGATGCTGAAGCGCTTATTCCATGAAAGAGGAACATTACCAGTTTCGGACAAATGGTCAAGGAGGGTTCCATGAGCCATATAAATGAAAAACCTTTTCATTATTATCGATGCAGTAACCATCTTGACTAACTGATTATGAAAACTTCCCAAGTGATTTACACCGTTAATTGTCAATATGGATCTGCTCGAAAAGGATACCCACTTGGCACTGCAAATCTGACAGTTTGAACATAACGATTCTTGGGTGTATTGCAATGGCTTTTACATGCTCCACTTCCGCCTTTCTCAGATCATTTCTGGAGCATATGCAGCATATTATGAAAAGGTGATTTAAGGACATAGTGACCTTGATATGTGATTTCTACTTTCATTATACTCTTTCCTCTCAGAACTGCATTAAGTTAATACTGTGTTCTTATATTAGCGGCACACTTATTTATCTTACAATCAAAATACTGAATAGAGAAGATTCAAATCAATCTGGAGGCTGCATCACAGAAATAGTGCAAAGCTCTGCCAACCATAATGTAAATTCACGAGCCATCGAGTCCCAAAAACCGAAGACAAACTAGTAATATGAGTAAATTGACTAGCAAAACACCAATGCTCTTACATAACAATATCATGAAGCAAGCTGTCTTTTAAGCTGAATCGCATATTCGGATAAAATTTCTACAAGACTACCCCAATAAAGAAATGAACTTAAGGCCGAAGGATCTCCTCTGCAAAACTTATAACTTCAAACCTCATACTATAGCCTGTTTTAAATTAAATAGGCTTAAGAATCTATTTTAGCCTATATTACACTTTCAGAACTCTTAATCACTAGCTAAGAAAATCTGAAAGCCTATATCCACTATCCATCAAACAGCCTCTATCAATTGTGGCCAACAAATTCACTTCTTTCTCCAAAGCTGCCACTATAAATGTGCGAGTGTGAATCAAATTAGCGACCATGAAGAGAAATCTATAAAGGGCCATATGAAATTTATTCTCTAAAATGCACATCTCAAATAACTTGGAGCTGATCATCAACATCATCACGGTTTACCTCCGCATATTCCTCAAGTGATGATGCTGTAAACAGTTCACCGACCTTCATGTCATTTTGAGTTAGGTTTTTGTCTGAACTCTGAGACTTCCCTTTGTTCATCTGTTGAGTACACATTTGATGAGCACTAAGAATCTCAGAAACATCATGAAAGCAACATAATCAAACAACATACACCAATGTGCTGAACTCTGGTAAAACAAGATACTTTTATACAGCTTGGTTCAGTAGAAACGAAAAATGGTAGTAGAAACTAGAAATGGAGGTAAAGGAGTATTTAAAACTTGGTTATACTCTAAGTAAAAGGTGGAAAGTAAAAAAGGAGGAGAATGTCATGTTCGCTTATACTATCAAATGTGTACGGTTAGATAGTAAATAAATATCAGAACGTGAAGAAGCAAATCAACTGTTCCCCTCCCATTCAATGAACCAACCAATCGTTATTACAGATATTTATTTCTCAAAATCCATATCATGTCTCATGGAGACATACTGTTTAATGAGTATTATGCAATTAAAAGTAGCCAGCAGGAAAACATTCTCTTCAGCTTTAAGAATCAATTTTCAAGCATAACTAGTACTCCATATGTAAACATAAATGGGCAATCCAACGTCCAGAGAACAAAACTGTGCTTACATGTACAGACTATGTAACCTAACCTCAGTCCAACTATTTTCAATCCAGTCTAGGAGAAACAAATAAAAGAGAATCGGGTAGATCCCAAGGGGGGTAAAAATAAAATCGACCATAAACTGTCATCTACATCATTTGTTTTTGCAAGAAAAGGTGACCTACTATTTACATGTTAAAAGTTGATTTTCATATAACGTGAATACATATTTGAGTAAGTAGGGCACTTTGGGAGGATTATAACATTCACAATTATGCTAACTATTATTTGATCCACGATATTCATATGGATAAGAAGGCAGAGAGTATGACCGTTTACAGGGAATGATCTGTAGCAATCAATACTTATGACCAAATTGTCGCCAATGTCACGCCATAAGAGGCAGGCAGTAAGTGGTCTGTCAGTTAACCACCTGAAAGATTGGCAATTGTGAGCCCACAAGGCTTAATGTGGTCTGGAAGGGTGGGAAAGGTGTTCTCATTTAGACTCCAAGAGAGTAGAGATCAAATAATGAGGATGAAATATGATTATGGGGAACAAAGAGGGTGAGAGAAATACATGGTTAAACAGCTGACTTTCTACTATGGCTAGAGTACATGGTAATAAATCACTGACATGAATTGTAAAGATTTGAAATATAGCAAAGGACAAAGGTCACTCTGGTGCTAAGTGCTAACCAAATGATATAGCTTGATACTAATTACTAATTGTTGATTAAGAATTATATTGATCACATCTAACAAATGACTGAAAAGGTGAGGTTTATGACGAGTCACTGTAGTTAAACCATTCTATTCAATATGAGATGCCAAGCCGAGTATATCAGATATCTAATGTTAGAAGATAATGAGTGTAGGCACCCAAGGATGTGGCCTTGTCTGTGTGTGTGTGTGTGTGTGTTTTTTTTTTTTGGGGGGGGGGGGGGGCTAGGAACAAGAACAAGGCAGGCATCTACCAGAAAACATTTATCACAAAGTTAATTCGGTAGAAAATTTCTCTTACAGCACGTAGAAGTGACCGCCTATCCCGTTCTCGAGCATTCTTGATGGCCTGTAACCAACAACAAAACCATTAGCTTCATAGGTTGACAAATAACCCGCTGACCTTACAGCTGACATAAAAGCCAAAGGATAAGGCTACGAAAATTGAAAACAGACCTCCTCAAGAACCTTTTTCTCAGCCTCCACTTCTGAAACATCTCTACAAGAAACCAATAATAACCATATGAGTCTTCCACAAACAGTGTTCATTTAAATTGAAGCAAAACCATATTAAACGCGCAGAACAGAGATTCAACAAATTGGGAAGGGAATGGGGAAAAGGAGGAATCTTTAAACCTTCCAACCACTTGACCAACACGACATGAGCACTTAGCACATACATTATGCTCCTTTGCACAGCCTGTTGATTTTTCAAATAAATGCAAAAACATCAAACCAAACACTTGATAGATTTCATAACGCAATATAGGATTTTCATTATGCTGTAACAAATATGCAAAAAACAAAACAAATGAAACAGAAATGAAAACTAACCAGTGCAGAGATTGTGGTAAGCTTGACGCACGTTTCTTTTCGAACACTTCTGACTATCATAATTTTAAAATAAACAAAGGAATTTAAGTCAGTGGCTTTGGAGTACCATGGTTCACTAATTTCAATGAACATAGTATAAATACATACTATAGAAATTTTAACCAGTTATATATGGGTTTTGCTAAGCTAGTACATGTGTCCAATTTCATCTTCTATAATTTAACAACCTAAATATTGGCATTTTTTTCAAAAAACAAAAAGAAATTTTTTTGAACAAGGAGAGAAGTAGAAGGTGCACCACTTAGCAGGTTCAGTAAGGGGTTTGTATTTTCCATATTTGCGCTTCCATTCAATTTGATCTTTACAACGAAGGCATACTCCTGTTATGTCTGAGAAAGGCCTAAACTTTCCACCCACTTCCTGCAAAATAAAAGGCAAAACCGATCAATTGTTGAGACCCAATTCAAATGTTTGATAGGCGGAGAGTAAAAGGTGAGCGTACGGTTTCATTGATTTTGACGCCGGCGTTAGGTTTCCAGGCGACTTTGTTCTGGTGCTTCGGCGGCCCTTTCCTTACGCTGCTCATCTTTTTTTTCCTTCTAAAACGTTACCTCACTTCAATGTATTGATGGAGTAGAACTACTATTGGGCTGACCAGTAATACGACGGGGAAGTGCACATATAGCCACTGATTAAATCAGTGATGTTTTTACTTTTACTCTTTAGTCAGTATTTAATAAATTTTTATTCGCCAAACAAAAATACCCCTGTGCTAGACATAGGTGTTGTGTAAATATTAAGTACATGGTATCCTTAACTTCATGAATGTTGTGTAAATATTTAGGACAAAGTGTCATGTATTTGCACCTTCTGCTGCTAAACTTTAGGACATCATGTCATTAACTTCATATGTGCAGCGTAAATGTTAAGGACATGGTGTCCTTAACTTCATGTGTGCAATGTTAATATTAAGGACATAATATCATTAACTTGTATTTGCAACTTCTGTTGTTAAATTTTAGGACATCATGTCCTTAACTTCATATGTATAGTGTAAATGTTAAGGACATGGTGTCCTTAACTTCATGTATGCAATGTAAATGTTAAAGACATAATGTCCTTAACTTGTATTTGCGCCTCCTGTTGTTAAACTTTAGGACATCATGTCATTAACTTCATATGTGCAGTGTAAATGTTAAGGACGTGGTGTCCTTAACTTCATGTGTTCATTGTAAATGTTAAGTACATAATGTCCTTAACTTCATGAGTGATGTGTAAATATTAAGGACAAAGTGTCCTATATTTGCACCTTCTGCTGATAAACTTTAGGACATCATGTCCTTAACTTCATATGTGCAGTGTAAATGTTAAGGACATGGTGTCCTTAACTTCATGTGTGTAATATAAATGTTAATGACATAATATCATTAACTTGTATTTGCAACTTCTGTTGTTAAACTTTAGGACATCATGTCCTTAACTTCATATGTATAGTGTAAATGTTAAGGACATGGTGTCCATAACTTCATGAGTGATGAATAAATATTAAGGACATGGTATCCTTAACTTCATATGTGCAGTGTAAATGTTAAGGACATGGTGTCCTTAACTCCATGCGTGCAATGTAAATGTTAAGGACATAGTGTCCTTAACTTCATGAGTGATGTGTAAATATTAAGGACATGGTGTCCTTAACTTCATATATATTATGTAAATGTTAAGGACATGGTGTCCTTAGCTTCATGTGTGCAATGTAAATGTTAAGGACATAATATCATAAACTTGTATTTGCAACTTCTGTTGTTAAACTTTAGGACATCATGTCATTAACTTCATATGTGCAATGTAAATATTAAGGACATGATGTCCTTAACTTCATATGTGCAATGTAAATGTTAAGGACATGGTGTCCTTAACTTCATGTGTGCAATGTAAATGTTGAGGACATAATATCATTAACTTGTATTTGCAACTTCTGTTGTTAAACTTTAGGACATGATGTCCTTAACTTCATATGTGCATTGTAAATGTTAAGGACGTGGTGTCCTTAGCTTCATGTGTGCAATGTAAATGTTAAGGACATAATGTCCTTAATATTTGCACCTTCTGCTGATAAACTTTAGGACATCATGTCCTTAACTTCATATGTGCAGTGTAAATGTTAAGGACATGGTGTCCTTAACTTCATGTGTGTAATATAAATGTTAATGACATAATATTATTAACTTGTATTTGCAACTTCTGTTGTTAAACTTTAGGACATCATGTCCTTAACTTTATATGTATAGTGTAAATGTTAAGGACATGGTGTCCATAACTTCATGAGTGATGAATAAATATTAAGGACATGGTGTCCTTAACTTCATATGTGCAGTGTAAATGTTAAGGACATGGTGTCCTTAACTCCATGCGTGCAATGTAAATGTTAAGGACATAGTGTCCTTAACTTCATGAGTGATGTGTAAATATTAAGGACATGGTGTCCTTAACTTCATATATATTATGTAAATGTTAAGGACATGGTGTCCTTAGCTTCATGTGTGCAATGTAAATGTTAAGGACATAATATCATAAACTTGTATTTGCAACTTCTGTTGTTAAACTTGAGGACATCATGTCCTTAACTTCATATGTGCAATGTAAATATTAAGGACATGATGTTCTTAACTTCATATGTGCAATGTAAATGTTAAGGACATGGTGTCCTTAATTTCATGTGTGCAATGTAAATGTTGAGGACATAATATCATTAACTTGTATTTGCAACTTCTGTTGTTAAACTTTAGGACATGATGTCCTTAACTTCATATGTGCATTGTAAATGTTAAGGACGTGGTGTGCTTAGCTTCATGTGTGCAATGTAAATATTAAGGACATAATGTCCTTAATATTTTACACATTACTCATGAAATTAAGGACACCATGTCCTTAATATTTACACATCACTCATGAAAAAAGGGTAAAAAAAGACTTTTCGTATCAATTTTAATAGAGTAATAGCTATTTTTGCTCAACATTAAAAATATTGGCTAAAAAGTAAATACCACTTAAAAAAGTAGCTATACCACGCCATTTCTACTAATATAACATTATTTATTGTTTTGGGCTAATTTTGAATGTAGCCCATCGACTTGGGTAATACAATCGACCCAAATACAGCAAAAACGCAACATTTCTTCGTCCTATACTCTCAGAAACTAGGATATTTCTGAAACTTTTTACTTAGCTATGCTACTTTTAAAACTTATTTACTCTCACTATTGAAGTTTTAACTTAATTATAAGTTAATATATAAACTAATATTAAATGAGTATCCCTTAATATTAGGAATTTAGTAGAGAATATCAGTTTAAATTTCTCTTTCTCCCTCCATCTCTCTTATTTCCTCAACTTCAATCTTCTCTACTTCTCTCTCTTTTCTCACCTCCTTTCTTTTTTTCTTCAGGAAATTCATCAATGAATTTCAATTGTTTTACTAAGGAGATTTAACTTAGCAATTTTCTTCATGTTCCATAGTTGGTATTCAAATTAAAATTTATCAACCAATAAATTTTGAAAGTGTTTGACTCTCCATCATTGACAGCCATTAAAAAAGTTTTGAAGTTTCGAATTTAAAAAAAAATTGTTTGGATTGGGGTTGTTGCAAACGGTTGAGAATATTCTTTGAGGTTTATATCTCAATTTTGAGGATGTTTGGTAAAGATTAAAGTTGATTTTGGTTGAATTTCAAATAATAATAACACATGACATACAATATACATACAAAATCGTATTGGGGTTGTATTACAGTTGTATGAAATTTATATGCAAATTTTATTTAAGTTGTATTTTATTGCAGTTGTATTTTTTTTATTTGAATGTTGTATGAAAGTTGAAACGAAATTGTATACTGTATGAAATTTATATTTAAGTTATAAATACTCTCTTTTTACATAAAGTTATTGATATGTATCAAAATTGTATGAAAATTATATTTCAGTTGTATTCTGTTATAGTTGTATTATTTTTGTATGAATGTTATATGAAAGTTATATTAAACTTGTCCTACCAGGTTGTGCCATTGTCTTGATTATTCCCCAATTTCGCCATAGATATTCAGAAATAAAAACTTCTCTCTTTTGGTAACTTAAATATATCCTCAAGGAGTGATTTCACATGCAAATCTGGACTAAAGACGAGGCTTTTGTTTTCTCATATGAAATCAAAGTGTATTAATGACATTCATAAATGAGCTTATCAAGAAAATTTAATATGAAGGTGGATTCTCTTTTAATGTTCCTATATGTTAAGACAAAATTCTAAAATTTAATCTCAATATCAGGTGTGAAAAAAGGGAAGGAGGCGATAGTAGAAGATGGAGAGAGGAGAGGGAAGAAAAAAGGAAGAAGGGTGTAAATGAATATCTTAATTTAAGCCACTAATTATAACTTGGGAGATTTTTAAGGGGAATGTATATAATTTGAAAAAAATTTACTTAGCTCTAGTAAATAAGAAACTTTAGACAATCCGGGTGTCACGACCCAAAATTCGACATGTCATGATGACGCCTATCATGGTACTAAGCAAGCCGGCGTCTCACACATACCAACATTTTAAAATCCCAAATATACGAAAATAGGTTTAAATAAGTAAGAATTTCATAAAAACTAGATATAAACATCGTAACTCAGTACAAAATTCTCCCCAAAGATCCAGGTATCACGGAGTACATGAGTATCTACATAACAACACGGTATAACCAATGGAACATTGTCTAGGAAAGTAGAACAATATAAACAAGACTAAAAGATAAAGGAGGAGAGTCAAAGTCTGCGGACGCCAAGGCAGCTACCTCGATCATCTCCGAATTGATGAAATGCCAGGAATCAGCAACCGTCGTACCCGAAAATACCTGAATCTACACACGAAGTGCAAGGTGTAGCGTGAGTACAACAAACTCAATAAGTAACAAGTCTAACCTATGGTCTGAAAGCAGTGATGAGCTGAAACAATACAGTAAAGATACAGAGTTTAACAATACAGAAAAGTAGGCATGCTTCTAGGTTCAACAGTTAAGTTTAGCACAGATAAAATATGCCAAGTGTGACTGATAAGAAGAGTATGACGTCTCTATAGCTACATGCCAATGTGAATACCGTATGTGATGCAACACAGTGAAACCCCAAGTACTCACACTCTCAGGGCACTCAATTTGTCCGTCTTAATTCTCGCTCGGCACGCTTAATCACTCAGCACTGTATGATACCTGCTGCGGTGTATAACCCGATCCACATATATCCATAAGGTATGTTGCGGCGCACAACCCGATCTATACTTGTTGCAGCATGCAACCCGATCCACACATATATAGCCATAAGGCTTGTTGCGACATGCAACCCGATCCACACACATATAGCCATAAGGCTTGTTGCGACGTGCAACCCGATCCACATATAAATATCACACACAGCATGGCTCTCGGGCCCCAACTCAGTCACCAATCTCTCCAGGCTCTCAACGCTCATGCTAAGCAGCCCTAATTAATGATACGAGATGTGACAATATACGATAACAAAGACTAAGATATGACACGTAATGATGAATCTGACTGAGTACACAACTGCAATTAAATAGATAACTCAACAACAAAGAACGACCACTGTGGATCCCAATAGTACCAGCATATAGCCTAAACATGATTTCTAGCATGAATCACAATTCAAGCGCTCTAACACAGAGAGTACAACAAAAATGTTTAGATAAAATAGCTACGCAGTTCCAGGGAATCGACTAAATCATAATTTCTACGGTGCACGCCCACACGCCCGTCACTTAGCATGCGTGTCACCTCAACATCAATCACATAGCTCGTAATTCGGGGTTTTATACCCTTAGAACCAAGCTTAGAAGTGTTACCTCAAACTGTATAAAACTCTACTCCAACAAGCCATTGCCTCGCGAAACGGCCCCCGAATGCCTCGAATCTAGCCTCAATCAGTTCGATATAATCAACATGAGCTAAAGGAACCAATTCCATAAGAAAATACTAAATTCTTAATCAAAAGTGAAAAAGTCAACTCAAAAGTGGGTCCAGAACCCACGTCTCAGAATTCAATAAAAGTTACAAAATCCAGAAATCCATTCAACCACGAGTCCAACCATACCAAATTTACCAAAATTCGACACCAAATGAGCACTCAAATCCCCGAATTAGGCTCTCCAAATCCATAGCCTCTAACTTCCAAAATTACACCTCAAAAGCACACACACTAGGTGGGAAATTCAATGGGGAGGCATAATTATTGAATAAATTTAACCACAAGTGACTTACCTCAAGAATCCCTTTGAAATTCCTCTCAAAAATCGCCTAAGCCCGAGCTTGAAATGTCCAACATGATGAAAATCACGGAACCCTCGTATTTTAAACACTGCCCAGTGCTTTCGCACCTGCAAGCCAAATATTCGCACCTGCGGAATCGCTTTTGCGATAGGAGTTCTGTTTATGTGGAAGTCACTTAAGTCCACAAGGTTTGCATATGCGCTCCAAGTTCCGCACATGCGGAAGCGCTTCTGCGACCCTCGGTCCGCTTTTGCGAAGACAACCTACTCTCCACTTCTCCGCATCTGCGGAGCCTTGCTCGCACTTGCGGGCTCACAGATGCGGAAGACCCCTCGCACCCGCATTACACCCCAGGCCAGCCTAGCTCCGCACCTGCGCTATATCAGCCGCACCTGCGGCCAATACCCTCGCAGGTGCGGTCACACCTGAAGGCTCCCAGCTTCAACAATGATCCAAGTCCCATTTTTCATCCATTAACCACCCGGAATCCACTCGAGGCCCCCGAGACCTCAATCAAATATACCAACAAGTCCTAACACATGATACAAACTTAGTCGAGCCTTCAAATCACATCAAACAAGGCTAAAACCACAAATCGCGCATCGATTCAAGCCTAATGAACTTTTGAACTTCTAACTTCCACATTCGATGCCGAAACCTATCAAATCACGTCCGATTGACCTCAAATTTTGCACACAAGTCACACATGATACCACAGACCTACTCCAACTCTCGGAACCCTAATCTGAGCCCGGTAACCACAAAGTCCACTCTCGGTCAAACTTCTACATTTCTAACTTTTGCCATTTCAAGCCTAATTCAACTACGGATCTCCAAAGCACTATCCGGACACGCTCCTAAGTCCAAATTCACCAAACGGAGATAACAGAACCATCGAAGCTCCAATTCGGAGCCATTTACACACAAGTTAATATCCGGTCAACCTTTTCAATTTAAGCTTCCAACCTTGAGATTAAGTGTCTCAACTCATTCCGAGGCCTCTCCGGACGCGAACCAACTATCCTGACAAGTCATATAGCAACTATTAAGCATAAAACGAGCAGTAAATGGAGGAACGGGGCTACAACTATCAAAACGACCGCCTAGGTCGTTACACCGGGTAAAATAAGTTTGAAAAATAGCACATATACGAAACAATTCCATATTTCTGAACTCGGTTTGACAGGTCCAATATATACACTCGTTTGACATTATATATTTTTTACACTATAAATATAATTTAATTTATTATTGCAGTTATTTACTCTATTTTTCAGGTGATCATGCTTGTTTTAAATAACTAGTCTTTGTGTACGTGCATTGCACGTGAACCTCGCGTAAATCAATAAAAAATATATAGAAGAAATACAACTCAAATAATTATGATCTAAAATAGGCTATTACAGTTCATATATAATAACATGAAAGGAATTACAATAATGTTACATTATTAAAAAAAATATATTAGATATAACATGTTAATTTGTTTTAAAGTCCAATATAAAGATTTAGCAAATATTTTAGGTGGTTTCAAGAAAGGGATAACTTCTAAAGTATTACCCATTATTTCATGTATAAAATTTGTACTCCTTATCTGTCACAACCTAAATCTCGCTCAGTAGGATGTCGCGATGGCACCTAGTCTTAGGGACTAGGTAAATGCTCAAAATGAGAGGATGATGCTCATGTTGGAGACCATTCTTGAAAATGAGGAGAAGCACAACTTTGCACTCGAGGACTTGAAACAAAACTTGACTCAAAATGATGAGGATATCCACAATTTGGAAAATCAAATGAAAATATTGGTTGAGGCTCACTATGCCTACCAACTTGAAAGTGTGGAAGAAAGTTAAGAAGAATCCAATTATGAGGAAGAAAGTGAGCTTTACTTCGAGGAATCAATATATGAACATCCGCCAACCAACTCCATGAGTATTAGTTATGCCAAGAAAAATATGGAATTAGAGACAACCGGTGTAATTGAAAATATGGTTGAGATAGGCTCTAGTCCGGGGGAAAAAGAGAATGTCAAAATTCGGAAAGAATTGCAATGTGGAGGTTTGAAGTCACATTCCAAGCACTTTTTAACATTGAACTTGTGTGGTGATATGAAAATTGAACTACACGAGTCAATGAGGGATTGCGAGGAGGAAAGGCAAAGGATGGAAATTCCTGAACAAGATGATGGATAAGCTGAGATCATTTTGTAGTTCAAATGACTCGGATGATGGTGATGATGAGGAGGAGCTCACATTTCTCACCACCTCCAGCTCCGAGTGACGCAGTGTTCAGGGAGCACTTTCCACCATTTTACTCTATTTTGTTTAGTTGCATTGGGGACAATGCAACACTTTAGGTTGGGGGTGGCTCATATATGATAGATGTGTGTGGAGCATGATCATTTTTGTGAACTTGTGTATATTGGTTGACATTTGTAGTTTATTAATAATATTTTGTAGTTTAATTCTAGCATGTTAGCATTAGCATTTTCTTGTTAGTTTTTATTTCTCATAGTAGTACTAATGAAACTCCTAGGTTTTTCTTTATACCGCGGTTCTTTTCCAAGGAATTTATTTGTGTTGAACTGGGTGACTTTTCTCTATGATGGATGGCGTGACAACTTTCTTAAGGGATTAGTCTTGTTTAGTTTTTCTTTTTTTATTTTGTAGGTAAATATTTTTTTTAGTTAGTTTAGTAGCTAGTAATGAATAAATTGGTTTTGGGGGGGTGATCTTGTGTCCATAAACCAACATGTGGCTTGCTTGGTGCCAACATGATTTAAATCTCGGCATATGAATTCTTGATTTTTGAAAAAGAAAATGATTGAAGTAAAGATTATTGTCATGACTTTTAGACTCAATTTTTGGCTCTTTGATTCACTAAATAGCTTCTTAGGCTATATGTGACTTCCCTGAGATTCATTAGTTTCAATTGGATTTTGGATTTGTATTCCACTTGAGTTTTCATGTGCCATGTATGGTGAGATTTATTGTGAAGTTCTTTTGCATCATTTGTAGTCTAGAACTTGCCCGGAATGTGCTTCAAGGTGAAATCCTAGACTAACTTGGTTGGAAAAATGATGTTGGACCTTCCTTGGACCGCTATTGTGCCTAAACTTCCTACCCTTGCATATTTTACCTAGTCAACCCCTTTTGAGACTTTAAACCTTTTCTTTGGCAACTATATTACAAATTATCGTTCTTTATTGATTTTCTTTTGGCACCCTACCTCCCTAATTACTTTGAAGTATGAACATAGGCTAAAAGCCTAAGTTTGGGGGGTGAAGGTTGGAAAAGTTGTGATGTGAAAGTTGCTTAAAAGGTGAAAGGTGATAAAAACAATTTCTTAAATATTTGAAAAAAAAAGGTATTGTGAATAAATGGAAGACTAGGTGATATAAAAAAAAAAAAGAAACGAAGAAAGGGTGGAAAAGTTCTTGAAGGAAATGTACTTTGATTGTTGAAAAATTATAGTGCTTAGGGAGGTTTTGAGTAACTCTTACCAAATTGTGCTCTACCTTAACCAAAAGCCTAAATTATAACCTTTTTAAGTCCTAATTGATTTTGAACCAAGTTTGTCTACATTAGTGGAGAAATATATGAAGGGCAAGCCTATAGTACTACTTGTGTGCATTTGAATACCTTTGTGAGAGAGAGAGTTAATTCTTTCCAGCTCCGAGTGGGGAACGAGAACGCAAAAGCAAACGCGAACGCGAAGTAGCAGAACTCAAACCATCGCGAACACGTGGGGATAATCGCGAACGCGAAGCTGTAGTCGCGAACGCGATGAAGAAATGGGCGGAAAAGCCTGGGCAGTTATGGAATTTCATTATTTTGACCCAAAACCATTAAATACATGACCTAGCACATTTTTGGCGGGATCTTTTGCTTATTTTCAGTCCATATACTAGAGAGAACAAGTTTTGGAAGCTAGGGTTCTTGCACACACACTTGGGTCTTGAAGATTTGAAGCTTTTGGTTGAGAATTTCTTACTCCTTTATGCTCATTTATTCATTTTCTTACTTTGTATTGTATATCTAAGTGTGTAGTATTTATTTTCAACACTTGAATCTTGTTTATGGAAATATTCATATTTAATGTGTGAATTAAATACCTTGTTGTGCTTATATATTGAACGATTTTTATATATTATGAAGCGAGTTGTTGTTTCTTTAATTATTCTTGTTCTTTAATGTTTCCAAAGGGATTAGCTAACCCTAGGACTCGCTCATTAACTTCGAATTAATTTTGGAAAAGATAATTTGGGATTGGGAAAGATTAATTAACAAGAACTTGAAGCTTTAACCCTCATTTTATAGATTTTACCTAGGGATAAGATTGAACTACTTGTAGCCATATCCGGATGTGCTTAATTTCTTAATTATTTTAGGAATAATTCAATTAGGAAGTCTTGTTAGTCTTCGGAAGAAGCTAATTTTAAATTATTACTCGTGGCTAATTAACATAAACTCGCTCATATTTGTTAAATCGTGAAATACATTAGATCGTTACTTGAGTGTAATTCCCGATGCATCCATACTTGTAGCCATTGATCATTTTACTTGCTTTCTAGGTTAGTTTATATTTTCGCATTTAGGTATAATCATTTTCACAATCAAATTCTAAGTGTTTGGCATTGCATAACAAGTGATAATTCTCTTACATTCCTAATCGGCTACATATTGTTCTCTATGAGATTCGACCCCAACTCATAGTTGGGTAATTTATATTGCATGCGACCGTATCCATTTACTTTTTAGTAGTGGATTTGGACGTCATCAAAATTGGCGCCGTTGTCGGGGAACAATTTGGCGTAATTTAGGTTGTTTGAGAAATAAGCGTAAGTGCTTTGGTCCAAACTTGTGAATATTTGTGTAATTATCTTTCTTACCGTGGTCTATTTTTCTTGTTTGTTTCTTGTTTATTTTCTTAGTTTCAAAAAAAGAATGGCATCATATGATGAAAATTAGTCGGGTGATAGTTGTTCATACTTTGATGACCCTTGTCCTTACTGTGGAGGACCACACTCGTGGTAAAATTGTTTAAATTCTCCCGGGGGTGGATTGTGGGCACAATCTCAAACCCACGTGTGGAGTATTTGTGATAAGTATGGTTGTCAAAATGGTCATTGGGATGCTTGTGCTTATTTATCCTTCCCTTCCCCAAGCCCCCGCTATGATGATTCTACTTTTTGTGATGAAAATTATAGGGATGAGGCAGTGGAAAAAATTGAGCATGGCCAAAATGGAGAGTTCAAGCTCAGGTCTTTTCAGAGTGGGTATCTCGGTTGTGGTACTTTTGTGGTGCTTAAGAGGGAATACAACAGCTTATGGGCCTTAGGGCGGTGTATTTTATGCTAGGATCTCTGGTGGTGAGCTTTGAGTAAGGATCTCTGGTGGTGAGTTTTGAGTAAGGATCTCGATGATTTCTACCATAGTTGGAGATGGATATTTCCTACCGGCGTGAGGAGCATAATGTGTATTGTGATTTTCTCTTGGATCTGATCAAATGGAAGGTTTCTAACTGACCGGGTATGTAATTTACTGGTTACCCAGAGTTGATAATGAAATTCTTGTGCTTGTCACATGATGGCATTGTTATATCTCGCATTTTCGTACGTTAAAGTTTCGTCTTCAGATGATCGGTGTAGACTCAGGGATGAGATTATCTTGAGATTATAAGCATTTATGCTATTTATAATGGGCGATAAGTGAAATTCCATGAAGGTTAAAGGGTAAACGAATCAAAGAAAATGAGTTTCGTTGAAGATTGTCGATTTGGAAAAAAATACGGTCCGAGCTATAGTACCCGATATTTATGGACTAGTGCCATACAAGGTACTACATGACCATGATAGTAAGGTGTATGAAGTGTGTTAAAAGCGATAGTATTTTAACTAATTTGAGATAATTCCTAATTATATGGATAATTAAGTAATTATTGGTTAATGGGGGATTAACAAATTGATTAAGGAATTAAGTGGATAATTATGGGATAAGAATTAACTCCCCAACGTGGCAGCCACATGGAATCCATTAAGTGACTCTTGAATCACCTTGCAAGGGGGCAACACTTCAAGAGATGAGCACCTTATCTCTTTGGGATAAAGAATGTTATCAAAAGACTTCTTTAATTCACAAAAAGGAAGACATTTACATCCTCAAAGTGACGGATAGCTTTAGCAAGAAACGTTATACAATATTGTGATCAAGTTCATTAAGAGAGATGGATTAAAAATTCAGCAAGGTAACGATCTTAAGCAAAAATTTCATACGAAATTATACTGCGTAATAGAACCAGGATTTTATGATTTTACGGGAGTACGGTGCAATCTTTCCCAAGAATAACATACGAATTTTTTCCTACTCCAGGTATGTTAAGGTTAAGCTATTCCTTCATTTTGGCATAATCTCGTAACTACATGCGTTTGATAACGAGGCATAAAGAGAAGTTCATACTCCCGTATTTATATGCATTATCCTAGTCTCATAAGTTATAGTATTTTCCCTTATCGGGACTTCATATTCAATTGAGTATTGTCTTCTTCCAGTCAAGAGAGCGGAGGGTCTACATATATACAGTATTATAGTATTTTTCCCACCATCGAGCTATAATCGCTGGGCAGGTGTCACGACCCAAAACTGAGGAGCGCGACCGGTGCTCAGCCGAGTAAACCCGGTCGAGCAAGCCTGTTAGATTCTTTCTACCCAATTTACCTATGATCAAGAAAAGACATGATTTCATAAAATATACAGCAGGAAGTTCATACATACGATGCTAAATTATTTGATTAGCCATTGCGCCTTTAAGTCTCAAAATACATATTTCTTATAGTTCGAAAGGAACAAGTGATCAAACACAACATAACTGGTTTAACATTCCCAACACCCATATACAACCCACATAGTGTCTACGGAGCCTCTAAAGATACAAAATAGAGTAAAGATGGTGACGGCAACAAGGCCCCGGCTATACCTCAAAAAGTGACCACAATATAAATAAAAGGTACAATACATGACCCCGGAATGAAATGGGGCTCACCGAGTCTGCTGGGAAGATGATGATGTACCACTAACTGCGATCAAAACTGTCTGCTATATAACCACCTGCATCCATTTAAAGATGCAGCGCCCCCGGCAAAAAGGACGTTAGTACCGTCGAATAGTACTAGTATGAAAACTAAACACTAATTTAAGAATTCATAAATACAACATGAATATGATGAACCAGTGCAGCAATAGAATAATATAGAAAAATAGTCATGAGTTCAATAAGAGCTTCAATTTTCATCTTATTAGGTTGGGTAATCTTTAGTGCCATATGGCACAATTCACAATACCACATTATTCTTACACGGAGTTCGATATCGACCCGATCGGCTAGGTCATCTCATTTGTGACATCAACCATATCCACAATTGCAATTATCATTTCCAGCACAGTTACCACCATGTGTGCGGCATGGCATCCGATCACGGCCCGATCGTCTAGGCCATCTCACTTGAGATATCAACCATTTTCACAATACCATTATGTTCTTACACGTAGTTCGATCTCGGCCTGATCGGCTAGGCCATCTCACTTGAGACATCAACTATTTTCACAATTTAATCCACAATACCACAATGTTCTTACACAGAATCCGATCTCGACCCGATCGGCTAGGCCATATCACTTGAGACATTACCTTTTTCTTTCAATTATTTCATACTTTACTTCTTTCATATACTTTCAATTCATTGGCACTAGTGATTTCAATTACAAAGTCATTCTTGGCACTTGGCCGTATTCATAGTTCCAGTCCCCTTTTTCTACATTCAAATATCATTATCATTATCCTCAATAACAAGGCTTCCCATTCAAGACATTAGATTCACATATGAGCAAGTTTGAGAATCTTAGGCACATAGAGGCTAATCATACAATTTGGCACTACAACCTTTATTTTGACCTTGACATGAAGTCTTAACATTCCTAACACATATTCCACGTTTTGAACAATTTCTCACATGGCAAGATGACATGATGAAGCATTTACAATGAACATTGAACAAACATCCTTCAACACAACCACATTAGGAATAGCCAATTCAATAATGATAAAGGACTTACTCCAATTACATGAACACAATGGGATTTGATTCTAAGAAGAAGGGGGTTTAGCCAACATACTTCAATGGAGCTTCTTAATCTCTAAAATAATCCGGAATTCTTAGCAAGTTCGATCTATTTAGAAATATAACAAGTTGGACAAAGATTAGGAAGATGAACATGGTTTTAGCTCATTTGAGTATATTATCAAACACTAGGTATGCAACGATGTTTTAAGAAGAGTTGATAACACATGCATGTAAAATAACACAACTCTCGTGCCCATCCCACAACCCAAGCTTTACCATTTTTAGCTCAACAATCTTCCTACGCCCTTTGATAACACATGCATGTAAAATAAACAACTCTCATGCCCAAAAATTACCTTGCTAGTTACCCATTTTCAGATAAATTTCGAAATTAGGGGTAGGGTGTATAATCTTACCTCTAGGATGAAGACCTTGGTGCGTCTCTTGATAATCTTCAAGGTTTTAAGTGATCTCTCACTCTTAAAATGTCAGAAAATATATTCAAAATGGTCCAAGGTAGGGGTTTTAACGGAATAGGCTCGGGTTTAAAACATAGGAGAATGGATACTCCGATATTCCGGATCGGGCTACATACCTGGCCTCGCGAACTCTGTAGCGAGCTACAGACCAGCCTTTGGGTATTTGAACATAACTTCTTGTAGGAATGTCCAAATGACGAACGATTTGAAGCATTACTTTGATCATAACTTCTTGTAGGAATGTCCGAATGACAAACGGTTTGAAGCGTTAGAAACTAGACTCAAAGGGATTTAATTTTATAGGTAGATCAACACATAAGTCGTTATAATTTGGTATCAGAATACATTTGAAGTAGGATCTTGTACGAATTGAGACATCCTTTCAACTTAATGTATCCTACTTGTTCCACACAAATTCTTTCCATTCACAAAACTCCTTAGTATGTTTCAACACACCTTAAACATATACTTTTCATTTCGAAATAATGTGGTTCTATCCCATGGGTCTCCTTTAATACTCTAACACGTTATTCCCAAATACCGTTGGCGTACTTTAAAATATTAAATCATTAGAAAAAATTTAATGGGGCCTTACATTCTCCCCCGCTTAGGATCATTCGTACTCAAATGAGGAGTAGAGTCCATCCCCTAACACTTAACATAACACAACTCTTCTTTTTTTCGCACATCTCAAACTCCCAAATTTGACTAACTCCAAAATATATATTTTTTTCAGAAATTTCGGCACATTCTCCTCTGTAATTGGGCTTATCCACCTGTCAGAGAACCTCAGAAACCTATCCTAACAACATATACATAATCCAATGAAGCAACATAATATGAAATAACACCAATTGTGGCCTTATAAATAATACATTACCTGAAAGGAACACCCTTAACATGAATTGTACAAGTGACACATAATTCATAGGCAACAATTTCGTAGAAACGATTACATAGGTATTCAAACAAATGAGGGTACTTCTTATTCATTTCTTCTTCAGCCTCCCAAGTGGCCTCTTCAACCTGCTGGTTTCGCCATAGCACTTTCACGGATGCAATTTCCTTCTTTCTCAACTTTCGAACTTGCCGATAAATAATAGAAACTGGAATCTCTTCGTATGTCAATTTCTCATTTACCTCAATAGTCTCAATCGGTACAATGACTGTCGGGTCTCCAACTACTTTCTTTTACATAGACACATGAAACACCGGGTGTACTAATGACATTTCAGGTGGTAGCTCAAGCGTACGCCACCTCACCGATCCTTTGAATGACTTTGTACGGTCCTACATACCTCGGACTCAATTTCCCTTTCTTACAAAATCGCATTACACCCTTCATGGGGGAAACTTTCAAGAATACCCAATCATCTTCTTTGAGCCCCAAATCCCTACGACGAACATCTGAATAGGTTTTCTGATGACTCTGAGTAGTCTTCAACCGCTCCTTAATGAATTTAACTTTTTCCATAGCTGATGCATGAGGTCTGGCCCTATCAACTCTGCTTCCCCAATTTCGAACCACCCAATTGGAGATCCACATCTCCTACCATATAAATCCTCGAACGATGCCATTTGAATGCTAGCGTGATAGCTATTGTTGTATGAAAATTCTATGCGTGGTAAATGATCATCCCAACTACCTTTAAAGTCTAGCACACAAGCGCGCAACATATCCTCAAGCGTTTGAATAGTCCGCTCTGCCTCCCCGTCAGTCTGCGGGTGAAAGGTTGTACTAAGATTCACCTGAGTACCCAAACCTTGTTGAAATTACTTCCAAAAATTAGCAGTGAATTGTGCTCCCCGATCAGAAATGATGGAAACTGGGGTGCCATGAAACCTGACTATATCTTTGATATACAACTGAGCATGTTGTTCTGCTGTATCGGTAGCCTTAACCGGCAAGAAGTGTGCTTATTTTGTGAGTCGATCCACAATAACCCAAATTGAGTCAAACTTGTGTGTAGTACATGGTAATCCTACCACAAAATCCGTATTAATCATTTCCCACTTGCTGACAAGTTATGTGCCAACCCACCGGGCCGTTGGCGTTCAGCCTTCACTTGCTGACAATTTAGACACTTTGCCACAAACTCCGCTATATTCCTCTTCATATCGTTCCACCAATAGACTTCCTTAAGATCATGATACATTTTTGCAGAACCTGGGTGCATGGAATACCTAGAAGTGTGAGCTTCAGTCAAAATGTTTTCACGGAGACCATCCGCATTTGGAACGCATAGTCGTCCTTGGAACCTCAGTGTGCCATCATTCATGCCAAGAGAAAAAGTCATGGTCTTATGTTTATGAATCCCCTCCTTCATTAGAGTCCGCAATACAAATTCCCAAACTAGCCAACCGATGAACTTCCTTGGCCAACGGCCTTTGACATGCCTCCAAGTGAGCCAAACTACCCATAGAATTACAGTTAAGAGCATCCTCCACAACATTGGCTTCCCCGGATGATATAGAATATCGATATCGTAATCCTTATGTAACTCAAGCCATCTTCTCTACCTTAGATTCAAATTTTTCTATTTGTAAATATATGGAAGAATAATCTTTTGGTCCGTGAATATGTCCGCCTGGACCCCATACAAATAATGATGCCAAATCTTTAATTGTCAAAATCACAGCCGCAAGTTCTAAGTCATGTGTTAGATTGTTTTTCTCATGATTCTTGAGTTTCCTTGAAGCATAAATAATCATCTTGCCACATTGCATCATTAGTGGAACATCTATATCATATGACCTCCAAGGAATTGAGTTCTACAAAACTTTCCTTGATACGGTTACAGTCTTATTAGTACTAGCAACTTGCTTTTCCTAAATTTCTCAACAAAAGACATTACTAGTTCAGTTTTCTTATAGGACCATTTCTTTCAAATGAATAACATCTACTAGGTTGTACACATACCCTGATAACATCAACCTGCATGCCATTGCCTCAAATGTGAAGTAACATCGTGCTCATACCTTTCTTAGCCACCCTCTTTCTTCCTTATAAGTCTTATAGGATTTTAAGAAACCACTCTAATTCCCTCGTGAACATTCTCATGATCCCTCTTTACTGCTAAACACTTCCCAAAACACATATCAACACCCTTCATATATATTAACTTCAACAAAAGTCATTGGCCCGAACATGGCCTTTTCTGAAACTTGAGATCCTTCTAAATTCTTCAACGACGACTTCTTGGTTTCCTTATAGGTGTAGGACTTAGTCCATCTGATCCCATCCTCGATGAGTAACTCACCTTATTCCCCGTATTGTAGTCACCAATAGTGTTTCTGGTATTACAGTCTAAGAGCTATCATGTTAAACATGTTTGGTTCGTAACAAGTGCTCATCCTCTCTCAATCTGTTTCGAACATTTCCCTTTTTGCTCTTAATTCATAGTTGACAGCCTTATTGTGCCACACACTTGTCTTCTTCTCATGAACTCGTAGTATCATTGTGCCTGGTTTGTTGAGTTTATCACACCACCACTTCATCACCAGCAGTCTTACTTTCCAATGTAATATGTAGACATGAACTCCCTCTATTTCGTTTAGTTGATATTTAGTGTCACTCAAGTCGGCTGCATTACAATTGATCCTTTATATCTTCTATTAACACTTGTGCTCTAGGCGAGTCCACCATTCTGATACGAACTATTTTGCGATAACCATGGCCATCTCAATTTATATATTTTCTTCCAATTCTTCTCGCCTAATTCCTCCTAGTTAGTGAATAGCTATGCGCTCTTCCATACGTTACGTGGTCTTTCCCCTTAGTTGGGAATTCTTCCTGCTCATTTCTCGACACTTGTTGGGATATCCGTGGGAAAGTGTGTTAATCCATGTATCACTTAACACTTCCTTGCTTGTAAGATTCTTAAGAGACTCTCCATCAAGTCCAGATGCACTCTTGGGTTATTATAACATCACATTTATCTCTCCCACTCGTTCTGTCTTTCTTAAAGCCTTGGAACTTTAGCTAAATCGCAAATCCGTGATTAACTCATTTCTAAGAGCTCGCAAGCTTTTCACATTCGATCTGTAGTGCTTCCTTGGATTCCATTGTCCCTGACTCTCTAACAAGTATAAAACCCTTTTGCAAACCTTACTCTTAGTTTCTAGTATCGTTGACATTGTCATGTATATTTCCACGTACAAAGAATTTACATTTCTTAACCTTCTACATTATTTTTGTACTAGTGGTTTATCAATTGCATATCCTTTTAGAGAATCGCGTTATCCCTTACCACTTTTCTAGACTACACATGTCTTCAACAAAATATCCAAACATCATAGCTACATGACCCTACTCTCATTTTATTGTATTTAAGTAGCCTTACCATGGCCCTTCCTCCTCCACTTGGGGTGAATGTTTCACATTTTGACATAAGTCTTGAATTTAGAAATTTGAGGGACACATGTTTCACATCTCTAGTCCTCTTGTATATGATTGACTATTAGGGATATTAAAGTCCCCATGGTATTAGCCTCATAAGTTCTCTACTTTTATTCAGCCACATAGGCTTGGGATCCAAATCTCTCGTGTCAATATCCTTTTTGGAATGTAACACAACTTCGCACATTCTTGGGATTTTTTTATAAAATTCATAGTGCTAGGGTCTTCTCATTGTGGGTTCAATTGACTCTCCTTTCATAACTTTTTGCCTCCCGTAAGAGACCTACACATTTATCATTGTTATCCAGGACATGCCTTTCATATATCACGTGCCTATATAACAAATGTTACATCTTAGAATCATATACATGGTTCCCACACTATCCACATGTACTAGTTAAGCTTAGGTCTCATGTATCACGTCAATACCTCTTTGGAGGTGGATAATCACTTCTAGTATTTTTCTCATATAAAGTATATTCATGGTACTATATACTTATCTTATATGGCCATAACATTCATTCACCATGATACATGGGCCATCTTTTTAATATTCAGGACCTTACCCATTTGTAATGTCATGTGACAATATTACTTGGAATAGACGAATAAGCGTTTAAACTTACCTTGAACCTGAATGCACGAGTTAGAAGACAATCTCATAGTCAAGCTCTATCGCATGATCTGGAGTGTTGAAGAAAGGTAACATTCCTAAAATGTCCATGTAGCCTCCAACATATAGATGTGGTCGACAACACACCGATAAGAAGGACGCTACTAGACACAGCTCTGAGACATCCTATGATACTTTAAAATATTAGGCTCTGATACCAAGTTTGTCACGCCCCAAAACCGAGGAGCGCGACCGGCGCTCAGCCGAGTAATGGGGGATTAACAAATTGATTAAGGAATTAAGTGGATAATTATGGGATAAGAATTAACTCCCCAACGTGGCAGCCACATGGAATCCATTAAGTGACTCTTGAATCACCTTGCAAGGTGGCAACACTTCAAGAGATGAGCACCTTATCTCTTTAGGATAAAGAATGTTATCAAAAGACTTCTTTAATTCACAAAAAAGTAGGCATTTACATCCTCAAAGTGACGGATAGCTTTATCAAGAAAAGTTATACAATATTGTGATCAAATTCATTAAGAGAGATGGATTAAAAATTCCGCAAGGTAACGATCTTAAGCAAAAATTTCATACGAAATTATACTGCGTAATAGCAACAGGATTTTACGATTCTATGGGAGTACGGTGTAATATTTCTCAAGAATATCATACGAATTTTTTCCTACTCCAAATATGTTAAGGTTAAACTCTTCCTTCATTTTGGCATGATCTCGTAACTACATGCGTTTGATAACGAGGCATAAAGAGAAGTTCATACTCCCGAATTTATATGCATTATTCTAGTCTCATAAGTTACAGTATTTTCCCTTATCGGGACTTCATATTCAATTGAGTACTGTCTTCTTCCAGTCAAGAGAGCGGAGGTCTTACATATATACAGTATTACAGTATTTTTCCCACCATCGAGCTATAATCGGTGGGCAGGTGTCACGCCACAAAACTAAGGAGCGCGACCGGTGCTCAGCCGAGTAAACCCGGTTGAGCAAGCATGTTAGATTATTTCTACCCAATTCACCTATGATTAAGAAAAGACATGATTTCATAAATTATACAGCAGGAAGTTCATACATACGATGCTAAATCATTTGATTAGCCATTGCGCCTTTAAGTCTCAAAATACATATTTCTTATAGTTCAAATGGAACAAGTGATCAAACACAACATAACTGGTTTAACATTCCCAACACCCCTATACAACCCACATAGTGTCTACGGAGCCTCTAATGATACAAAAGAGAGTAAAGATGGTGACAACAACAAGGCCCCGGCTATACCTCAAAAAGTGACCACAATATAAAATAAAAGGTACAATACATGACCCCGGAATGAAATGGGGTTCACCAAGTCTGCTGGGAAGATGATGATGCACCACTAACTGCGATCAAAATTGTCTGCTATGTAACCACCTGCATCCATTTAAAGATGCAACGCCCCCGGCAAAAGGGACGTTAGTACCGTTGAATAGTACTAGTATGTAAAGCTAAAACACCATCTCAATAGAATGGACAATAATACAAGGGGGAAAACAGTCATGAGTTCGATAAGAGCTTTAATTTCCATCTTATTTGGTTGGGTAAACTTTAGTGCCATATGGCATAATCCACAATACCACCGTGTTCTTACACGGAGTTCGATCTCGACCCGATCGGCTAAGTCATCTCATTTATGACATCAACCATATCCACAATTGCAATTATCATTTCCAGCACAGTTACCACCATGTGTGCGGTATGGCATCTGATCACGGCCTGATCGTCTAGGCCATCTCACTTGAGACATCAACCATTTTCACAATCTAATCCCACACTCTCATGTATCACGTTAATACCTCTTTGGAGGTGGATAATCACTTCTAGTATTTTTCTCATATTAAGTATATTCATGGTACTATATACTTATCTTATATGGCCATAACATTCATTCACCATGATACATGTGCCATCTCTTTAATATTCAGGACCTTACCCATTTGTAATGTCATGTGACAATATTACTTGGAATAGACGAATAAGAGTTTAAACTTACCTTGAACCTGAATGCACGAGTTAGAAGAAAATCTCATAGTCAAGCTCTATCGCACGATCTAGAGTGTTGAAGAAAGGTAACATTCCTAAAATATCCATGTAGCCTCCAACTTATAGATGTGGTCGACAATACACCGATAAGAAGGACGCTACTAGACACAGCTCCGAGACATCCTAGGATACTTTAAAACCTTAGGCTCTGATACCAAGTTTGTCACTCCCCAAAACCGAGGAGCGCGACCGGCGCTCAGCCGAGTAATGGGGGATTAACAAATTGATTAAGGAATTAAGTGAATAATTATGGGATAAGAATTAACTCCCCAACGTGGCAGCCACATGGAATCCATTAAGTGACTCTTGAATCACCTTGCAAGGTGGCAACACTTCAAGAGATGAGCACCTTATCTCTTTGGGATAAAGAATGTTATCAAAAAACTTCTTTAATTCACAAAAAGGAAGACATTTACATCCTCAAAGTGACGGATAGCTTTAGCAAGAAAAGTTATACAATATTGTGATCAAATTCATTAAGAGAGATGGATTAAAAATTCAGCAAGGTAACGATCTTAAGCAAAAATTTCATACGAAATTATATTGCGTAATAGCAACAGGATTTTACAATTCTATGGGAGTACGGTACAATCTTTCCAAAGAATATCATACGGATTTTTTCCTACTCCAGGTATGTTAAGGTTAAGCTCTTCCTTCATTTTGGCATGATCTCGTAACTACATGCGTTTGATAACGAGGCATAAAGAGAAGTTCATACTCCCGAATTTTTATGCATTATCCTAGTCTCATAAGTTACAGTCTTTTCCCTTATCGGGACTTCATATTCAATTGAGTATTGTCTTCTTCCAGTCAAGAGAGCGGAGGGTCTACATATATACAGTATTACAGTATTTTTCACACCATCGAGCTATAATCGGTGGGCAGGTGTCACGCCCCAAAATCGAGGAGCGCGACCGGTGCTCAGCCGAGTAAACCCGGTCGA
Organism: Nicotiana tomentosiformis; assembly: GCF_000390325.3. Classification (NCBI taxonomy): domain Eukaryota; kingdom Viridiplantae; phylum Streptophyta; class Magnoliopsida; order Solanales; family Solanaceae; genus Nicotiana; species Nicotiana tomentosiformis. The sequence continues at coordinate 89,312,319 of NC_090813.1, forward strand.
GCAAGCCTGTTAGATTCTTTCTACCCAATTCACTTATGATAAAGAAAAGACATGATTTCATAAATTATACAGCAGGAAGTTCATACATACGATGCTAAATCATTTGATTAGCCATTGCGCCTTTTAGTCTCAAAATACATATTTCTTATAGTTCGAATGGAACAAGTGATCAAACACAACATAACTGGTTTAATATTCCCAACACCCATATACAACCCACATAGTGTCTACGGAGCCTCTAAATATACAAAAGAGAGTAAAGATGCTGACGGCAACAAGGCCTCGGCTATACCTCAAAAAGTGACCACAATATAAATAAAAGGTACAATGCATGACCCCGGAATGAAATGGGGCTCACCGAGTCTTCTAGGAGGATGATGATGTACCACTAACTGCGATCAAAACTGTCTGCTATGTAACCACCTGTATCCATTTAAAGATGCAGCGCCCCCGACAAAAGGGACGTTAGTACCGTTGAATAGTACTAGTATGTAAAGCTAAAACACCATCTCAATAGAATGGACAATAATACAAGGGGGAAAACAGTCATGAGTTCAATAAGAGCTTCAATTTACATCTTCTTAGGTTGGGTAATCTTTAGTGCCATATGGCACAATCCACAATACCACCGTGTTCTTACACGGCGTTCGATCTCGACTCGATCGGCTAGGTCATCTCATTTGTGACATCAACCATATCCACAATTGCAATTATCATTTCTAGCACAGTTACCACCATGTGTGCGGCATGGCATCCGATCACGTCCCGATCGTCTAGGCTATCTCACTTGAGACATCAACCATTTTCACAATTTAATCCACAATACCACCGTGTTCTTACATGGAGTCCGATCTCAGACCGATCGGCTAGGCCAAATCACTTGAGACATTACCTTTTTCTGTCAATTATTTCATATCGTACTTCTTTCATATACTTTCAATTCATTGGCACTAGTGATTTCAATTACAAAGTAATTCTTGGCACTTGGCCGTATTTCATAGTTCCAGTCCCCTTTTTCTACATTCAAATATCATTATCCTTATCCTCAACAATAAGGCTTCCCATTCAAGACATTAGATTCACATATGAGCAAGTTTGAGAATCTTAGGCACATAGAGGCTAATCATACAATTTGGCACTACAACCTTTATTTTGACCTTGACATGAAGTCTTAACATTCCTAACACATATTCCACGTTTTGAACAATTTCTCAAATGGCAAGATGACATGATGAAGCATTTACAATGAACATTGAACAAACATCCTTCAACCCAACCACATTAGGAATAGCCAATTCAATAATGATAAAGGACTTACTCCAATTACATGAACACAATGGGATTTGATTCTAAGAAGAAGGGGGTTTAGCCAACATACTTCAATGGAGCTTCTTAATCTCTAAAATGATCCAAAATTCTTAGCAACTTCAATCTATTTTGGAAATATAACAAGTTGAACCACAATTAGGAAGAAGACCATAGTTTTAGCTCATTTGAGCATATTATCAAACATTTGGTGTGCATTAAGGTTTCAAAGTCCTTTTAAGGAGGATTCATCTTCCCACAACCCATTCTTTACCATTTTTAGTTCAAAAATATTCCTACGCCCTTTGATAACACATTCATGTAAAATAAACAACTCTCATGCCCAAAATGATCTTGCTACTTAACCATCTAAAGATAAATTTCGAAATTAGGGGTAGGGTGTAGAATCTTACCTCTGGGAGGAAGACCTTGGTACCTCTCTTAATAATATTCAAGGTTTTAAGTGAGAACTGAAGAGAAATATTTGATGAATATTCACTTCTACCTCTAGTACCCTCTCTCTCACTCTCAAAATATCAGAAAATATGTTCAAAATGATCCAAGGTAGGTGTTTTAACAGAATAGGGTCGGGTTAAGACATAGGAAAATGGATACTCCGATATTCCGGATCGGGCTACATACCTGGCCTCGCGAGCTCTGTCGCAAGCTACAGACCAGCCTTTGGATATTTGAACATAACTTCTTGTAGGAATGTCCAAATGACGAACGGTTTGAAGCGTTACAAATTAGACTCAAAGGGTTTTAATTTGATAGGTAGATCACATAATAAGTCGTTATAGTTTTGTAGCAGAATGCGTTTGAAGTAGCATCTTATGCGAATTGAGAATCCTTGCCACTTAATGTATCCTACTTGTTCCACACGAATTCTTTCCATTCAAAAAAATCCTTAGTATGTTTCAACACACCTTAAACATATATTTTTAATTTCGAAATACTGTGGTTCTATCCCATGGGCCTCCTTTAATATTCTAACACGTTATTCCCAAATACCGTTGGCATACTTTAAAATATTAAATTATTAGAAAACTTTTAATGGGGCCTTACAGCAGGCCCCTATTGGGCAACCTCTTATCAGACGGTAAGTTATATACCGAGCCTACTGTGGCCGAGCACCTATGAGCGAGCCCAGCATGGACGAGGTACAGAGCCTAGTATGGCTGAGTACCTCTGAGTGAGCCTATTACGGCGGAGAAGTTACACGTTTCGAGCCTTATAGGGTCGGACATTTATTTTATTTACTATATTGAGAGAGTTGAGTAGGTATCAGCAGGTAAGTATATCTCCAGATCATCTTTGGCTCCCAGTTACTTTCAGTTATTATATTATCAGTTCAGTTTCAGCTTTTAGTTATTTTATTGACTTGCATACTCGGTACATTATTTCGTACTAACATCCTTTTTTTTTGGGACGCTGCATTTCATACGTGCAAGTTCAAACAGACCGACGGGTAGACCTCCTCAGTAGGTGTTGCTTGAGTTCAGCTTTATCGGTAACCTCCACGTCCTTTGAAGTTACCGGGTCTAGAGTTTTGTGTATATCTTATGTATAAATGTATATAGGTTATGGGTAGGTCGGGGCCCTGTTCCGATCATAGTGCTTGTAGACATATCCTGTCAGTTAGTGCAGTATGTTGGGCTTGTAGGCCTTGTATGTATATTTTATTGGTTTGTCAGCTATAGTAGTTATGACGGCCTTGTCGGCCCAGCTTTATATTGATGTTTAGTTAGCGTTAGCTTCCGTTCAGTTTTATATTTTGCTTCGCAATTGTCTTGCAATGTGGCCATGGCCAAAGTATGACATTGTATATTCAGAGTCCCTTAGCCGCAAGTTGGTACGCAAGGATAGGTGAGGCATCGGGTTCCGGTCTCGCCCCCTAGGTTCGGGGCGTGACAGGCATGATAGATGTGGTGTGTTGTGCGGGATGAATATTTACATGTACAAGATGACAGTTTATTCCTGAAGGGAAGGTCACATATTCTGGACAGAATGGTCAGTTTTAGATATTTAGATGAATGTTATAACTTCTCGGTAATCCATGAGAAGGGTGCGCATTTCAGAAGGCGCATTGTGTTTTGACTTACGGATGTTCATCAGTATTGCGGTACTCACCTGGTTGATAGAATGTTGATATTTAAATTATTGTTATGTGGCACGGAAGAATTATGAAAGTATTCTTTGTGGGATGATCGTACATGAAAGATTTGTTAGGCATTCGAGTTCTGGAGTTGGGACCAGTTACCGTGATTCATGTGTTCGATGAATTTGGAGACTGGGAGTTCTCAGAAGCATATTGTTTCGGGTTGCTACCTCTTTAAGGTTAGTATCTTGTTTAAACTTAGTGGAGGCACTAGTTGCGTTAATTATTTGTGATAGCTACGCGCTATGAGTGCGCATATATGTGTGGTTTGAAAACATGTCCGAGCATCGAGGCAAGTTTTCATACTCGAAAGAATGATTAGGCTATGATATGCCTAGAGTTGATTTTTTAGCGTAAAGTTATAATGTTTCTCGTATCCGTACCTTTGTTGAGAACTATCTAGGCTATACTTGAGGATTACAAATAGGCTAATTCCCTGAATAAACTGGGTAGTTACTATTTCTGCATTAACTTGCCGATTTGAGTTGTGATAGCACACTTTTCACATGCCTACCCTATGGCGTGTTATTTATACCAGTCCAGGAGTATGTGAAATTTATTTCATTATCATATACATGTGTACTTATTTGATGTCTCATGTATTATATGCTTGGACTGGAGTCCTGTGACCATACCAGATGGATTATGTTATTGGCACATGAGTTGTCTGTGCGGATCCATATACTAATATTATCGGCACGTGAGTTGTCCGTGTGGGTCCAGATATTGATACTATAGCACGTGAGTTATCCATGCAGTTGATGTTAATGTGAGCTCTAGGAGAGCTGGTTACCGTTATTAGATTCGTGTGTCTTGGTTCTACTATATATGATGAGCTCATAGCATTGTGGTTGTGGTGGTGCTTGTTGAACTTGTAATATGGTTCTCTTTTTTAAGACATTTCCCATTTTTAGGTACGCGGATTGCGCAGTTGTGGCTTGAGTTATATTGGTGTGGCATGTCTGCGGGATAGTTGTGTTTAATAATATAAGGTCATTGGACCTAGAATGGGTACTATCAGGTTTGATTACGGTATATTCGGGAGGATAATATTGAAAGTCGGCTTAGAAAGTGATTATGGTTCTGGTTGGGGCGAGAGAGATCCATGACTTGTTGATCTGATAAGGGGTCATGAGATTCTGCGTGTTTCTTTCATTATCAGTAGTGTATGAAGGTTTTGGAATAAGTTTTTGTTTGATATGGGGTTTAATACTAGTACCGGGTTGGTTTTAAGTAGTTACTGTGATCGGGAATGGTGCTACGAGTTGTATAGTATGTTATGTGACTATATTTGGGGTTATTGTTATGGCTTGATACAGCTTATTCAAACTTATACAGTGTGTAGATGTGAGACTCAGGTCTTGTAAGAAATTCTGGATGTTGGAGATTGGGTTCTAAGTTCTACGGACTAAGGTTAAAGTAATGATCTTCAATTATGTTGTGTTTTTAGGCCTATATGGAAGAGGGTGACTTGGGATCACCCCCGGGTATGTGCATGGTAAGGTGGCACAGTGATTTGATGGCTTGGAAACAACTCTTAGCGCATTCGAGGACGAACGTATGTTTAAGTGGGGGAGAATATATGCTCCTTTCAACTATTTGAAGTCTTGAATAACTTCATATGATGTATTATGACCAGTATGTATTGTCAGATTTCGTTTTCAAGTGTTTCAAGATTAGTTCGGATGAATGAAATTCATGTTGGAAGCTTAAATGAAAAGGGTTGATCGGAGTTTGACTTTTGTGAAAACAACTCTGGAATGGAGTTTTGATGATTCCAATAGCTCCGTATGGTGATTTTGGACTTAGGAGTGTGTAACGATCCAACCGGTCGTTTTGACTTTTAGAACCCCGTTCCCCTAAATAAAACCTCCCGTATGTGCTTTAAATGATTTATGACTTGTGAGATGGTTGGTTCGGGATTTGGAAGTGTTTGGGTTGAAATCGGAACAATTATTTCCTTAAGTTGGCTTTAAAAGGGCAAGTTTGACTTTGGTCAACTTTTTGAGAAAACAGACTCAGATCAGTGTTTTGACAGTTTCGGTAGGTCCGTATCGTGATTTGGGACTTGGGCGTATGCCCGAAATCAAATTCCAAGGTCCCTAGCCCGAGATATGGAATTTTGATTAAAAATAAAATTTAACTTCAAATAGTGATCGGAGGTCGAATTATGTGAAAACGACCCCGGAATAGAATTTTGATGATTCCAACAGCTCTGTATGGTGATTTTGGACTTAGGAGCGTGATTGGGATTTTATTTGGAAGTCCGTAGTGAAATTAGGCTTGAAATGGCTAAAACAAGAATTTAAGTTTGGAAGTTTGACCGGGGAGTTTACTTTTTGATACCGGAGTCGGAATACAGTTCCAAAAATTTTCATAGCTCTGTTATGTCATTTATGACTTGTGTGCAAAATTTGAGGACAATCGGAGTTGATTTGATAGGTTTCGACATCGAATGTAGAAGTTGAAAATTCTTAGTTTCCTTAAGCTTGAATTGGGGTATGATTCGTGGTTTTAGCGTTGTTTGATGTGATTTAGAGGTTCGACTAAGTTCGTATGATGTTTTAGGACTTGTTGGTATATTTGGTTGAGGTCCCGAGGGCCTCGGGTGAGTTTCGGATGGTTAACGGATCACAAATTGGACTTAAACAGCTGCTGCAATTCTTTTTCTCTTCTGCTGGAAATTCTGGGCTATGATCGAGCCCAAGATCGAGGCCCAAAATTAAGGCCCAAAAATCGAGCTCCCAAGATCGAGCTCCCAAGATCGAGTTCTCGAGATCGAGCTCCCAAGATCGAGTTCCCGAGATCGAGCTCCCAAAATCGAGCTCCCGAGATCGAGCTCCCGAGATCGAGCTCCCCGAGATCGAGCTCCCGAGATCGAACTGGGTAGATCTGTAAGTTATAAAAACAGATGCATTCGACCTATTTGCCATTTTTGACAAACTTGAGCTTGAGCAGAAGCGACGTTTGGCAGATATTTCAAGGAAAGACATTTGAGGTAAGTGATTCCAACTCGGATTTGGTCTATATACACAAATATATCATTGTTTTCACCATTTAATTAGTGTTTTGAGATTGAAATTTGGAAAATTTTAGAAATCTCATAGAAACGAATTTTTGAGATTTCGGTATCGATTCGGAGTCGGATTTGAGTGAAACTAGTATGGTTGGACTCGTAATTGAATGGGTTGTCGGATTTTATAACTTTTGCCAGATTCCGAGATGTGGGCCCCACGGATGAATTTTTATTAATTTCGGGATTTTTATTAAAAATGTAGTATTTTCTTATAGAATTAATTCCTATAATTTTTAGTGATTGTATCAAATTATTTTGGCTAGATTCGAGCCAGGCAGAGTTGGATTATCGTGGAAAAGGCCTTATAGTGGATTAAATTGGAGCAAGACGAGGTAAGTCTCTTGTCTAATCTTGTGAGGGGGAAATTACCTCCTAGGTAATTAAAAATTAAATAATTGTTGCTAATTGTGGGGGGCTACGTACGCACGAGGTGACGAGAGTCTGTGCGTAACTACTATTAAAAGCTAAAGTCCGGGTAATTTAGGACTCAAAGCATGCCTTACTTGTGTAGATTGTATTCTTTGATTTATTTATATTAATTGATATCTATATGAATATATTGTGAATTGTTATATAAAGATATTAAAGGATGGAAATCTCATATGCTTAATTTTTGTTTAAATCAATTAATTATTAAAAAGAAATTGTTCTCCTCCCAAATTTATCTTATAATAAACATACTGTCCTTCCGGAGGCACATAAGAAAATGTCCTCATTTCTTGTGGAGCGGGCCGAACGCCTCGGCAGAATAGATGCATCTATGGATCGCGCCGCACGTCCCTCGGCAGTGTACACGACACTCTGGATCGGGCCATACGTCCTCGACAGAAATCGTGCTTAATAATAATAATAATTACACGATACTTGGACAGTTCATTACAGCTTGTAAAGTTATTTGATAAATTGGAAATTTATTAAAATTAAATTGTAGCTTGTAAAGCTATTTGATAAACTGGAATTTTTATTGAAATTGAAGGATTACTTAATAGATTAGAAATTATTTGAATTGAAGGAATTTAATTATTATACTGAGAATTATTGGAATTGAAGGAATTTAATTATTTCTACTGGTTCAATAAATTATTGTTAATTATGTGAATCATCGTTGATATAAATATTTCTATTTTCATGATTATTTAATATTATTGACCCATAGTAAGTGTCATAGTCGGCCATCTCGTCTCTACCTCTTCGAGATTAGGCTTGATATTTACTGGGTACACGTTATTTTCGTACTCATACTGCACTTGCTGCATATTTTATTGTGCAGGTACATATATGTATAGCAGCCTTGTGGGCGCAGAGGTGTTATAAAAATTGTGGGGACATAGATGAGCTGCATTCTATATTACGATCCGCAGCTAACGGAATCTCCTTCAGAGTTATTATATTTTCCTGTCTAATTTGTATTCTGGACAGATGCTGTATTTTATTTTAATTCCCTAGTAAATTCTCATGTACTTGTGACACCGGGTTTTGGGAATGGTTGTGAATTGTTTAGAAATTTAGCTGCAAAAATATTTATCATTTACTCTATGAGTTTTTATCTCTACAATTTTATTAAAGAAATTTTTATTTCAAAAATACTAAAATGGGTAATTAAGTTAATTGATTATGGTTGGCTTGCCTGACAGTGGTGTCCGGCGCCATCACGACCTTTTGGATTTTGGGTTGTGACAACATGGTATCAGAGCACTAGGTTCACTTAGGTCTCACGAGTCATGAGTAAGTCTAGTAGAGTCTTGCGGATCGGTACGGAGACGTCTGTGCTTATCTTCGAGAGGCTACAGGGCTGTTAGGAATACTTCCCTTTTTGATTCTTCATCGTGTGATTCAATTCCTTTGAGGCTTATGCCTACATTTCCTTCCTATTCAATCTTATGCGACGTGAAGCGCTTGTTATACATTGAGGATCGAGGAAAATTTTTAATGGTACTACAGATGTAGTACAAGATACTTCTCCTTGTGTAATTAATTGGGCTATTGTCATCGCTTTGCGAAAGGTCGCTCTGTCATTTCAAATTAAATATCAGTACTACCTAAGGTTTGAGATTTGGCATTGATTGTTATGACGATTCGTGTGTTGTTATCGCACAGTGTTTATGAAATGGAAAAATGCCTGTCTAAGTGTCAGGGCAGTAAACGACTTGAAAGAAGGTTTTCTCAGTACATGATTCAGAGGTTCCATGTTTTAATTCCAGTGGAGAAAAGGCAACCGGACTATGAATGTTCATGTTGGGGGTTGATGGAGTAACGAAGCTTGATATTTTCGAGTGTGGTAGAGTTCTCAATTTTGATGTGGTGTCATCGCCTTGTAAAATGCGTTAAGGTTCGCCAGTGTTATGGTTTTCTTCAACTCGCCTTCACGACGGGGTGTTAGGAATTTGTATAGGGGAAGCAGTCGTTAGAGATCGTGGTGTGCAGTAATTCAGGATCGAAGCAGCATTTCTAGTATTGATGTCTCGAGAAGGATGATCATCAGAAAGGTTTAAAGGTGGTAACGAGCTATTGGTTCAAATGCTACAGAGATGGATTTTGAGTTAAGGCAACAACTGGGCAGCGAAGGATGAGGAAGGACATGTGGAAGGTGTCTTGCGGTGGTTAGGTTCCGAAAAGGCCAAGTGTAAGAAAACAGAAGCAGAGTAGTTGCTTAAAGGAGATGGTTGACCAAAGTGGGAGAGTGGCAAGGTAGCACATGGGTTACGTGGTAGGATGATTACATATCTTGAGGAACATTTTGAGTGATTTGGGATGTAAAATGGACAGTGACTAGGTCTACAGACTTAATTTAGAATATTGGCTGCTATATTGAGGAAGATTGGATAAAACAGGAGGGAGTTGCTTGATATGAAGAAGGATACAACATGACTTTGGATTGGAATGTATTGTCGCACCTTTAGTTGACGTCAATGAGGAGTGAACGGACTGGTGCAGCTGGTGAATGAGCTCGGACTTAGGATGATCTACTGATTTCGTAGTAATTGCACCCAGTGCAGCAGCGTTGGAATATGTCGGCATGTAATTTTCACAGGTGGGTTATCTCCTGTGAGCAGGTTAGCAGTCGCGTGGTGTTGACGAAGCTTCTGCGAAGAATTCTACTGCCTACCCGGTAAGAGATTTAATATGTAAATGTGGCTAGTGGTTCAGAGTGTTTATTAAAGGTTAATAAAAGGATTTCAAAAATATTTGGCGAGTTGCGTGTGCAGGTGTTGCGACCAAACACACTCACGCAAGTATACGCGGTCGTCAAGTAATAAAGTGACTAAAAGTCGGATGTCGAACCCACGAGGACTTATGATTAGCTATTAACTAAATTAGACTATCTTAATTATCTAAACAAGAATTAAATCTAAAAATATTTTATTCCAACTAATTAAATAAGAAAAATATAAATAATAAACTTTGAACAGAGAAAGAGCAGATTTTAATGATATCAATGTAATGAAAACGATCTAGGGTTATGGGCTATCTAACAATCCTATTGTATTCTTCAATTGAATTGACCGACTAATTTATCTAGCTTATTGGTTGACAGGGGTTAATGCTCATAAGAATCTGTCGAGTTCTTACTCGCCTATTCAAGCTAACCTAACGCCTATATGTCTATGGAGTTAGAATCAACAAGAACGCATTTATAATTCTTGTAAATCAACCAAACAAGGCAATTAGGTATATGTCTATCCTAACCACGAATCCGTTCCCTGATGCCCGAGTTCAAGAACTTGCCCTACTCAATCCTATATGCAATATAGAATTCCCACTTTCGAGTTCAATTCTAGATTCGTAGATAATATTCAATTGGTGATCAAGCAATTAAATAATTAAGTGCAAGATTGAATAAATAAACTAATATGATAAATCAAGAAGTCAAAATCAATATCCGAATAACAATAGTCATGAAAGAACCACAACCCTAGAACGTGAAGTTTAGCTCCACATAGACATGGTAGCCAAACAACAAATCATATAAAGAAACATAAAAATTACTAAGTTTGGTGGGAGAAAGATGGAACTTGATGAATTCCGGCCTCCACAGCTTTGTCGTGGCTTTTTTCCCCTTCCCAATATGTTAGATAACCTAAAAGAGGCGTTTTTAGCTTATATATTGCGTACAAAAGTCGTGGGCCAAAGCTCTCCTATTCCTAGTCCAAATCGGCTTCAGGGATTGATGCTAAGGTGGATGCGACGCATCCACCTTGTCCTCCATTTCAATTTTTGCCTGCGAAGGTGGATGCGACGCATCCACCTTGTCCTCTATTTCTCAGCTTTGCATGCGAGGGTGGACGCGACGCATCCAGCCTTCTCTTCTACTTCCCAGTTTCGCACGCGATGGCGAAACGCTATGGCCCAACTTCACTGCTAAGGTTGCATGCAGGATGATGTTTTCCTAGGTTGGATGCGACGCATCCAACCCTTCTTCCTCTGGCTAAACCACCTTTTCTTCATATTTTGCACTCCGAACACCTTAAATCGTCACACATAACTTAATTAGTCATCAAACCAATAATTACACCATGTTGGGTGTTTTAAAGATTAAATAACATCAAAAAGTGGTTAAAACATGGGCAAAGTAACATCAACACATATCGAAATATGCCAAACATCACTACCCCACACTTAAACCTTTGTTCGTCCTCGAACAAACCATCACTATAGTAAACAAAATAAAATTAAGCTCTTATCATTCAAAGCACACTACATCTATGACCATGGTTATTTGCTACAATTAGGCTCTAGACTATGCATCAACACACTTCCCTTTTCTTATGCCCTTCTTTAAACATATTCGAACAAAGACAACATGCTCACAACAATCCTAACCTCAAAAACTGACTCAATGTCACAATGCACTCATGGCTTGAACAACCTACATCATAGAGAAGTCTAATAACGTTACCTATCCCTCGTGAAACCATGTGCCCTCACAACAAAAGCAGAGAGAGTAGAATCAATCCACACATTCGAATCTCATGCTCACAAAGAAAATCGCTCACTCTCACAAAAGAAGTCACATGCATGTAGTTGGTACCATAGGCTTGCCCTTAATGTAAATCTCTACTAATGTAAGCTCGCTCGATCTAAAATCAATTAGGACTTTTTTATGGTTGTAATGTGGGCTAAGGGACGGGTAGGATATATTTAAGGAATAGTGATTCACCCTCCTAAGCACTTTAACACATCATCAAATAACTTAAGCGCGAATTCTTCAACACCCTTTCAATTTCACCAATAATATCACTTCAAACAATATTTTCTCTTTCTTTAAGCACTACTTTAATTCATACCCACTAGCAAGAACAAGACAACAATTTATTCATTTATATTTTTCTTTCTTTTTTTTCTCAGATTTTTTCTCTTTTTTTTTTTTTTCACTTTCCGCTAGTGGTGTATTATTTTACAAAATAAGTGCACCCTTCTTTCTTTCATTGGTTCCACTCAAAAGTCACCCCACACTTAGTCCCTTCTTACTTCTTTTAGCGCTCATCTAACAATTAAAGTGCTTTAAGAGGTAAAAGGATCAAAACAATGTCAATTAAGAATAAAAAGGGTATAGGCTTGTAATGTGGGTACCAAATAAAAGGTCTACAAGCTCAAAAGGGTTAACTAGGGATAGATTTTATTTGTGATAAGCAATAAGCTCAAAAAGATCAAAGAAAGCCTAAAATCATTTTTCAAACCGAGCATCACCTAAAATTTCGCTTCAACTCACATACTGGGCAAGTTCTAGACACAAGTACACTACATGGACTACACAAAAACCTTACCACACATGGCACATGACTCATTAAGGACGGTCACATTCCGACTCTCAAACAATGCAAGTATTCACGGAGCAACGAGATATTAAGCATTAAGCGCAAAGTGAACACAAGTCAAGAAAATGAGAAATAGGCGCCACAAAACATGCTATCCATTTTAACAAGGCATCATCAATAATTTCAGAGTGAGAAGGGAAGATATTACATATGTAAAAGCCTAAATATGCCATTATCAACCAAGTCAAGGTCACCTAGGTTCATCATTCTTCCTCCTTTTATTCCCTACATTCCTACTCTACTCTAAAAAGAAAACAAAATTACCCGGTTCAAACTACATCCCATGGAAAAGAACCGAGGCACAAAGAAAAACCACAGGGGATTATTACTATCTACAAAGATACTATATATATATATATATATATATATATATATATATATATATATATATATATATATATATATATTAATAATAATGATAAACTGATAGATAAACTGATAGTTACTCCATATAGATGAATTTACTGCTATTTTATGCCATTAATCCAGTGAATATTTTAGTACATTCATCCATACATCAAAACATGAATCACCCCCACCCCACACTTAGGACTGTGCGTTGTCCCCAACGCACACAAACAAGGTAAAGTAGGGTGAGAAGAACTCCCTCAAGTCAAGGTGGAGGGCTCATCCGTAGTCTGTGGAGGAGCATCTGCATCCATAGCATTCCTATCATCAACAACTGGTGCGGATTCTGTATCAGGTGTTACAGCGACCTCAGTAGGCCTGTTGAGTGGAGCCTCGGTGACTATGGGAGGAACAGGAGTGGATGGTCCGGCAGTGGATGATGCAATCAGCTGGGAGATGTCTGTACCTGCACATTGAACCAGAGCTCTGAGGAGTAATGATATCTCCTTCATCATCGTGGCCTGCTCGGTCTGAACTCGGCTTAGATCCGCACGAGTCTGTCTCAACTCATCCCTGGTGGCACTCAACTCGACACGAGTCGCTATCAGCTCAGCCCTGTTCTCTTGCATATCTGCTTGCATATGCTCAAATAATTGTTGAATGGTGAGCTTAGAAGACCTTCCCTTGTTCGGCTCTAGAACATGAGTGACATCATATGGTCCTGGAGCTTTAGCCTCAATGTCGTCATTCTCCTTGTCCCATAGTACTCCCATCTCTGTTAAAAAAGCCGTTAGGGTATTAGCAAAGAACAGCCTCCACTTGTAATTCATCCTGGTTCGCTGCATTTGATCATGCATGATGGCTCCGAAGTTGAGTGGTATCCCCTCTAATAAAGCATATAATACGAGTGCGCGGTAACGAAGGACATCAGTTTTATGTTGGCATGGCAGCAGGCGGTTACAAATGAAATTTAGAGCCACACGTGCTAACGCACTCATGAATTCCTTGGCTATAGAGTGGTACTCCATACTCCCATGCTTCCATTCTGCATCCTTCCTGGTAGGGCATAGGACAGACTTAATGTGTGCATAATCTGGTGTTTTGCATATGGAGTCAAACCTGTCTGTAAGTGTGTGTGGCACCCTTAAGAAGTTATTCAGAGCTTCAGCTGACACATTAATATCTACCCCTCTTACTCGCACAATGTTTCCCCTTGCGTGACGCCAATTGGCGTAGAGCTCTCTAACAATGGTGAGGTTGGCTTTGCCGTGACCTTTCAGAATGGGTCCCCATTTTTGCACCTCTCGAATTGACTTTAGAAACTCTGAGTACTTTGTCTTAAGTGGTCCGATGTTTATCGGCTTTTCCGGAATATACTTCTTTGAAACCAGTATCTTCTTATAGGCTCGGAATGCCTTCTCATTAACAAAGTATTTCTCCCAATCAACTCGGTCTATGGGTTCACCCTCGTCTTCATCACTCATGTTGACCTGTAGGTGGTCATTGTCCGAATCGGAATCGGATTCAGATTCTGTAGTAATCTTCTCCTTCCCTTTATCAGTCGGAGCACTCATTCTCGAAGCTTTTCTTTGGTATGTCACAGGCTCTCTTATCTCTATTCCTTTGCTTGGTGTAATACCCTTCTTCACTGTCCTCCTGACTAATGTTTCCTCCTCCTCTTGCTCTGAATCATCACTTAACTGCTTAGGTAGCAGTTCCATTTCCTTCTCTGTCCGCTTCCTTTTTTTCTGTGGATTTGGACCGCCCGCTGCCCTTCCGGTAGGCTTTTTGGGCGGTTGCTTGTTACCATCTTTGTCTTGTTGCTTGGATGGTTTACTCACTGCTGTCATTTTACGAATCTAAGTACCTGCAATGCAAAGAATTCAACAATTAGCAGATGAAACAGCGAAGTTCAGCTTGAAAGCAATTGCAACAGCTTGCAGACTTCAATTTATTCGTAAAGTCATGCCATTCACTACTTCATGGAATTGTAGCTCATGACTTTCAGCAAGTATGTGATAACTCTCTTCAAAAATTCAATTTCACATAGCCCCTCACTCGACCCCACACTTATTCTCAAGCATACACCAATGTTGCTCGGTTACTCAGACTTCACCGACGCCTAATTTTTCCTCAGGGACAATTCGTCGAACATGTGGTATGCAACAAGTGTGCCTAGTTCATTCTATCAGTTGAGCAATGCAACTACCCTCCCAAAGTTGGACGAGATGAAGGGAATTATAGTTTATCATCTCGCAACCATTACAACGACCAAGAACGACAACCCTAAAAAATTTTGAAATTGCAAAACCTACTTGTTGCTACCATTGAGGGAGGGAAGAGAGAAGAATTAGGAGAGGAGCCAATGGAAGAACGAAGAGGATGATGCGTACCTGTCGCGTTTGTATGCGTTACAATTTCGATTAAAGAATTCTGTTCTGCGTTCGTAGGCGTCGCCAAAAAGAGACGAGTGGATGCGTCGCAAGAAGAGTTTTTAACGAATTCGTTATCTTAAGATATGTTAAAATATATAGTACTTACCTGTGCGTGCGAGCTTTGACGCGACGCATCCCCTTGTCTTCCTTCAAAAATTTTCGGACGCGACACGGACGCGATAGGCAGACTTCACTGCCTTGAGCAATTGGCCCGTCAAAAAATATTTTTTTTTTTTTTGCTGAGGGGGACGCGACGCATCCGCCTCGTTTTTTTTTTTTTAAGATCTATGTCCTACAAAAAAAATAAAAATAAACTAACTAACTTGGGTGGCCTCCCAAGAAGCGCCTGATTTAACGTCGCGGCACGACGCAACATGTTCTTCATGCCTCCACTAAATCCATTGTGGTCTTGTGACGTGCAATGTCACCACCCCAATAGTGTTTTACTCTTTGGCCATTTACCAAGAATGTCGTATTGGACCCCTTATCACACAATTCTATCGCACCATGAGGTTTCACACTAACCACTTCAAACGGACCCGACCATCGAGATTTAAGCTTTCCTGGAAAAAGCTTTAGCCTTGAATTAAACAGTAGAATTTCTTGACCTGGTTCAAACTCACGATGTTGGATATGCTTATCATGCCATCTTTTGGTCTTCTCTTTATACAATTTGGCATTTTCATACGCATGCAATCGAAACTCATCAAGCTCGTTGAGTTGTAGCAATCTCTTCTCACCGGCCAAGTCCATCTCCATATTTAGCTTTTTAATCGCCCAATATGCTTTGTGTTCAAGCTCGACGGGCAGATGGCAGGCCTTCCCATAAACCAACCTGTACGGAGAAGTGCCTATTGGGGTCTTGTACGCAGTGCGATATGCCCATAATGCGTCATCCAGCTTCCCGGCCCAGTCCTTTCTATTCATACTTACTGTCTTTTCCAAAATCTGCTTGACCTCTCTGTTGGAAACTTCTACTTGACCACTTGTTTGGGGATGATAGGCAGTGGAAACTTTGTGCTTGACTCCGTATTTTGCAAGAATATTATTCAGCAGTTTGTTACAAAAGTGAGTTCCCCCCGTCGCTTATCAACACTCTTGGGGTCCCAAAACGTGTGAAGATGTGCTTCTTTACAAAGCCTACCACAACCTTTGCGTCGTTAGTAGGAAGAGCTATGGCCTCTACCCACTTAGAAACATAGTCGACCGCCACCAAGATGTATCTGTGTCCGTTAGAATATGGGAATGGTCCCATAAAATCAATCCCCCAAACATCAAAAAGTTCTACCGCCAGTATATTTTGCAAGGGCATCTCGTGCTTCCTCGTGATAGTTCCAGTTCTTTGGCATCTATCACAATTTTTAACGAAGGCATGTGCATCCTTAAACAATTTTGGCCAATAAAAACCTGATTGTAGCACTTTTTGGGCGGTTCTATCCCCGCCGTGATGACCTCCATATGGTGACGCATGGCAGTCATGTAGTATAGCCTTCATCTCTTCCTCAGGAACACACCTTCTCACCAACTGATCTGCACACTGCCTATATAGGAATGGCTCATCCCACACGTAGAACCTTACATCATGTAGGAATCTTCTTCTATTGTCAGCTGTCCATTCTAGTGGCGTCACCCCACTTGCGATAAAATTCACATAATCTGCATACCATGGGGCTTCACCTGAGGTGATTGCTAATATTTGCTCATCCGGAAATGTTTCTTTAATTGACCCTCCTTCAGCTACATGGTCCCGACTTTCTAATCTGGACAAATGATCGGCCACTTGATTTTCTGTCCCTTTTCGATCTCGGATCTCTAAGTCAAATTCTTGCAAGAGGAGGACCCAACGAATCAGCCTCGGCTTGGCGTCTTTCTTTTCAAATAGGTATCTGATAGCTGAATGATCTGTGTAGACGATGACTTTGGTTCCCACTAGATAGGATCTGAACTTGTCAAACGCCCACACCACTGCAAGCAACTCCTTTTCAGTCACTGTATAATTCATCTGAGCTGGATTCATAGTTTTGCTTGCATAATAAATGGAGTGAAAGATTTTATCCCTCCTTTGCCCCAACACCGCTCCAATTGCTATGTCACTTGCATCGCACATCAACTCAAATGGTTGTGCCCAATCGGGGCCAATGATAATTGGTGCAGTCACCAATCTTCCCTTCAGCTCCTCAAATGCTTTCAGACATGCATTATCAAACTTGAAGGTAACGTCTTTCTCTAGAAGCCTGCACAAAGGGGAAGAAATTTTCGAAAAATCTTTAATGAAACGACGATAAAAACCTGCATGACCCAAGAAACTGCGAATGCCTTTGATGGATGTCGGCGGGGGCAATTTTTCAATCGTCTCCACCTTCGCTTTATCCACCTGTAGACCATCTTTTGAAACCTTGTGCCCCAAAACTATACCTTCACGTACCATGAAATGGCACTTTTCCCAGTTTAGCACCAAGTTCGTCTCTTCACACCTAGCTAGCACTTTATCAAGGTTCATCAAACAACTATCAAAAGAACATCCAAACACAGAAAAATCGTCCATGAATACTTCTACAAATCTTTCAACCATGTCAGTGAAAATAGCCATCATACACCTTTGAAAAGTCGCAGGTGCATTACAAAGACCGAAGGGCATTCTCTTGAACGCATACGTGCCATAAGGACATGTAAATGTAGTTTTCTCTTGGTCTTCTGGGGCTATAGCAATCTGATTATACCCCGAATAACCGTCCAGGAAACAGTAGTATTCCTGGCCAGCTAATCTATCAAGCATTTGGTCAATAAAAGGAAGGGGAAAGTGATCTTTCCGGCTGGCATTGTTCAGTTTTCTGTAATCTATGCAAATTCTCCATCCAGTTACAGTTCTTGTAGGAATTAAGTCATTATTTTCATTAACTACTACGGTTATCCCCCTTTCTTCGGCACACATTGAACGGGGCTTACCCATTTACTATCAGAGATTGGAAATACAATACCTGCATCAAGCCACTTAATCACTTCTTTTCTTACCACTTCTTTCATGATTGGATTTAGTCGGCATTGGTGTTCTACACTTGGCTTGTGTCCGTCCTCCATGAGGATTTTGTGCATGCAGAAAGCTGGACTAATGCCTTTAATGTCAGACATTGTCCACCCAATTGCTCGCTTGTGCTCACGTAGCACCCTTAATAGCTTTTCTTCCTGTAATTTAGACAAGTGAGCAGAAATAATAACAGGTAAAGTGTCAGAACTTCCCAAATAAGCATATTGAAGGTGAGGGGGTAGGGGTTTAAGTTCCAAATTTGGAGCTTTTTCAATTGACGGCTTTGGTGGGGGGCCACTTGGCCTATTCAGGGGCTCAAACGGGATTATTCCTTGCATGTAACCACATGATGTATCTAGGATATGCATCATCTCCTCAACCTCATCATCCATCTCCAAGCTATCAAACATCATGATTGCTTTTTCTAAACAGTCGTCTAGATATACACTCGTGTCAAGAAGTTTCTCATCCACCTCCACCACAGATATCATAGAGAGCTCCTCATAGTGGCGGGGAGTTGGATTGCTTTGTAGACATTGAAGACTGCTTCCTCGTTGTCCACTCTCATAATCATTTTCCCTTCTCTCACTTTAATTATTGCATCGCCAGTAGCCAAGAGAGGTCGTCCCAATATGATTGGAACTTGTTCATCAGCCTCGAAGTCTAGAATAATGAAGTCAGCTGGGAAGATGAATTTTCCAATTTGCAGCAGCACATCTTCAATCACTCCTTCGGGGTAGGCTATGGACCTATCAGCTAATTGCAACATCACGGTGGTTGGTCTCGGAGCTCCCAGACCTAATTGCTTAAACAAGGATAAAGGCATCAGATTTATGCTTGCAC
This sequence comes from Nicotiana tomentosiformis, assembly GCF_000390325.3. Lineage (NCBI taxonomy): Eukaryota > Viridiplantae > Streptophyta > Magnoliopsida > Solanales > Solanaceae > Nicotiana > Nicotiana tomentosiformis. The sequence continues at coordinate 89,331,325 of NC_090813.1, forward strand.
CCAAATCACACAGAGCACGTCCCACGTCAATATTACCGATTTGTACTGGAATGGTGAAGCTGCCAGGATCCTTAAGCTTTTGGGGAAGCTTGTTTTGGACCCTTGATGTGCACTCCTCAGTAAGTGCAACCGTCTCGAACTCAGTCAATTTCCTCTTATGAGCCACTATGTCTTTTATGTACTTAGCGTACTTTGGAATTTCACGAAGTACATCCACTAATGGAATATTTAATTGAACCTGACTCAACATGGAGAGAAATTTGTTGAACATGCGATCGTCATTCCTTTTCTGCAATCTTTGGGGGAAAGGTGGTGGTGGCCTTGTAACCTCCATTCGCTCTGAACTTGCATCATCTTCCTTTGACTCTTGTGTTGCCTTAGGTGTCAACTCCCCCCAGGTATAGGTTTTTCTTTTATCTTCCTTGGCACTTCCTCTAGTTCCCTCCCGTTTCTAAGTGTAACTGCATTAATTTGAGGGTTCTTCTCTGTATCACTGGGAAGTGAGCCTGTAGGTCTAGTATTTTGGTTTGCTGCTAACTGCCCCATTTGCCTCTCAAGATTTCTGAAATCGGTCCTGAGCTGTTGATTGTCTAGTAACAACTTTTTCAGCAAGTCATTCGTACTTTCTTCCATTTGTTGGGGTGGCTTCTGAGGTTGAGTAAAATTCCCTTGAGGCCTATACTGATTCTGTTGACTTCCGCCCCATGAGAAGTTAGGATGATTCCTCCAGTTTGGGTTGTAAGTGTTCCCATATTGCGCATGTTGATTCATAGGACCTCTGTTTTGTTGCCCCACATAGTATATAGATTCAGGATTCGTGGGGCACATGTCAATCATATGACTGTCTCCGCATAGTTCACAACAAATAGACATCTGCTGTACATGTTGCATTTGTTGTGTTGTCATTCTATTCATCTGATTTGCCAATTTTGCTATATCGGCTCTCATGGCGGAAAAGTCATCAAGCTCAATCAAACCGGCGGCCTTCTGTTTAATTCCCCTTCGTGAATCCCCCTCTCCTTGCCAATTATGGTCATTAGCAGTGAAATTATTTAGCAAGAGTTGTATTTCACTATACGGTCTTGCCATGCAACTACCCCCACAAGCTGAGTCAAGATTCATCTTTGATGCTTCATCTAACCCATCAACAAAAGTGTGACCCAATACCTCATCAGTTTGACAATGATGCGGGCAGTCTCTGAGTAGCTTCTTGTATCTTTCCCAAGCTTGACGAAGTGTCTCGCCATCCCGTTGTTGGAACCCAAGAATTTGGCTCCTCAACGACTTTGTCTTCTTAGTTGGGAAAAACTTGATCAGGAATTTCCTTGCTAGATCATCCCAAGTGTGGATAGAGTTCGCGGGCTCCTTTTGCAACCATTCTTTAGCTTCCCCCAACAGTGAAAAAGGGAATAGTGTCAGCCTGACATAGTCCTTGGAGACGTTCGGATAATTGTAAGTGTCCGTGATTTCCAAGAAGTTCTGAATATGCCTCTGCGGGTCCTCATGAGATAGACCCACATATTGTCCTGTGGACTGAATCAGCTGTACCATGTACTGTTTGAGTTCAAAATGCCCAGTGATATCAGGCTTCACAATAGCCTGAGTCATATTCGCAAGATTGGGCCTTGCGGCTTCAATTACCGGACGCTCTTCATTGCCTGCCATATCTATTGGCTGTGGTTGGACTGCGATGTCCAAATCTCTTTCTATTCTCGTTCTAGCTTCGTGTTCCCTTCTCACTCTATGTAGTGTTCGTTCGATTTCTGGATCAAGAGGAATGAGGTTGTTTGCACTTCTACTCCTCTGCATTCGAGAGAAGACCCTGCGTTGACACAAACCAGGCAAACTGAAAATTAAAACTTGAAAACAAATATCTAATAAAAGCTTAACTTAGTCACGTAGCTAATTTCTAAGTCCCCGGCAACGGCGCCAAAAACTTGTTGCGACCAAACACACTCACGCAAGTATACGCGGTCGTCAAGTAATAAAGTGACTAAAAGTCGGATGTCGAACCCACGAGGACTTATGATTAGCTATTAACTAAATTAGACTATCCTAATTATCTAAACAAGAATTAAATCTAAAAATATTTTATTCCAACTAATTAAATAAGAAAAATATAAATAATAAACTTTGAACAGAGAAAGAGCAGATTTTAATGATATCAATGTAATGAAAACGATCTAGGGTTATGGGCTATCTAACAATCCTATTGTATTCTTCAATTGAATTGACCGACTAATTTATCTAGCTTATTGGTTGACAGGGTTAATATTGCTCATAAGAATCTGTCGAGTTCTTACTCGCCTATTCAAGCTAACCTAACGCCTATATGTCTATGGAGTTAGAATCAACAAGAACACATTTATAATTCCTGTAAATCAACCAAGCAAGGCAATTAGGTATATGTCTATCCTAACCACGAATCCGTTCCCCGATGCCCGAGTTCAAGAACTTGCCCTACTCAATCCTATATGCAATATAGAATTCCCACTTTCGAGTTCAATTCTAGATTCGTAGATAATATTCAATTGGTGATCAAGCAATTAAATAATTAAGTGCAAGATTGAATAAATAAACTAATATGATAAATCAAGAAGTCAAAATCAATATCCGAATAACAATAGTCATGAAAGAACCACAACCCTAGAACGTGAAGTTTAGCTCCACATAGACATGGTAGCCAAACAACAAATCATATAAAGAAACATAAAAATTACTAAGTTTGGTGGGAGAAAGATGGAACTTGATGAATTCCGGCCTCCACAGCTTTGTCGTGGCTTTTTTCCCCCTTCCCAATATGTTAGATAACCTAAAAGAGGCGTTTTTAGCTTATATATTGCGTACAAAAGTCGTGGGCCAAAGCTCTCCTATTCCTAGTCCAAATCGGCTTCAGGGATTGATGCTAAGGTGGATGCGACGCATCCACCTTGTCCTCCATTTCAATTTTTCTTCTGCGAAGGTGGATGCGACGCATCCACCTTGTCCTCTATTTCTCAGCTTTGCACGCGATGGTGGACGCGACGCATCCAGCCTTCTCTTCTACTTCCCAGTTTCGCACGCGATGGCGGAACGCTATGGCCCAACTTCACTGCTAAGGTTGCATGCAGGATGATGTTTTCCTAGGTTGGATGCGACGCATCCAACCCTTCTTCCTCTGGCTAAACCACCTTTTCTTCATATTTTGCACTCCGAACACCTTAAATCGTCACACATAACTTAATTAGTCATCAAACCAATAATTACACCATGTTGGGCATTTTAAAGATTAAATAACATCAAGAAGTGGTTAAAACATGGGCAAAGTAACATCAACACATATCGAAATATGCCAAACATCAGCAGGATCATGTCAACGATAAAGAAAGAATCTCGGTGGATTCCAGAATTTTGTAATTGTAGCTTCAAGCTAAGTGGGAGAGCCCTATCGTCTATGATTGGATTGTGTAGTGTCAAGTTGTGCGGTTTTCTGGTTATCGGTGTATTGGTGGGTCATTGCAACTAAGGAAAGAAAACATCAGTGGTAATTTGAGCAAAGGATTTGGGGAATGTGTGCCATATTTGGCCTTATCAATTCATATTCAGGTTTTTGGAAGGCTCAGAGTTTATGCTTCGTGTAGATGTAATGCACAGGAAAGTGAGACAGTCGGATATTTCCTTGATAAAGTGCCCATGTGCTAGCAGGGCCTTGGAATTGATCATGTTTGGGAATAAGTCAGAGCAAGTGACTCTCAATAACGGTCTTAGCGGGTTCAAAAATTTAAAGTGCGGTGTCTAAGGATCTCGAGTTCGTAGTATGGTTGAGTATCGAGCTTTTACAGCAGATTATGAAACAGGGCTTGGAGTACTCTGCGTTATCTTTAGGTTGTGGTGTAGCATTTGAGAAACGGAAGAAAATAACTTCGGATTCATAAAAGAAGTATCAGAATGGGTGTAACAGTTGAAGATGAAAAAGTGCGCACAAGGAGGGGTATGAGATGATTTGTGGATTTTGAAACAACATGGTCTCGTGAAATACGGTCACTTGGGATGAGTGCGGATTTGAGTTCGTGATATAATGAATGAAGCTATTATTATTTCTAAGGCAAGTTGAGAATAAATTGAGAAAAAGACGGGTCGGCTAACAACGGTTGAATCGGCATGATGGTGGCAATGACCAGTTCCTTCAGCGCATAGAGTTATGCATGTAATTTGTGGCGGTACGTGCGAGGCTTGGCGGCTGCCGTAATTAATTTTATTTGGAGGAATTCAAGTATTATGGCATGTTATGTGTAGAGGGATCCCGGAAAAGTTATGGTGGCTTAGACCACTACTTGAGGTCGGTATTTTCTACGGATATGGGAATTCAGTCATGTGTTGCAATGGTTCTCTTGAAATGAGTTAAGAAGAAGGTTTCTATATGATGAAGTGTTTACTCTATTAGTGGTTCGGGAGTTATGATGGAATTTTTGTACTCCTGCGCATTGGCGTGGTTAAGTGCACTAAGTAGCATGGGATTAGAAAGTTGAAGATTTAAGATTTCGGTTCGGTGTTGACAAGGATGTCATGAGCTCGGATGAACAGGAAAGGGATTTAGATGTTTAAAGTAAGATGGTATTGTTTTTGGCATCATCTAAGGTCGATATCGGGTGTAAGAGACCTTGTGTATTGATTTGTGAATTTTTGATATGCTTTACAGCATTAGTGTAACCGATAGCATGGATGTGCAGACTTGTTACCTGGTGCGAAAGGTCGTGGGAGCGTGTCTCAAGAAAATATTGTGTAAGAGTGACATGTAGTCACTTGATTGAGTGAAGATTGAAACCAAGTATGAAAGCTCCCTATATCAGAGTGACATGTGTCTCTATATCAGGCCAGATGTGTTCATTTCAGCATAAAAGCTCCCTATGTTGGAGTATTCGGACGTGGGATGTCATTTTGTCGTCGGTTATTTCATGTAATACTATATTGTGCCGTGTGAGTTATGAAATGGCTTGATAAATTTCTTATGTGATGAGGTTCCGCATAGCGATGGTGTTATGTGAGCAGGATGGCTCTCGAGATTCAGATCATATATCGTACCTTAGTTGTGCTTGAGTTTTGTAGTGTATGGCGCTGTCGGTCCTTCCAGGGATGATATTATGCACTGAGCGTGCTTGTGTCCGATATTCGGATATTTTGTAGTAATGAGCATTTTAGCTCGGTAAGTATTTTCTTATAGATTCTTTTTGTATGGATCGGGTGGCACGCCGCCATGGGTATGTTGTTTGGATCGGGTTGCACGCAGCAACGGTATCATGTGTGAATCGGGTTGCACGTCGCAATAATGTGATGTTGAGTACAGTCTCCTATATTCTATTTTGTGTGTTTGTGTCCCTTTTTCTAAGGAAGGTTCATGACACCTTTTCAGTTGTCTAATTAGTCACGTGGGTTGAGAAATCCTTTACAGAGTTCATTTTTCTTATGTATCGTAATCGAGTCCGTAGCTTATTAGCTCATTATGGCGACATATGAGGCTTTTTGATCGCGTCTGAGGTGGTTTATTGCCTGAGCATCTTATACTTGGTGAGACGAGATTATTGGATTCAGGATCAGTGCGATCGGATTATATAAGTGTAATAAATAGCAAATACCATTATTTGGTTATAATGAGGCAATGGTTCTTGTCAGAAGGAGAAACTCAATAATTGTTGACTCGGCAATTGATTATGAATTTCTACACATTTCTTCCATCGTGGAAGCATTTCAAGAGTTGGAACATGACTTATATGTATCATGAGGTGTGTTGTAAACATCAGAATTCATGGAATTTTGGCTATTGTTATCGGAGGATGTTATTATAGTCATGTGAATGATGCGGTGCATGGCCTAAATTCAACAAAGGTATGCAATCTTGTATTAGTGCATCGTGTAGTGATTGTTATGACATTCATAGGTTGGAGACATGCATGGTGGAGAATTCTGGATGTTAGAATTGGGCTCTAAGGCTTATTTGCCTAAATAAATGGGAGAATTTTAAGATTGGCTCGAGTTAATATGCTCAACTGGGTGTGGTAGCACGGGTAGGTGCACGAGGTGTTCAACAGTAATATTGGATAACTCCGGAGCACTCCTTAGCACGTTAGAGGACGAACGTATATTTAAGTGGGAGAGAATGTAACGATCCAACCAGTCGTTTTGACTTTTAGAACCCAGTTCCCCTAAATAAAACTTCTCGTATGTGCTTTAAATGATTTATGACTTGTGGGATGGTTGGTTCGGGATTTGGAAGTGTTTGGGTTGAAATCGAAACAATTGTTTCCTTAAGTTGGCTTTAAAAGGGCAAGTTTAACTTTGGTCAATTTTTTGAGCAAACAGACTCAGATAAGTGTTTTGACAGTTTCGGTAGGTCCGTATCGTGATTTGGGACTTGGCGTATCCGGAATCAAATTCCGAGGTCCCTAGCCCGAGATATGGAATTTCGATTAAAAATAAAATTTAACTTCAAATAGTGACCGGATGTCGAATTATGTGAAAACAACCCCGGAATAGAATTTTGATGATTCCAACAGCTCCGTATGGTGATTTTGGACTTAGGAGCGTGATTGGGATTTTATTTGGAAGTCCGTAGTGAAATTAGGCTTGAAATGTCTAAAACAAGAATTTAAGTTTGGAAGTTTGACCGGGGAGTTGACTTTTAGTTCCGAAAATTTTCATAGCTCTGTTATGTCATTTATGACTTGTGTGCAAAATTTGAGGACAATCGGAGTTGATTTGATATGTTTCGACATCGAATGTAGAAGTTGAAAATTCTTAGTTTCCTTAAGCTTGAATTGGGGTATGATTCGTGATTTTAGCATTGTTTGATGTGATTTAGAGGTTAGACTAAGTTCGTATGATATTTTAGGACTTGTTGGTATATTTGGTTGAGGTCCCGAGGGCCTCGGGTGAGTTTCGGATGGTTAACGGATCACAAATTGGACTTAAACAGCTGCTGCAATTCTTTTTCTCTTCTGCTGGAAATTCTGGGCTATGATCGAGCCCAAGATCGAGGCCCAAAATTAAGGCCCAAAAATCGAGCTCCCAAGATCAAGCTCCCGAGATCGAGCTCCCAAGATCGAGTTCTCGAGATCGAGCTCCCAAGATCGAGTTCCCGAGATCGAGCTCCCAAAATCGAGCTCCCGAGATCGAGCTCCCAAGATTGAGCTCCCCGAGATCGAGCTCCCAAGATCGAACTGGGCAGATCTGTAAGTTATAAAAACAGAGGCATTCGACCTATTTGCCATTTTTAACAAACTTGAGCTTGAGCAGAAGCGACGTTTGGCAGATGTTTCAAGGAAAGACATTTGAGGTAAGTGATTCCAACTCGGATTTGGTCTATATACACAAATATATCATTATTTTCACCATTTAATTAGTGTTTTGAGATTGAAATTTGGAAAATTTTAGAAATCTCATACAAACGAATTTTTGAGATTTCGGTATCGATTCGGAGTCGAATTTGAGTGAAACTGATATGGTTGGACTCGTAATTGAATGGGTTGTCGGATTTCATAACTTTCGCCGGATTTCGAGATGTGGGCCCCACGGATGAATTTTTATTAATTTCGGAATTTTTATTTAAAATGTAGTATTTTCTTATAGAATTAATTCCTATAATTTTTAGTGATTGTATCAAATTATTTTGGCTAGATTCGAGCCAGGCGGAGTTGGATTATCGTGGAAAAGGCCTTATAGTGGATTAAATTGGAGTAAGACGAGGTAAGTCTCTTGTCTAATCTTGTGAGGGAGAAATTACCTCCTAGGTGATTAAAAATTAAATAATTATTGCTAATTGTGGGGGGCTACGTACGCACGAGGTGACGAGAGTCCGTGCGTAACTACTATTAAATGCTAAAGTCCGGGTAATTTAGGACTCAAAGCATGCCTTACTTGTGTAGATTGTATTCTTTGATTTATATTAATTGATATCTATATGAATATATTGTGAATTGTTAGATAAAGATATTAAAGGATGGAAATCTCATATGCTTAATTTTTGTTTAAATCAATTAATTGTTAAAAAGAAATTGTTCTCCTCCCAAATTTATCTTATAATAAACATACTGTCCTTCCGGAGGCACATAAGAAAATGTCCTCCTTTCTTGTGGAGCGGGCCGAACGCCTCGGCAGGATAGATGCATCTATGGATCGCGCCGCACGTCCCTCGGCAGTGTACACGACACTCTGGATCGGGCCATATGTCCTCGGCAGAAATCGTGCTTAATAATAATAATAATTACACGATACTTAGACAGTTCATTACAGCTTGTAAAGTTATTTGATAAATTAGAAATTTATTGAAATTAAATTGTAGCTTGTACAGCTATTTGATAAACTGGAATTTTTATTGAAATTGAAGGATTTACTTAATAGATTAGAAATTATTTGAATTGAAGGAATTTAATGATTATACTGAGAATTATTGGAATTGAAGGGATTTAATTACTTCTACTGGTTCAATAAATTATTGTTAATTATGTGAATCATCGTTGATATAAATATTTCTATTTTCATGATTATTTAATATTATTGACCCATAGTGAGTGTCATAGTCGGCCATCTCGTCTCTACCTCTTCGAGATTAGGCTTGATACTTACTGGGTACACGTTATTTTCGTACTCATACTGCACTTGCTGCACATTTTATTATGCAGGTACATATATGTATAGCGGCCTTGTGGGCGCAGAGGTGTTATAAAAATTATGGGGACATAGGTGAGCTGCATTCTATATTACGATCCGCAGCTAACGGAATCTCCTTCAGAGTTATTATATTTTTCTATCTAATTTGTATTCTGGACAGATGCTGTTTATTTTAATTCCCTAATAAATTCTCATGCACTTGTGACACCGGGTTTTGGGAATGGTTGTGAATTGTTTAGAAATTTAGCTGCAAAAATATTTATCATTTACTCTATGAGTTTTTATCTCTACAATTTTATTAAAGAAATTTTTATTTCAAAAATACTAAAATGGGTAATTAAGTTAATTGATTATGGTTGGCTTTCCTGATAGTGGTGTCCGGCGCCATCACGACCTTTTGGATTTTGGGTCGTGACAGAGTGTGTCCGAAATTTTTTTTTGGAAGTCCGTAGTTAAATTAGGCTTGAAATGGCGAAAATAGGAAATTGAAAGTTTGGAAGTTTGACCGGGAGTTGACTTTTTTATATCGGGGTTGGAATCTGATTCTGGAAATTGTAATAGGTATGTTATGTCATTTATGACTTGTGTGCAAAATATGAGCTCAATCGGACTTGATTTGATAAGTTTCGACATCGAAAGTAGAAGTTGGAATTCGTTAGTTTTCATTAGGCTTGAATTAGGGTGTGATTTGTGGTTTTAGCATTGTTTGATGTGATCTGAGACTTCGACTAAGTTCGTATGATATTTTAGGACTTGGTGGTGTATTTGGTTAAGGTCCCGGGGGCCTCGGGTGAGTTTCAGATGGTTAACGGATCAAAATTTGGACTTAGAACAAAGCTGGAACTTGCTGCCTACTGATGCAATCGCACCTGTGGAACTTTTCTCGAATGTGCGAGCTCGCATAAGCGAGCCTGGTTGCGCAGAAGCAAAATTTGGCTTGGCAATGGTAGGGATCGCAGATGCGCATGGCTGATCGCAGAAACGGACGCGCACCTGCAAAGGTTTGGCCGCAGAAGCGGAAAATGAGGGGGTGAACTGCTTCGCAAAAACGGAAAATTTCTTCGCAGAATCAAGTCCGCAGAAGTGGACTTCTTGTCCACAGGAGTGAAGGCAGTCGCAGAAGCGGAAGCTTCACCGCAAAAGCGACGCCGCAAAAGCGCGATTTTATTCGCAGAAGCGAACACGCCTGGGCAGAACCTATAATTCAAGGTCTTTGGTTTCTTTCTTCATTTTCGGATTTTAGGGCTTGGTTTGGTGACCTTGGAGAGGAATTTCACCACACGACTTGGGGTAAGTGTTCTTGAATCCATTGTGATTATATTTCATGAATTAATCTTCATTTTTGGCGTTAGATTATTGATGTTTCAAGAGAAATCGGAGGAATGAAACCTGATTATATGTGTTATGTGATTTGTTTAGAGGTGACGCGCATGCTAGGTGACGGCGTGTGGCGTGCATCATAGAAATTGTGACTCAGTCAATTCCGTAGAGTTGTATAGTCAATTAACTTGTATTTTTCCATGTATTTTTCATGTGTTAGAGAAACTGAGCTGTGACTCATGTTAGAAATCATGCTTAGGCTGATGTTGGTATTATTTGGACCCACTAAGGTCATTTCTACTGTCGAATTATATATTTAAACTGTAATTTTATACTCAGTCATATCCATTCAGTGCATATCACATCTCAGTCTCTGTTGTTATTTATTGATACATCATATCATCATTTTGGGCTAATTTCATGACATTGTGAGCTCGAGAGACTGGAGAGATTGATGACTGAGTGAAGTCGAGGGCCTGATTGTGAGGATATTATGGGATCGAGCTGCACGCCGCAACATATTTTTATTTATTTATGCCTTGACCTGGCTTATTATATCGCTTGGTCTCAATGAGCCCCTCCGGAGTCTGCACCCCCCACAGTAAGCGCAGTGGATATTATATTTGGGATGGAGTTCCCTGGCATGAAGTTGCCATATATATTCACTTCTGGGATGGAGTTCCCTGGGCATGGAGTTGCCTTATTTATTTATATCTGGGATGGAGTTTCCTGGGCATGGAGTTGCCTTATTTATTTATATTTAGGATAGAGTTCCCTAGGCATGGAGTTGCCTTATTTATTTATATTTGGGCATGGAGTTGTCTTATTTATTTATATTTGGGATGGAGTTCCCTGGGCATGGAGTTGCCTTATTTATTTATATTCGAGATGGAGTTCCCTGAGATGGATTGGCCCTGTACAGTACTGAGTGACTGAATGTTAGTTATTATGTATATATATATTTGGGATGGATCTTCCCTGGGCTGGATTGGCCATACACAGTACTGTGAGATTGATTACTCTGAGAGTGTGAGTATATAAGTTCATCATTGTGTTGCATTGCATTAGACATGCATACTTGATATGTAGGCATAGAGGAGTATTTTTTCTCATGCCATCGGATAATGAGATTTCTTATCTGTCGTTAAAGTTTTTGAGAAAAATCACATATTTCAGACCTACTCATATTTTCGGTGACTTTCAGCAAAAGATTTGAGTTTTACTAGTTATATTGGAAAGAAAATATTTATTTTTCCAGAATTTTATACGAGCTGAGTATTTTATTATTGAGTTATTACATGTGCTGCTTTAAATTGTATTGTTATGAGATGTTATTAATTATTGAAGCTGGACTCTGACTCTTGTCCCAACTCGTCACTACTTTCAACCTAAGGCTAGGTTTGTTACTTATTGAGTACATGGGGTCGGTTGTACTCGTACTACACTTCTACACCTTGCGTGTAGATTTTGGATGTTGATGCTGTCGTACATGGCGGGAGCTAGCATTGAAGATGTACCTGCGATCCAGTCATAACTGCCTCTTGTTCTAGGTAGCTTTAGAATTTTTAAATCTGTTCATGTACATTTCAAACAGATGACGTATTTTTATTTCACACCAGCTTTGTAAATTCTAATCTTAGAAGCTCATGATTTGTACTACCAGTCCTTGGAAAGTGTATTAGAGTCACTTAAATATTAATTGAATCGGATTGTTGTTATTTGTCTTACCTAGCGGGTGAGGTTCGGTGGCATCACGGCTAGTTGGATTATGGGTCGTGACAGATATATTCTAAACTAATGAATATTTATTTTTGGTCGGAAGCTAATGAATATTATTAGTTTACGTAGTAAAATAGCCTATACGTAACGACTCTCCCATCCTAAAGCTAAAGAATTATATATATGGATGGCGTATTTACCAAATAAATAACTATCTATACAAAAATATAAAAAGGAGAATTGCACCTACCTATATATAACTATTTGAAAGAAAACTCTACAATTAACAACTCAGCATGGAAATTTACGAATTAAAAGAATGATTAAAAAAAGAAAAGAAATTGAGAAAACTGCGCTCTGAAATATATGCTTAGCCAATTAAGATTTGACAACAAAATAAAAACAAAAGATACTTATGTGGACTTCTGGAAGAACCTGAGCGATATGCAGAACTCACGCTCCTTTTTCCCCGCACCAGCCTTGTTACGCCGTTGGGGGTTCCAAATTATAAATCTTTCCTCCAACCATGAACTTTCTTGGGCGAATTATGCTTTGTTGATTTGTTAGGGTATTTGGAAGCTAGTTTTTAGTTTCGTGGAATTTAAGTGATCTTATGTTGTAGATTTTCTACAAAGTCTAAATAAGGAAATTAGATTTAATAATTAAAATTTAGTTGATTTAAAACTCCTAATTAAATATTAGAAAAATAATTAAATGACTATTTTGTCCAATATAAAATTTATTTTAGAGGGTAAAAAAGGTGAACGGCATTTCACTAAGGGTTTCGTGCTTTTAATATAACTAATTTTAGTGTACGTGTGTTGCACGTATGGTTAGCGTCAATCAGTAAAATATGTGTATATGAAGAACATGTAAATCAAGTTATCTAATACTAAGTTTTAAAATGTCTACATTAGGTTAATGTTTTAAAATAAGTAACTTTGTACAGAGAAAAGTATAGGGAGTTATCATTTATTTAAACGAATACCAAAAAGAAAATTAATTAATGGCAACTAACTTAGAATATATTTTGTCTTCTAGTGTTTCATTCTTATTGTTTTTAACTGTTTGACTCTTACTACTGTATTATAATCTATTTTATTATAAATTTCGAAAAGAATGACTTAGATATTTCACAAATTAGTTAAATCAAAGACTTTTTTTGTTAATTAGGATTGTTCTTAATGTTAAAGAGATTTTTTTGTTGTTGATTCAAATCATAATATCCCAAGTTTTAAATATTTAATTGTAATTATAATTTTCATCCAATAAGAATTTTACGTTCAATATAATTAAAAAAATCGTTCAGGGTACGCACATCGCGTGTGTATCCTATCTCAATGAGTGTTTGAGTTATGAAATAAAAGTATAAGTTCCTGACAATAGTCAATAATATTGACATTGTACGTATAACTAACTCAATTAAGAAAAAAATATCTCATAGAATTCCTCAATCATTAGTTAATAATTCAACTTAAAATTTATGCTAATATTTTAATAAATAAAGTTAGCATGCTTCATTTTCAGTTTCAGTAGTACACATAGTCATTGAAAACATAAATAGTAGATAAAACATCACACATATAGCAAACAACTAATAATCTATTAATTTCAGATGACAAAACCAAAGTGCCCTAAAAATGAGAAAAGACATTCAAAAAGAATACTAAAGTAAGCTAGTAAAATACACCGGAGAATGACTCAGAATTATATTTGAAAGAGTATGTTTAGTTTTGATATATCATTATTCAAGTAGAATTAGTATTTAAATAATTCTAATGTTGATTAACTCCATTTGTTGTTATATTAGAAAATAATAGTTTTATAACAATTCTAAAATTTATTTTTAAAAGGTAAAATGATCGATACACGTTTCGATTGGAGAACACGTATTTGTCAAGACCCGAAATTTTCAACCGACAGAACCGTGATGGCGCCTAACATTTCACTTGCTAGGCAAGCCAACGTTAGAGAATCATTAAATCAATTCCTTATTTCCATTCAGCAAATAACACTAATTAACTAAGATAAAATATAATAAGTGTAGAATATTATAAAACTATATTAATTACTACTACCCGGATCTGGAATCACAATTCACGAGCATTCTAGAATTTACTACAAGTAATAGTCTGAAAAAAATACAACTGTTTGAATGAAAGAAAATAGTAGAATATAAAAGATAGACGGGGACTTCAAGGTCTGTGAACGCCGACAGATCTATCTTGAGTCTCCGAACAGCGGACCAATAGCCAAATCTCGATCAACCTGAGCCGGTACCAAAATCTGCACAGAAATTGCGGAGTGCAGCATCAGTACAACCGACCCCATATATTGGTAAGTACCGAGCCTAACCTCGGCGAAGTAGTGACGAGGCTAGGACAAGACACCCATATATAACCTGAACAGTATAATCATGCTAGTGGCAACAACAGTAAATAAAGAAATAACGCATAAATAACGGGAAGAGGACATACACTGGGGGAATACAATGTAAAGAGTGAGAATAATACAGAATTAAACCGAAAATCCTTAAACAAATTGAGCAAATAAAAACAGCAAAGAAAAACTGCACGGCATCACCCTTCATGCTTTCACTCTCAACCTCACCAAATAAATAAATAGAACGGCACGGCATCACCCTTCGTGCATTTACTCTCAACCTCACCAAATAAATAAATAGAACAGCACGACATCACCCTTCGTGTATTAAACCTCTCATAATATACACGACATCACCCTTCGTGCTTTAAACCTCTCATAATATACACGGTATCACCCTTCGTGCTTTATACTCTTTCTCATAATATAAATAATGCATGTATGGCATCACCCTTCGTGCTTTACACTCCTCTTCACCAATCACAGAATCAATAAAAACGGATAGAGAAGAGTATCACAAAGAAACCAGTATTTTACCCATAATCAATAGCACAATGTAATCTCAACCTTGAATCAATATTCGAAAGTTACCAAATCTCAGTGAAACCAGATATGAGTCACCCAACATTTTAAATAACCCACTAAGCATAGATAGTAGAATTTAAGGCTACAAAATAGACAAGAATAGAATTTCACTCGCATGCTATGACTCGACAACGACGCATAGATGCTCGTCACCTCACCTATACATCGTATTTAACAACCAAACACGTAGCAAATGAACACATAGTACATATTCCCTCAAGCCAAAGTTAGACACGATACTTACCTCACTCCGAAGGCCACTTAATTCTCAATCACAGCTTTTTCTTTTGGAATTCACCTTCAAACCACACGTATCTATTCAAAAATGACTCAATAATATCAAATATTGCTAAAGGAATCAATTATATTTCATAAATTAAATTTTCCAAATTTTCCTCCAAAAATTCAAAAAATCGACCCCGGGCCCGCTTGGTCAAAACCCGAGGTTCAGACCAAAATCCTTTTACCCATTCACCCCCGAGCCCAAATATGTAATTAGTTTTGGAATCCGACCTCAAATTGGGGTCTAAATCCTCAAATTTCCGAAATCCCTAGTTTCTACCATAACCCCTAATTCTACCGTGAAAACTCTAGATTTTAGGTTGATAATTCATAAAATGTAATGGGTAATTGAAAGAAAATAGTTTAGAATCACTTACCAACACTTTGGGAAAGAAAATGACTCTTGAAAATCGCCTCTACCCGTTTGGTTCTTGAAAAATGTTGAAGAAATGGCTTAACCCGTGTTTGGAGTCTATTTTAAGTCACTGGACAGGCCTTCATCGCGTTCGCGAGAGGCCTGTCGCGATCGCGATGCACAGCGGCCTAAGGCCTTCGCGTTCGCGAGTCATTCTACGCGTTCACGTAAGGCAGCTCCCCCCAAGCCTTCGCATTCACGACCCAGTGGACACATTCGCGTAGAAGAACATGATCCCCCCATCCCCCAGGTCCCTTAAACTATCGCGTTCGCATGAGACAGATCGCGTTCGCGAAGGGTACCACCCCCAACGCTTCACGTTCGCGACCAGTCCTCTGCTTTCGCGCAGAAGAAAATTCCCCTCTCCCCATTTTACCTTTCGCGTTCGCGATACTACATACGCGAACGCGAAGAAGGGCATACCAGAACTGCTGCTGCAGCAAAAATCTCAGATTTTCTAAGTGCAAATCACCCCGTAGCCTATCCGAAACTCACCCGAGCCCTCGAGGCTCCAAACCAAATATGCACACAAATTTAAAAACATCATACAGACCTGCTCGCGCTATCAAATCGCCAAAATAACACCTAGAACTACGAATTTAGCACCAAATCAAATGAAATTCTCAAGAACACTTTAAAATTTTATTTTCTCAACTGGACATCCGAATCACGTCAAATCAACTTCATTTCTTACCACATTTCACCGACAAGTCTTCAATATCATAATGAACCTGCACCGGGCTCCAAAACCAAAATACGGACCCGATACTAACAATGCCAAATATCAATCAATTCTTAAAAACAAATAATTTTCAAACTTTTAATTTTCATCAAAAATTCATAACTCAAGCTAGGGACCTCCGAATTCGATTTCGGCCAGGTCCCATAATTCGATACGGATCTACCGGGATCGTCAAAGCACGGATACGGGCCTATTTACCAAAAATGTTGACCGAAGTCAACTAAAATCAACTTTTAAGGCAAAAATTCTTATTTTCATTAGTTTTCAACATAAAAGCTTTCCGGAAACCTGCCCCGGACTGCGCACGCAAATCGAGGAGGGTAAAAATGAGATTTTTAAGGCTTAAGAGCACAGATTCGAGTTCTAAAGCATAAGATGACCTTTTGGGTCATCACATTCTCCACCTCTAAAACAACCGTTCATCCTCAAACGGACATAGAAAAGTACCTGGGCTGGTAGAAAGGTGGGGATATCTACTTTGCATATCGGACTCGGACTCCCAAGTAGCTGCCTCAATAGGCTGACCTCTCCACTACACTCGAACTGAAGGGTAACTCTTTGATCTCAACTGGCGAACTTGCCGGGATAGAATTGCCACCGGCTCCTCCTCGTAAGTCAAATCCTTGTCCAACTGGACAGAGATGAAATCTAACACATGGGACGGATCATCGTGATACTTTCGAAGCATGAACACATGGAATACCGGATGAACAGCTGCTAAACTAGGCAGCAACGCAAGCCTGTAAGCCACCTCTCCCACTCTCTCCAGAATCTCAAAAGGTCTGATATACCTAGGGCTCAACTTGCCCTTCTTTCCGAACCTCATTACACCCTTCATGGGTGATACCCGAAGTAACACTCTCTCTCCGACCATGAATGCAACATCACGAACTCTACGGTCGGCATAACTCTTCTGCCTGGACTGAGTTGTGCGAAGTCGATCCTGAATAATCTTGACCTTATCTAAGGTATCCTGTACTAAGTCTGTGCCCAACAATCTAGCCTCTCCCGGCTCGAACCACCCAACTGGCGACCGACACCGCCTACCATATAATGCCTCATAGGGAGCCATCTGAATGCTCGACTGGTAGTTGTTGTTGTAGGCGAACTCTGCAAGGGGCAAGAACTGATCCCACGATCCTTCGAAGTCTATAACACAAGCGCGGAGCATATCCTCTAAGATCTGAATAGTACGCTCGGACTGCCCATCCGTCTGAGGATGAAATATTGTGCTCAACTCAACCCGCGTACCCAACTCACGCTGAACTGCCCTCCAAAAGTGCGAGGTAAACTGTGTACCTCAATCAGAAATGATAGACACGGGCACACCGTGAAGACGGACGATCTTACGAATATAAATCTCTGCTAACCATTCTGAGGAATAGGTAACTGCCACAGGAATGAAGTGCGCTGACTTAGTCAGCCTATCTACAATAACCCACACGGCGTCGAACTTCCTATGAGTCCGTGGGAGTCCAACAACAAAGTCCATAGTGATACGCTCCCACTTCCACTCAGGAATCTCCATCTGCTAAAGCAAACCACCGGGTCTCTGATGCTCGTATTTCACCTGCTGACAATTTAGGCACCAAGCTACATAGGCAACTATGTCCTTCTTCATCAGCCTCCACCAATAATGCTGCCTCAAGTCCTGATACATCTTGGCGGCGCCCGGATGAATAGAATATCGGGAACTGTGGGACTCATCAAGGATCAACTCACGAAGTCCATCCATATTAGGCCCACAAATATGACCCTGCATCCTCAAAACTCCGTCATCTCCAACAGTAACCTGCTTGGAACCCCCGTGCCGCACTGTGTGTCTAAGGACAAGTAAATGAGGATCGTCATCCTACCGATCTTTGATGCGCTCAAACAAGGAAGACCGAGCAACTGTACAAGTTAGAACACGGCTGGGCTCAGAAGCATCTAACCTCACGAACTGGTTGGCCAAGGCCTGAACATCCAATGCAAGCGATCTCTCACCAACTGGAATATATGCAAGGCTACCCGTACTGACTGACTTTCTACTCAAAGCATCAGCCACCATATTGGCCTTCCAGGGATGATACAATATGGTGATATCATAGTCTTTCAATAGCTCCATCCACCTCCTCTGCCTCAAATTGAGTTCCTTCTGCTTGAACAAATACTACAAGCTCCGATGATCAGTGAATACCTCACATGGAATGCCGTAAAGATAGTGCCTCCAAATCTTTAGCGTGTGAACAATGGCTACCAGCTCTAAATCATGAACAGGGTAATTCTTCTCGTGAACCTTCAGCTGCGGCGAAGCATATACAATAACCTTGCCACCCTGCATCAATACCGCACCCAGACAAATACGGGATACGTCACAGTATACTGTATAAGATCCTGAACATGTGGGTAACACCAATATTATTGATGAATTATTTTGACATGATTTTGACATGAGCCGTGAGCATTTTTTTTATTGTGGAAAAATATTATTGATGAATTATTTTGACATGAGCCGTGAGCTCTTTATTGTGGAAAACTATTATTGATGATTTATTTTGACATGAGCCGTGAGCTCTTTATTGTGAAAAAATATTATTGATGAATTATTTTGACATAAGCCGTGAGTTCTTTATTGTGGAAAACTATTATTGATGATTTATTTTGGCATGAGCCGTGAGTTCTTTATTGTGAAAAAATATTGTTGTTGAATTATTTTGGCAAGTTAAATTATTTGAGCACTTGAGGTGCAAATTGTGATATATTGTGATATTGATGCGCATGCGGTGGTATAAGGTCTGGGTGTTGAAACGCATGCAGTGAGATAAGGGTGGCTTGATACGCATGGCTAGTAGGGAAACTACTAGAAGTCATGCGGTGTGATAAGGATGGCTAAAACGCGGGATGCTATTTCGAAAAAAATATTTTTTTTAAAATAAATTGTGAAGGTTTCCGCGGTGAGATAAGGAAATGAGATATTATGAATTTGTTTATAATTTGGGACTACGAGGCGGTACCTCGGGAGTGCCCTTGTTGATATTGATTTATGGCCGCAGTTGCCTTTGATTATTGTAGTGATTTTCTTCAAGTTGGAAATAATTCTATTTTGTTTCCACGAGGTATTTATTTGACATTATTTGATGTAATTATATGTGACATACAACTTGATTCATTTTCATTGTCATTTTATCTTATAATATTGTTTAAACATTTTACCATGCCATTATTTATTCTCCAGTAGAGCCTGACCTGACCTCGTCACTACTCTATCGAGGTTAGGCTTGGCACTTACTGGGTATCGCTGTGGTGTACTCATACTACACTTCTGCACATCTTTTTGTGCAGATCCAGGTACATCTTATCAGACCACGCATCAGTAAACTAGCTGTACGAGGAGACTTCGAGGTATATCTGCCAGCGTCCGCAGACTCCGGAGTCCACTTCTATCTTACCATGTTATCTTCCTTATTTTCTTTAGACTCTAATGTATAGAGAATAAATTCTTAGAAGCTTGCGACTTATTTCTACCGGGTTTTGGGAGTTGTAATTATTGGAATTGTAGTTTATTTATTTCAGATATTTATGATTATTCCGCATTGATAGGCTTACCTAGTCTTAGAGACTAGGTGCCATCACGACCTCCTACGGAGGGAATTTGGGATCATGACAAGTTGGTATCAGAGCACTAGGTTCATAGGTGTCATGAGTCACAAGCAGGTTTAGTAGAGTCTTGCAGATCGGTACGGAGACGTCTGTACTTATCTTCGAGAGGCTATGGAACTGTTAGGAAATATTCACTTCTTTGATTCCTTATCGTGCGGCATTGATTTTTCTTGAAACATATATCTTATATTCTTTTGTATCCACTCGTGTATAACATTGCGCACTCGGTATCAGTTGTGCGTCGATGCTTCGTGATGCTGCATATGGACTATAAGGGAGCCAGAGATGCTCAAACATTGCCTCAATGCATGGTTCCGACTGAAGATGCGGGCGTATTGAGAGATCACCTAGTGAATCATGTGGGGTTGCAACGGACGTTGGTGTCTGGTTGATTTATACAAGATGTGAAGGTTATTATTGAGGATCATTGGACGTTGTGACCTATTACTTCGCGCCGAGCGCTGGGAGTCCACTACCAATGGGTGGATTGCGGGGTCATGTATTATATCAGTTTTGGCCTGAAATGTATATATGTGGTACTGAAAGGTTCCCTAAAATTTACACATGTTCAAGACCTGAGATTTTGTAGAGGATAAGGTTGGGACTTGCGGTATGTCCGCCTCCTTAATAATCCTATACTTCAATACCAAAGGAGTTATAAAAAAAAACTCAAAATTTATAGAAGGTCTACTCAGAGTGGATGTCACTGTTGCGTATTTTGGGGGTGCTTCGGAGTAAGTACACTTGTTGACGAGAGTCTGGACTATGTGGTTCGTGACAAGATTTGTCTGTATGGAGCTCTACTTTTGTGATTGTTGTGTATAAATAGGGGTAAGGGTTACCCCAAAGAAGAATCTAAGAGTATGTTAGGAAATTGGTCGGCTCAACAGTGTTGAGTCAGCATAACAAAAGAAGAAATTTGCCTTGGGAGAGATAATTCTCCATCGGTGTTCGTGGAAAGCCTATGAAGAGGGCAGACCAGCCAATGCAACACTGCCCACTTGGCTCAGTTCTCAGAAACGCTTTTGAAAGATTTGTTTCCTGGACTCTCCGTAATGCGTGGCGCATAGGGTATGAACGGTTGCGTCAGGTCATCATTAACGGTGTCAGAATATGCCATCAAGTTCAACAAGTTAGCCCGTCATACTCCTACTTTGCTTCCTACAGCCAGAGGGCGAGTCCATAGACTCATTAAAGGACTCAATTATGATCATAAAATTTTGTACGACTCGGGATCTACAAGCTGATACTTCATTTCTGCTAGTTATACAAATTACCAAGATATTAGAATGTGTTCGGGGTGAGGAAAAAGGAAACTAAGGAGACCAAGATGTCTCGAGGTTCTGGGGGATTCAGTGGATTCTACTCTGCAAGTATAAATCATTATGGAGGGGGCTCGGGCAATCGGCCAACCCAGTCCGCACATCGGATTATTCGGGGTGCTCCAGTAAGTTCTTTTAATGCACCACCGACATGAGTTCATACAATGGTTATTCCAGTTATCTGGCACAGACTCAATATGAGCAACCAAACCCACAAAGGGGTTGTTATGAATACGGTGATACTAGGCACATCATGAGAAAATTGTCCCAAACTTGGGAGAGACATATTTCATCAAAGCACTCAGGCTACGTGCCCCATTGCAGTTACTACACCACCCACACGACCAGTTAAGGGTGGAGGACAGACGGGTAGAAGGCGTCCTAGAGGTGGAGACCCAGCCGTTGATATATTTGTTTTATGGTATGGCGGAGGTTGCTACATCAGTTGGTGTCATTACAGGTACGACCTTGATATAATATAAAAGAATAATTTCCTTAACTTGATTCGATTTTGAGTATCGAGATGAGTCCTCCTATTGTGCTCCACCTATGAGTGAGCTTCATAATTCTATAATCTACTTATGTGTTTACCCCTGTTGGGAGATTTTATGGAGATAACTATGCCTATCATTTCGTGTTGGTCACTAATAAGAGCTGCGAGGCTAAATGTGGCTTTCTGTTACTCATTTCGATAAATTTTGATGTAAATTTCGATTAATTAATTGAAAATTATGAATTATATGCCCTACCGGTATGGGGTTCATTATGTGTTGTGATTTGGTGTAACCGAAATTATTTAAAAGGAGAAAATGGAAATTTTCAATTGGCACGATGTTCATATTACTTGTGATTCAGAACTGAGGACAAGATCCTCACATTTTTATATAAATTGATATATTTAAATCGGGCTACGAGCTACGGTGGAAGTTATATAAGGACGAGATCCTTGTGAGGAAAAATTCTTGTATTTAAGTTCTCCCTTGTGAAATTAAATTTGTACTATAGTACTAATAGGGAGTCATATCTGTTGGGCTTATTTCAAAATTCTATATGAAATTCTTTGTGCATACTTGCCAATTTTGTGTTGTAATTATTGAGTTTTAACCTACGAAGTAGGTTCCCACCCAGGTGATGTTAAATGTGACTCATTAATTCGGGTAAATAATTATAAGGTCTTCATGCCTCGCATCTAGTTATCAGTATTGTGAAGGTTTGCAACGAGATTTTTGTTAACGTGAGGTTAATTGATGATTTTGTAATTGATTATGAACAACTATTAAGACCAGATTGACCCAGAAGGGTGCTCCGTTCATGTGGGCCAAGGAATGTGAGGAGAGATTCCAAAAGCTCAAGACAGCTTTGACTACTGCCCCAGTATTGATATTACCTACAGGTACAGGATCTTATACTGTGTATTATGACGCATCGCGTATTCGTCGCGGCGCAGTGTTGATACAAGATGGTAGGGTGATTGCCTACGCGTCCAAACAGTTAAAAGTACATGAGAAAAATTATTATGCAGATGACTTGGAGTTAGAAGCTATTGTTCATGCATTAAAAATTTGGTGGCATTATTTGTACGGTGTCCATTGTGAGATCTACACCGATCACCGGAGTCTACAACATATGTTTAAACAGAAGGATCTTAACTTGCGGCAGCGGAGGTGGTTGGAGTTGCTTAAGGATTATGATATCACCATTCTCTATCATCCTGGGAAGGCCAATGTGGTGGCCGATGCCTTGAGTCGTAAGGCGGAGAGTTTAGGCAGCTTAGCATATTTACCGATAGCAGAGAGGCCTTTGGCCTTGGATGTTCAGGCCTTGGCCAACCAATTTGTCAGTTTGGATGTTTCCGAGCCAAGTCGAGTTTTGGCTTGTGTGGTTTCTCAGTCTTCTCTTTATGATCGTATCGGGGAATGTCAGTATGATGACCCCCATCTACTTATCCTTAAGGACACAGTTCAGCACGGCGATACCAAGGAAGTCACTATTGGAGATGAAGATGTATTACGGATATAGGGCAGGCTATGTGTGCCAAATGTAGATGGTTTGCGCGACTTGATTTTCCAGGAGGCTCAAAGTTCGCGGTACTCCATTCATCCGGGTGCTGCAAATATGTATCAAGACTTGAGACAGCACTATTGGTGGAGGCGGATGAAGAAAGACATAGTGAAATATGTAGCTCGGTGCCTATATTGTCAGCAGGTGAAATATGAGCATCAACGACCGGGTGGATTGCTTCAGAAGTTGGAAAATCCAGAATGGAAATGGGAGCGAATCACTATGGATTTCGTTGTTGGGCTTTCACGGACTCGGAGGAAGTTCGATGCAGTTGGGTGATTGTGGATAGATTGACCAAGTCAGCTCATTTCATTCCTGTGATTACTACTTACTCTTCAGAGTAACTGGCTCGGGTATATATTTACGAGATTGTCAGACTTCACGGTGAACCGGTATCTATCATCTTTGACTAGGGTACACAGTTTACCTTATGATTTTGGAGGGCTGTACATTAAGAGTTGGGTACTCGTGTGGAGTTGAGTACAACATTTCACCCTCAGACGGATGTGCAATCCGAACACACTATTCAGATATTGGAGGATATGTTTCATGCGTGTGTGATAGATTTTGGGGGTGCTTGGGATCAGTTCTTACTACTTGCGGAGTTTGCTTACAACAATAGTTGCCAGTCAAGCATTCAGATGGCTCCGTACGAGGCCTTGTATGGTAGGCGATGCCAGTCCCCAGTGGGTTGGTTCGAACCGGGCGAGGCTAGACTTTTGGGTACAGACTTGGTTCAGGATGCCCTGGAAAAGGTTAAGTTGATTCAGGATCGACTTCGTACAGCCCAATCTAGACAGAAGAGTTATACAGATCAGAAGGTTCGTGATGTTGCATTCATGGTTGGTGAGCAGGTATTGCTCCGGGTTTCGCCTATGAAGGGTGTGATGAGGTTCGGGAAGAAGGGCAAGTTGAGCCCTAGGTATATTGGGCCTTTTGAGATTCTTGAGAGAGTTGGAGAGGTGGCTTACAAACTTCCACTACCACCTAGTCTCTTTGCCGGCCATCCGGTATTCCATGTTTCCATGCTTCAAAAATATCACGGTGATCTGTCTCATGTGTTAGACTTCAGTTCGGTTCAGTTGGACAAGAATCTATCTTATGTTGAGGAACCAATGGCTATTTTGGATAGGCATGTTCGAAAGCTGAGGTCAAAGAACATTGCTTCCGTGAAGGTTCAGTGGAGGGGTCATCCGGTCGAGGAGGCGACTTGGGAGACCGAGCATGATATGCGCAGCTGTTATCCAAACTTATTTACCAGCTTAGGTACTTATTCTAACTCCGTTCGAGGACGAACGTTTGTTTTAGAGGCGGAGAATGTGATGACCCAAAATGTCATCTTAAATTTAATAATTAATTTTGTATTCTAAGACCTCGAAAAGCACTATTTATCATTCCTCGACTTGCGTGCGCAGTCCGTAAAATTTTCCGGAAAGTTTTCAGGTGAAAAATGAATTAAAATGTGAATTAGAGCTTTAAAACTCAACTAGTTGGCTTTGGTCAATATTTTGAGCAAACGGACTCGAATCAGGGTTTTGATAGTTTTGGTAGGTACGTATCGTGATTTGGGACTTAGGCGTATGTCCGGAATTAAATTTTAAGGTCCCTAGCCCGAGATATGGAATTTTGATAAAAAGTTAAAAGTTTAAGTTCAAATAGTGACCGGATATCAAATTATGTGCAAACGACCCCGCAATAGAATTTTGATGATTCCAACAGCTCCGTATGGTGATTTTGGACTTAGGAGCATGATCGGAATTTTATTTGGAAGTCCGTAGTGGAATTAGGCTTGAAATGCCGAAAGTTGAATTTTTGGGAAGTTTGACCGAGGGGTTGACTATTTGATATCGGGGTCAAAATCCAATTCTAAAAATTTTCATAGCTCAGTTATATCATTTATGACTTGTGTGCAAAATTTGAAGTCATTCCGAATTGATTTGATGCGTTTCGACACAAGATATAGAATTTGAAAGTTCAAAGTTTATTGATTTTTGATTTGAGGTGTGATTCGTCGTTTTGATGTTGTTTGATATAGTTTGAAGCCTCGACTAAGTTCGTATGATATTTTGGGACATGTTGGAATAATTGGTTAAGGTCCTGAGGGTTTCGGTGGATTTCGGAAGGTAAACGGAATGGATTTCGGACAAAGAGTGCTGGAAATTTCTGTTGCACAAATTTCGTGCGCGGAACCAACTTTGGAAGCTTATATCTCTCAATTCATAAGTAATCAGAACATTTTCAAAACATGAAAGTTGTAGTCGTTTGATTATAGATTCCATAAAGTTAAACCATTCATTATTTGGACATTTGTACAGAAAGTTATGACGGATTGAATGAAGGCTGGTAGAGCAGTTTCGCGGGCAAAATTTCTGATGCGTGAAGCCGACTTTGGAAGCTTATATCTCGCAATTCATAAGGAATCAGAACATTTTCAAAACATGAAAGTTGTAGTCATTGGATTATAGTTTCCATAAAGTTAATCCATTTATCATTTGGACATTTGTACATGAAGTTATGATCAATTGAAGGAAAACTGGTAGAGTAGTTTCTGGTGGACTTTTAGTGACGAAAAATGGACTTTTAGTGACGGAAAATGGACTTTTAGTGACGGATCGACAGAAACATAAGGACCAAAAATGGTCATTTCATTCATTTTGTTTTGGATTTTTGGAGCACGGTTCTTAGGCAATTTTTGGGCGATTTTCACGGGAAAATATTGGGGTAAGTGTTCCTTATCCTATATTGATTATATTTCATGATTCCATACTCATTTACATCATAGATCCGTGAATTTATGGAAGAAAAATCAAGATTTTTGCAAAATCTTCCAAAAACAAAAATTTAAGATTTGGAAGTCGAGTTGTTATCGGATTTTGATAAAATTACAATGGGTGGACTCGTAATTGAATGGGTTGTCGGATTTTGTAAGTTTCGCCGGATTTCGAGATGTGGGCCCAACGGGCAAATTTTGAGTTAATTTCGGAGTTTAATAAAAATGTAATATTTTCTTATGAAATTGATTGCTATAATTTTTGTT
This sequence comes from Nicotiana tomentosiformis, assembly GCF_000390325.3. Classification (NCBI taxonomy): domain Eukaryota; kingdom Viridiplantae; phylum Streptophyta; class Magnoliopsida; order Solanales; family Solanaceae; genus Nicotiana; species Nicotiana tomentosiformis. Next base: position 89,357,475 of record NC_090813.1, read on the forward strand.
GACTGTATTGAATTAATTATGACTAGATATGAGTCGATCGGAGTCGGAAAATCGAGGAAAAGGCATAATACTTGGTTAAATTGGAGCAAGTCGATGTAAGTGACTTGTCTAACCTTGTATGGGGGAAATTTTCCCTAGAATTGATATTAATGTGATTATTGAAATGTATTGAAAGTCGTGTACACGAGGTGACGAGTATGTACACGGGCTAATTACGAAATATTATATTTTTAAATTGTGTAGATCACTGTTGTGCATTTATTAAATTATTTTATATTGTTATATTCTTTATCATTGATCTGAGATATATACTTCAAATTTATTTGATCTTTTCTTACTAATTGTTTTACCTGTTTAGTTGAAACTTAGTTTCTTTTATTCTGTGCATTATTTGAATGTTGATTTTCTTTAAATTAAATATTATTAATATGAAGTATTTGACATTTTTAAACTTGATATTGAAGCAACGTAGTAAAGATTTTGAAATATTATTTTCCTAAATTATTTACTCCTAAATATTTTTATACTCATTGTGAGGGAGCCGTGAGCTCTTTATTGTGGAAGAATATTATTGTTGAATTATTTTGACATGAGCCGTGAGCTCTTTATTGTGAAAAAATATTATTGTTGAATTATTTTAACATGAGCCGTGAGCTCTTTATTGTAGAAAAATATTATTGATGAATTATTTTGACATGATTTTGACATGAGCCGTGAGCTCTTTATTGTGAAAAAATATTATTGATGAATTATTTTGACATGAGCCGTGAGCTCTTTATTGTGGAAAACTATTATTGATGATTTATTTTGACATGAGCCGTGAGCTCTTTATTGTGGTAAAATATTATTGATAAATTATTTTGACATAAGCCGTGAGTTCTTTATTGTGGAAAACTATTATTGATGATTTATTTTGGCATGAGCCGTGAGTTCTTTATTGTGAAAAAATATTGTTGTCGAATTATTTTGGCAAGTTAAATTATTTAAGCACTTGAGGTGCAAATTATGATATATTGTGATATTGATACGCATGCGGTGGTATAAGGTCTGGGTGTTGAAACGTATGCGGTGATATAAGGGTGGCTTGATACGCGTGGCTAGTAGGGGAACTACTAGAAGTCATGCGGTGTGATAAGGATTGTTAAAACGCGGGATGCTATTTCGGAAAAAATATTTTCCTTAAAATAAATTGTGAAGGCTCCCGCGGTGAGATAAGGAAATGAGATATTGTGAATTTGTTTATGATTTGGGACTACGAGGCGGTACCTCGGGAGTGCCCTTGTTGATATTGATTTATGGCCGCAATTGCCTTTGATTATTGTTGTGATTTTCTTCAAGTTGGAAATAATTCTATTTTGTTTCCACGAGGTATTTATTTGACGTTATTTGATGTAATTATATGTGACATACTACTTGATTCATTTTCATTGTCATTTTATCTTATAATATTGTTTAAACATTTTACCATGCCATTATTTATTCTCCAGTAGAGCCTGACCTGACCTCGTCACTACTCTACCGAGGTTAGGCTTGGCACTTACTGGGTACCGCTGTGGTGTACTCATACTACGCTTCTGCACATCTTTTTGTGCAGATCCAGGTACATCTTATCAGACCACGCATCAGTAAACTAGCTGTACGAGGAGACTTCGAGGTATATCTGCCATCGTCCGCAGACTCCGGAGTCCCCTTCTATCTTACCATGTTGTCTTCCTTATTTTCTTTAGACTCTAATGTATAGAGAATAAATTCTTAGAAACTTGTGACTTATTTCTACCGGGTTTTGGGAGTTGTAATTATTTGAATTGTAGTTTATTTATTTCAGATATTTATGATTATTCCGCATTGATAGGCTTACCTAGTCTTAGAGACTAGGTGCCATCACGACCTCCTACGGAGGGAATTTGGGGTCGTGACAAACACATTCTATATTATATGCTATATAATATACTTTAACCCAAGTATTTTACTTATAATTAAAATAACTTAATATTATTTTATTTATTATTTTATAATATATTCGTACATTTAATTTTTTCTTAACATTACTTTTTAAGATATATAAGTAGCATTATTAAATTTGTCGGTAATATTTCCGTGAACAAATCTCAAGTCCATGTTCTTAACCATGCTTAGTGAAATATTTTTAATGAAAATTATAAAATCAAAGCTCATTGATTTATCAGCCAAGTCATACCCATTAATCAAATAAATAAAATACTTATATTTAGCACAATGACACATCGAATTAATACTTTCAAATAAATAATATTAACAGATAAAGCTTTAAAAACTATAAAGAAACTATCATTTGTTAAGCAAATCTATTCTTATTATCTCAAATAAATATTTTTTATTGTTTTTATATTTTAAATTTGTTCATGTCTGAATATGATTAAACAAATTGAGCGCTATGAAAAAATTAAATGTATGGACATATTATAAAAATAATAAATAAAATAATATAAATTTGTTTTAATTATATATAAAATACCTAAGTAAAAATATATTATATAGTATATAGTATATGTAAAATGTTACATAAATAAGAGAATTTATAATGTCAAGGGAATAATAGACTTTTCAAGTAAAGTATTATAAAATCTGGCCAATGTGACTTTTGTGATAAATAGAGCAAAGTAAAATGATTTTTATGTAACATAAAAAAGAAAATTGACTTTTGAGTAATGAACACAAAGTTGAATGATTGTTACGTAACAAAAAGAAAAAAAATGACTTGCGTAATGAATACAAAGTTGAATGACTATCCATAAAATTTACTCATAATTTCCCTAGCTACCTACCTTTTGTGAGAATGTTAGTTTTTAGACACCGAGATAGAGTTTTTAAATATGTCATGATATTTTTATGGCTATAAGAGCATATCATTAATATGTTATTCTTGTTGAGATGAATCAAAAAGAAATATAGTGTTATCATAGGTGGATTTGTGATTTAAGTTTTATGAATTTAAGTTTGAAATTTTGCCATGACTCATTTCATTTAAATTGAATTCAGCATTCATTATTTGTACTTATTTAATAATTTTTTTATATATATAGGCAAACTTTGAGCTAAAGCTACTCGTATCGAATGAACCCATAATTACTAGTGTTCTACACTACTTCCACCCATGAGCGTCGTATAAAATGTAACAGTGGAAGTATTAGATATTAGACAAGAGACGAGGAACATGAGTTGTCGCCTTCTTGCTATAGATTTTAGGCCCTTTTGTGACTCGTAAGTCCGTGGGCAACATTCAAAAACTAGCCCAAAACGGTCGGGGGCGGAGCTAAAGGGTTGTGTGCGGATTCGGCCGAACCCAGTAGCTTTGGTTCGAACCTTATATTTTTCTTAAAAAATATATTGGTTATGTATACATTATTAATTTAGAACCCGATAACTTAAAACGATTAGAATTCCGAACTCATAATCTTGAAATCCCCACTCTGCATCTGAAAACAATAAATAAGGTCATATATGGGTAAATTTCACAAATGATCATATAACTATGACTTTTTTTCACCCTAAGTCATATAACCTTGCTTTCTCACACAAAAATCATTTAACTATGACTTCTTCTTTTTTTTTTTAATCAAAGTCACATAACTATATTTTCTCACACAAAAATCATAAACTGTTACTAACTCACACAAAAATCATAGTGATCGAAAAATATAATTTTTAGTAGTATTTTCTTATTTTGTGATTTTTTTATTTTCAGTCTAATAAATAATAATTCAATTAAAATAGGAATGACTCAACCCGATATGCCCCCCAACCCAATACTCATATATATAAATTAAAATAATACTAAAAGTGAATAGTAAATCCTTCAAAACATGATACTTTTATCTTTTATTTTCTTTTCAAGATTTTTATTCAAATTGATAGCATTTTTATTTCAAACGCTCTCTAATTATACCTTCTTTTTGTTTTGTCAGAATCTCATGCATTCTAAACTAAATTTTTTATGGGGGAAGAATTCACTTTTAGTATTATTTTAACTTACGTATATGGGTATTGGGTCTGGTCATTCCTTTTCGAGGTCGATAGGTAGAGCCATGGCTGATTCGAAGTTGTAAGCTGGAGTGTACTGTAGATTTATATCAAACAATCACCGTTACCCTTAGCCCCACGGTAGGCACCAAACTGTTTACCCGAAAAATCGGATAACGTTAAATTTAGATATGGTTCTAAGGGTATGCAAATTTCTTTGATACAAAATGACGATACAGGTATTTTTTGCTATGAAATGGGAAATGATGGACGGGAAGACTAAAAAATATTAGAAGAACAAGCACAATGAAATCTTAATATGTCATGCCCTTTCTATTGCAGTCTATCTCCCTTTTTATAGTAGAGGGTCACTACTTTATCTATAACAATATAAAATAATACATATAGTGGAGAACCCATGATGGTTTGTCTCTCCCTTGATTATCGCCAAGATTCTCTCCATTGGTGCGGTTGTAACGGCTCTTGTCTGCGAACTTGGCACTGACTCGAGCTTGGTGCTAGATCGAATCCCCAGTCTTAGTTCGAGCTCGGTTCTGCCTTTGAGCATCGATATTCGGGGCCTGTGTCGGTCGACGTTACCTCGTAGTCCGATACGGATGCGGGCTCAATAATGATATCGAGTTTTGCGGTTGATTGGTCTTATAGCTCGAAACTCGACGTCTCTACTTCAGAATTCGTCCGAGATCGCCATGCGGATACCCTTCGATTGAAACATCATTGTCTCGACTTAAAGTTAAGTGGGGGAGCCCCACCATCTACGATTAGATCGTGTGGTTATCTGCTGGTGCGATTTTTGGTTATCGGTGCATTGGTGGGTCATTATGGCTAAGAAAATGAAACATCAGGGGTAATTCGAGCGGAGAACTTGATGAATGTGTGCTAAACTTAGCCTTATCGATTCATATATAGTTTTGGGAAAACTCAGAGTTTATGCTTCTTGTGGATGTGATGTACAAGGAAAATAATCCAGTCGGTTGCTTCTTTGAGAGGGTGTTCATGTGCTAGCAACGCGTTGGAGTTTGATTATATTCGGGACCAGATCAGAGTGGGTGACTCTCAACAATGGTCCTAGTGGGTTGAAGAATTAAAGTGTAGTACCTAAGGATTTCGGGTCCATTGTGCGATTAAGGATCGGGTTTTTGCAATGGATTACGAATGAGACTTGTAATGCTCTATGTTATCATCGGGTATGCGCTGCAGTATTGGAGAAAAGGAATAAATAGCATGGGGTTTGCGGAAGGTTTTATAGAATGGGTGTACCAGTTGGAGATGCTATTGTGCGCATAAGGAGGGCATGAGATGGTTCATGAGTATTGAGGCGATGTGGTCTCGTGATGTGGGTAACTCGGGATGAGTGCGGATTTGGTTTGTTACGTTTTTGAATGGAGCTATTATTATTTCTAAGGTAAGTCGAGAGTAAATTGGAAAAAGTTGGGTCAGTTAGTAATGGTTGAATCAGCATGATTGTGGCAATGATTAGTTCCTTCAGCGTGTGAAGTTATACATATGGTTTGTGGTTGTACGTGCGGGCTTGACAGCCACCACAACTTGATTGATTTGGGAGGTATTTGATTCAAATAACCTTGTTGTGTAAATAGATTCCGAAAGAGTCATGACGGTTTAGATCACGACTTGAGGTTTATATTTTCTGCGGTTTGGGAATTCAGTTGCGTGTTGCATTGGTTCTTCTTAAATGAGCTAAGTGAAAGGTTTCTAGCCAATGAAGTATTTATTCTACTAGTAGTTCAGGGGTTATGATGAATTCTTGTATTCTCGTATAGCGGCATGATAGATGCAGTGAGCGGCATGGGAATTTGAAAGTTGAGGATCAAGGTTGCGGTTCGGTATTGACAAGAATGTCACAATCTCGGATGAGCCGGGAAGAATTTAGATGTTCATAGTAAGCTGGCATTATCCTAATGTCGCCTGGGAATGATGTTTTGTGGAAGAAGCATTGTGCATTGATTTGCGAGTTCTTGAATTGCCTTACAGAATTAGTACGGTTTGTGGTAAGGAGTTGCATACTTTGCTACCTGGTGCTGAAGGTTGTGGGAGCATACCCCACGTGGAGATTTGTATAAGTGTGACATGTTAGTCACTTGATTGTTAAAGCTTGAAACCAAGTACAAAGATTTTTGGTACTATCATTAATGTGAGAGTTTATGCCCGAAAGGCGCTCTATTCCTTTGGTTGTGAACTGTGGGAGTTTGGTCTGGAGTGGATGGATGCTCGTGTGTGTCATGAATGGGGCCATTATGGATCCTTGGAAGGTTATTGGCCCAGTATGGTATGATCAGAATTGGTTTGAGGTCCGTTGGTGGGCCTAATGTGAATGTGTGCTCTACGTCAGGTCGGATGTGTTCATTCGTCATAGTATTGCTTATGGAGGAGTCGTCAAGCATTGGATGTTATACCCGTCGTCAACTATTCCATGTAATACTCTATTGTGCCAGGTGGGTTGTGAGACAGCTTGATTATTCGCACATGTGTTGTGATCCCGTGTAGTTTGTGGTGTTACATGAGCAGGAGGGCTCTCGAGATGTAGGTCATTTATTGCACATTAGTCTTGCTTGAGTTTTGTAACATATGGCGCTATCCGTCTCCCAGGGATTTGTATTATGCACTTGGCGTTCTTATGGTCGATATTCAGGTATTTTGTAAGTATAAGCATTACGACTTGTTGGGTATTTCCTTACTGATTGTTATGTCTGGATTAGGTGGCACTCCGCCACTGATACATTGTTTGGATTGGGTGGCTCGCTGCCACAGGTATGTTGTGTCGATTGGGTTGCACGCCACAACAGTGTCATGTTTGGATCGGGTTGCACGCCGCAACAGTGTCATAGTTGGATCGGGTTGCATGCCACAATATTGAGATGTTATGTACGGTTCCCTGTACTTATTTTTGTGTATTTGTTTCTCATTATCTTATAGAGGTTCATAGCGTCTCTTCGGCCATTTTATTCATTACGCAGGTTGGGTAGTCCTTTTCCAGTGTTTGTTTTTCCTTATGTATCACATTCGAGTTTGTAGCTTGTTGGCGCATTGTGGGCGTCATATGAGAATTTTTGGAAGTGTTTGAGATGGCTTTTTGCCTGAGAAACTTGTACTGGATGAGACGAGATTATTGGACCTGGTATCAGTGCGATCGGAGTTATATAGGGTATATTAAAGAGCAGATATCGTTATTTAGTTCATAATGAGGTAATAGTCCTTGTCAGGAGGAGAGACTCCATGATTTGTTGATTCGACAGGTGGTAATTAGTTTTTATACCTCTTTTCCATCGTGGCAGTATTTCGAGAGTTGGAACAGGACTTATATGCATCATGAGGTGTATTGCGGGCATCAAATTCGTGAAATTCCAACTATTGTGGTCGGAGGATGTTATTATGGGCAACCGACTTATGTGGTGCATGGTGTGACTTCAGCATATGTGAATGATCATGTTTTGTTACAGTGTGTAGTGATTGATACGATGTTGGTATGTTAGAATCATGTCTTGTAGAAAAATTCAGAGGCTGGAAATTGGTTCTAAGGCTTATTGACTAAATAAAAGGGAGGATCTTCAGTCTGACTCGAGCTAATGTGTTAAACTGGGTTGTGGTGGCACGGGTAGGTGCACGAGATGTTAAATAGTGATTTTGTACAACTCCGGAGCAACCCTTAGCACGTTCGAGGACGAACCTATGTTTAAGTGGGGGGAAATATAACGACCCAACTGGTCATTTTGAGCACTAGCGCGTCGTCTGGCAGTTTGAGGCCTTGAGTAGCTTAACTTCAGGTATTATGACTAGTACGCGTGGTCAGAATTGAATTTCGGAAAGTTCGGAGTTGATTTGGAAAGAAAATTCTAATTTCGGAAGCTTTAAGTTGGAAGAATTGACTAAGGTTTGACTTTTGAGTAAACAACCTCGGAATCGGGATTTGAAGGTTCTAATAGGTTCGTATGATGATTTTGGACTTGGACATATGTTCGAGTTGAGTATCGGATCACCTGGGAGCATTTCAACGCTTATTGTGGAAAATTAACATTTTGAAGGTTTTAGAATTTCTTAAGTTTGGTTTGCCGTGGACTTTGGTGTTATCGATGTCCGTTTGGGATTCCGAGTCTTGGAATATGTTCGTATTGTGATTTATGAGTTGAACGCAAAGTTTGGCGTCATTCCGGAATGTTTTGGTATGATTCGGGCGTGTTCGTCGAAGTTTAAAAGTTTGAAAGTTTAAAGAAAGGTTTCGATAGTCGATTTGCAATTTTGATATTGTCTGGTGTGATTTGAGACCCCGAGTAGGTTCGTATTATGTTTTTGGACTGGTTGGTACGTATGGATGGGGTCCCGGGGGCCTCGGGTTTGAAACAGATTGAGAACGAATTGAAACTTGGAATTTAGGACCTGCTGATGCTGCTGAAATCTGGTGCCATCGCACCTGCGGAAGGAGTGGCTGCAGGTGCACTCACGCAGGTGTGAAGATTTCATCGCAGATGCGAAGATTTCATCGCAGGTGCAATTGTCGTGGCGGAAGTCTGGGAACGAAGGTGGAAGAAAATTTCCGCACCTGCGAAGCCGCAGATGCAGAGAAGAAGCGCAGAAGCGGAGGTTGGCCAAGAAGGCCTGGGCCGCATAAGCGGACATGGTTGCGCAGGTGCGCGAGCGCAAAAGCGCTTGAGGCCTGCAGAAGCGAAAGCGCATATGCGCTACTTGGGGCGCAAAATCCAGGGCTGTTGGTTTGAGCTGGAGCTGCACCTGCGATGGATTATCCGCAAGTGCGAGGAAGCACGGGGCATATATGCTTTTTATACGGGATTTGGCCCATTTTCTTTCATTCTCTCTTGGCTTGGGCTATTTTTGGAGAGCTTCAAGTGGAGATTTTCATCATCTATGTCAAGGTAAGTCCTTCCCACATATTGTGAGTTAAATACATGGTTTATATGTGGATTTGAATATGGAAATGAGTAGAAATTTGGGATTTTGGTAGAAAACCTAGAAATTGGTATTTTTAAATTTTGATCACGGAATTGGACATGGAAATTGGAATAAATTATATATTTGAGTTCATGGTGTTATGGGTAAAGTTTATCTTCGAACATTTTCAGAATCCGGGCATGTGTGACTGAGGGTTGACTTTATTGACTTTTAGAGCGGAGTTGAGAATTGTTATAAATTGATTAATTATAAGCATTGGAGTATATTTTGATTGAATTGCACATTATTTGACTAGTTTCGGATCGTTTGGTTTGAATTGAAGAGTTGGAGAGGCGTTGGAGCTGGTTATGGAACTTCGGAGTGAGGTAAGTCTTCGGTCTAACCTTGTGAGGGGGAAACTACCCCCTAGGTGATGCAATTGCTATGTGACACTAGTTGTGGGTGTTACGTACGCACGAGGTGACGAGAGTCTGTACGTAGCTAAAGCATGTTTATGTCTGAGTAGACTTAGGACCTTATTTTGAAATAATTGAATTATTTGAACTCGTTCTGCTGGCTTAACTAATTGAACTTATAATTGAAATTGATTTAGAAATAATTATATGTATACTAGGTCGGGCCTTATCACCTTGATTTGTTGGCTAGTTATTTGAGAAACGGTAAAGATTATATTCACCATGTACTCATGTACTGTATTGTAAGCACGTGTCTCGTGATTCGATAACTTCCTTCTTTTCTTGTGGAGCGGGCCGAACCCTCGGCAGTACAAAAGATGCATCTATGGTTTGTGCCGCTTGACCCTCGGCAGTGTACACATTATTCTTGATCGGGCCAAACGACCTCGGCATAATCATGTGTTATATCACTGGTAGTCTGAACGTTCACGAGACTATCCTTTCACTGATGCCCGTCATTTTACATGGTACTTTTTATCCATTTTTTTTTCTGATACTTGACATATCTGAGCTGATGAGGTAGAATACAAGACTGAGAAATTCATACTTTAAAAGAAATATTTGGAAGATTAGGTAACTTACAGATTTACCCTATTATGGTTGTGTGCTTCACATCTGCTTATTGTTTTATTATATTGCTTGTTGGATCTCTAGTAAGTATCGATATCGACCCCTCGTCACTACTTCTCCGGGGTTAGGCTAGATACTTACTGGGTACCCGTTGATTTACATACTCATGCTTCACTTCTACACTAAATGTGCAGGATCTGACAGGTTCATTTGGTGATCATCTTGGCGCGTAGGCGCACCTGTTGAGGACACTTTAGATGAGCTGCATTCCAGGCTATGCATTGCAGTCCACAGAGTCTCCATCGTACTATTTATTTTATCCTGTCTCATTTATATCCTAGACAGATGTTGTATCAGTATTGTACTCCCTAGAAAATGCTCATGCACTTGTGACACCGAGTTTTGGGGTATACTAGTTGATGCTTACGGTTCTGTATATTATCAGCGCCTTTCATTTTTCTTATAAACTACAAATTTTGTACATGCCTGTGGATTTAAGAGTGTAAATTTTCTTCTTATTAAAACTTATGATTTCGAAGGTAATAAAATAAGTAATTAAGTTGATTAATCATTGTTGGCTTGCATGACTGCGGCGTTAAGTGCCATCGCGACCCATAGTGGATTTTGGGTCGTGACAACTTGGTATTAGAGCGTTAGGTTCATTAGGTCTCACGAGTCATGAGCAAGTCTAGTAGAGTCTTGCAGATCGGTACAGAGACGTCTGTACTTATCTTCGAGAGGTACAGGGGTTTTAGGAGCACTTCCCTTCTTGATTCCTTATCGTGCGATTTGATTACCTTAAGGCTTATGCCTTTATTTCCTTCCTACTCAATCTTATGCGATGTGGAGCGCTTGGTATCAATTGGGCTTTGAGGAGTTGTAAATGGCACCGCAAATGCGGTGCAGGATGTTTTTCCTACGTGTTCGAGTGAGCTATTATCGTCTCCTTGCAGAAGGATGTTCTGTCATTTCAGCTCAGTAGTTGTATCACCGATGGTTTTGAGGCTATGCACAGATTGCTATGTTGTTCATGCATTGTTATCGCACAGTATTGATGTAATGGTGGGGGTGCTCGTTTATGTGTCGAGGCAGCAAATGACTTGAAAGGAGGATTTCTTTGTGTATATCAAAATGTGTATCATAATTTTATTATAAATATAGTTATCTTCAATTTATTTTTGTCTCTATATCCAAGTGTATAACATAAAATAATTATATTATTCGTATATCAAAGTTTATAACACATCAAATAATATGTATATCAAAATGTATATCACAATTTTATTTTCCTTCTTTGTGCATATCAAAAAAATAATTCCTTTATATATCTTAGTGTATAACACATAATTTCTTATGAATATACACAAATATATATATATATATATATATATATATATATATATATATATATATATGCTAGAGGTGCATTGATATGCAAGGATGCGAATTAGAACTCTATTTTTAGTTTAGAAAAAGAAAAAAGAGGATAGGAAAAAGAATAAAGTTCTGGACGAAGCCCCCTTATTTCCCCAAACCATGATCTCTGACCCAAAAAATCAAATGTAACCTTGTCTAAAGTAGAAAAAGGAAGAAAAGTCGTTGGGCTTCATCTTGGGGCTTAAGGGCACGCTTCTCATGTCTGTTCAAAGTCTATTTCATAGGCGTTTGATTAATTCTTATGGACTGAATTTGTTATTGACAGGTAAGGCGAGTGAATTCGTAATTGAAAAGCAAGGCGACAACAAAGAGAGGCAGAGAGGGAGTTAGGGGAGAGAGAGTAAATAGGGAAATAGGTTTTTTCGGAAGAGAATAAATAGGAAAATAGTTTTTTGGGGGGATTTGGCTAAACAAAGCCAATTGTTTTGGGCTTCTTTTGCCAAATGTAATCTAAGGATAAAGGTTTACTAATTCCTATTATATGTTGTCACCCAGTGCCAATTTTTCCCCTCTAATCCGCCCCTGATAGCTTGGCCCATTTAGGAGTAAGAAGAAATTAATTAATTAAGTGTTGAAAAGTCAGGTCAAAATTACAAAGTTGAATCATCTAAAGCTCGAAGAAAATCACACAAAACCTTTTATTTCACGTAGCCAGTTTGGATTGGCTTAAAAAAAATAGTTTTAAAGCACAAGTGCTTAAAAGCACTTTTAAGTGTTGAAACTTGTTTTATAAATAAACAGTTATGTATTTGGATAAAAGTGTTGAAACTGAAAAAAAGTTGTTAAAGTGTTTGGTAAACAAGTGATAGTAAACACTTTTTTCTGTTAAAGTGACTGAAATATCCTTAAAGCTAGTAATACTAAAAAGTAGCTAATTATTACAAGTTTTAATGCTAAATTGATTATTATACAAATTGATTTATGTTTTTTCGTTAAGTTCTCAATGATTAGGTAAAATTATTTTTAATATATATAAATTATTTATTTAAATAACATATAATAATAATTTGACTAAAGAAAGAAGTGTGAGGGGAAGGGAGCACTGGGAAGAAAGAAAGGAAAGGAAATAGAGGGGAAAATAATGAATGAGAGAGTAAAGAAAGAAATGAAAGGAAAAGAGAGGAAAGTTATGGAAGAAGAAAGTCCAGGATGCAACAAGAATGGAGAAAAGAAAAAGATAGTATGTTTTAAGGTTTTCTCCTAGGGTAATTTCGGGATTAAGAAAAATTATAAGGGATAAGAATGTAATATTCTTGGTTAAAGTAATATGGCTTTTAAGTCAATTTTGAAAAAGTTGGAATTACCCAACTTATTGATTTTGATTTTTTTAAAGCAGATTTTAACTTTTTTAAAATCGTTTTTTGGTTGCCAAACGCTTTCAAAAATTAAATAGGGCTTAACCAGCTTTTAAGCCCAATCAAACCGGTTCTATGTCTATGGTCTACTGCTCCGTTCGGAGGAATTATTGAGCGGAAAAAAACAAAGACATGAAAATGAAAGGAATCATTAAGAGAAGTCTTTTGCATGGCCTACAAGAAAAGATAGACAACCCAATGAACAAGTTTTCCTCGCCTTTTTTTTTTCTTTTTGTATTTTCCTTGGTGATTGGTCCCTATTTTTAATGCAATAATTCATAACTTTGCACCTTTCTTTGCCATTATTTGACAAGGTCAACTCTTTTATTTTCCACACATGTTATTTTCCACCCCTACCTTTTGCGAGTGTGTTAGTTTAAAGACATCGAGATGGAGGACTTATTATAAAAGTTTAGCAAACTGAAAAAACTGTGTTAAATTTTGTGGCCGACAAATGTGTATAATTTCTCAACAACATCATGTTAAGTTACTTGTAATCTATATCTATATCTATATATATTATATTAAAAGTACGAAAGTTCTTAGCCAAATATCGTTCGCTTTTTTTACCCTTTTAAAATAGAATTTACATTGGATAAAATAGTAATTTAGTTATTTTTCTAATATGTAAGAGTACTCATTTAATTTTTTTCTTATATGTAGGAATACTCACTTAATTGCTTTTCTAATATTTAGAACCACAAAATCAACTAAATTTTATATATTACATTCTTCCTTTTTTGGATTACGTAAAAAAAATTAATATTTAGAACTTCAAAAATATTAACATTTTATTTTATATAAATTTTTACACTTAAATTATATATAAATGGCAAGAAAAGGAAAGAATTAAAAATACTAACCAAATAGGACGTAACCACTTGGTATTTAGAAGTTTATCCCTTTGGACAGATACTAAGAATTCAATCAAAAAAGAAAGAGGACGTACGGCGTTCTTGGAAGATAACATAGTAACTTTTTTATGTTTTGATTTAGGTGAAACTCTTTTATATACTAAAATATTTTAAAATATACAAAACTATTTCCCACTCATTTGATTTTCTTACAATTTGACAAAAGAATTTTTATTCGATAAAATATAATTATAATCGAATATTTAAAATTTGGTATGAGCTAATATTAAGAATTTAAATCAATAAAATATAATTTATATCTTTTATTGCTGAAAATAAATAATTAAGTATTTGGAATAGCTAATTAGCAAAAAATATTAATTTCATTATTTTTCAAATCCATCATACAAGTAAAGCTATATTCAGGTTGACAAAAACCTTGGCTTAAATAGATATATTTCAATAAAAAAGACCACCGATGATGAAAAAAATTAGAAAATAAAGTTGAATCAATTATAATATAGTGTTAAAAATTAACTTGGTTAAAATTCAAAATAGAAGAAATAAGAATGAAATAATAAGTATTCAAAATAAGTTGACATTTATTATTATTATTATTATTATTATTATTATTATTATTATTATTATTATTATTATTACTATTTTTCGTATATTCCAATAAATGGCCCTCTATAGTTTTTTGTATACATAATAAGTTATTGGTTGTAAAATACACATTCAGTATTAGTTAGTTTTAGACCCTACATTGTTACTTAATTATTTATTTTTTTTCTATAAAATATATGACCTAGCCGTTCATTCCAATAGCTCTAAAAGAAAGATATAATTGTTTTAATTAGTGTTAATTTGATGACTATTTGAAGAATTATAATAAAAATATATAACGATTCCGATCATGTTAAATTTAATATTATTTCACAAAAATGACTACAATATTTGTAAGCTTACCCCAAAGGATATACCCTTCAAATTAATAAAAAATATATGTGCTCAAATTTTTTACGTGTGAACCAGTTTCTTCTAAAAACTATATGACGACCCTCTTTATTTCAAATCTCTAAAAAAAATATAATTATTTTTATTTATGGCCTTTTGAAGAATCATAATAAAAATATATAATAAATATCAAAATTTAATTACCTAAAAAAAGATATATCAATCATTTTAGATTCAATATCATGTTACAGGAACTACTACAATTTTCGTAAGATTTTTTCAAAATATGCCCTTCAAATTAAGAAACGTGTTCTCCAATCGAAATGTGTATCGATTATTTTACCTTTTAAAAATAAATTTTAGAATTGTTATAAAACTAATTATTTTCAAATATAACGACAAATGGATTTAATCAATGTTCGAATTATTTAAATACTCATTCCACTTGAATAATGATATATCGAAACTAAATATACTCTTTCAAATATAATTATGAGTCATTCTCCGATGTATTTTACTAGCTTACTTTAGTATTCTTTTTGAATGTCTTTTCTCATTTTCATGGCATTTTGATTTTGTGTTCATCTGAAATTCATCGATTATTAGTTGTTTGCTATATGTGTGAAGTTATGTCACGACCCAATTTCATCTATAGGTCGTGATGGCGCCCAACACTATAGCTAGGCAAGCCAACTAATACATTAAACATATATCGATAAAATTTAAATCCAAAAAAAATAATAAGACACCAAATTCTATCAATGTGTGTGTCAAGACCTGGTGTCACAAGTGTATGGGTATCTAGTAGATCATACAAAACCTCAAATACTGTCTGAAATAAAAATAGATAGAATGAAAAATACAAGGAGAGACACTGGTAGCTGCAGAACGGCTCAGAAAGGTAGCTCACCACTATGCCCCTGGATAACGTGGGTGTAAGATAATAGATTTTCCACTAGTACTTGCCTCAGGTCCTGCACAAAAAGTGCAGCAAGTGTAGCATGAGTACGTAAACAACGTGTACCCAGTAAGTATCAAACCTAATCTCGAAGTGGTAGAGACGAGATGACCGACTTTGACACTCACTAAGGGTCATCAATAATAAATGGAATAAATTATAATTATTCAAATCAGCATGATTCACAAAGTTAACAATAATTTTATTCAATTAGCAGAAATAATAAAAATCCTTCAAATGCAATAATTTCCAATCTATTAATTAAATCCTTCAATTTCAATAAAACTTCCAATTTATCAAATAGCTTTACAAGCTGCAATTCAATTTCAATAAATTTCTAATTTATCAAATAGCTTTACAAGGTGCAATAAACTGTCCAAGTATCGTGTAATTTTTATTATTATCAAGCACGATTTCTGCCGAGGTCGTTCGGTCCGATCCAGAGTGTCGTGTACACTGCCGAGGGACGTGCGGCACGATCCATAGATGCATCTATCCCGCCGAGGCATTCGACCCGCTCCACAAAAAAGGAGGACATTTTCTTATGTACCTCCGGAAGGAGAGTATATTTATTAAAAGATAAATTCGGGAGGAAGAATAATTTTCTTAACAATTAATTAATTTAAACATAAATTCAAGCATATAAGATTTCCATCCTTTAATATTTTTATCTAAAAATTCACAACATATATATAAATATATCAAATAATTTAATTAAGTAAAGACTATAATTTATACAAGTAATTCATGTTTTTGAGTCCTAAACTACCCGGACTTTAGCATTAATAGTAGTTACGCACGGACTCTCGTCACCTCGTGCGTACGTAGCCCCTACAATTAGCAACAATTATTTAATTTAATCACCTATGGGGTAATTTTCCCCTCACAAGATTAGACAAGAGACTTACCTCGTCTTGCTCTAATTTAATCCACTAGTAGGCCTTTTCCTCGATTATCCAACTTCGATTGGCTCGAATCTAACTAAAAATAATTCGATACAATCACTAAAATTTATAGGAATCAATTCTATAAGAAAATACTATATTTTCAATAAAATCCCTAAATTAATTAAAAATTCGTCTGTGGGGCCCACATCTCGGAATCTGGCAAAAGTTATAAAATCCGATAATCCATTCAATTACGAGTCCAACCATACCAGTTTCACCCAAATCCGACTCCGAATCGATACCGAAATCTCAAAAATTCGTTTCTATGAGATTTCTAAAATTTTCCCAAATTTAAATCTCAAAACACTAATTTATGGTGAAAACAATGATATACTTGTATTTGTAGACCAAATCCGAGTTAGAATCACTTACTCCAATATTTTTCCCTTGAAAATCTGTCAAAAGTCACCTCTGCTCAAGCTCAAGTTCGTCAAAAATGGCAAATGGGACGAATGTCCTCTTTTATAAAATGCCCAGGCAGCCTTCGGAATTGGGCCTCGATCGTGGCCCTCGAGCCTGGGCTTCGGTGATGGCCTCGAGCTTGGGACTCGGTCATGGCCTTGATCATGGCATCGAGCCTGGGACTCGATCATGGCATCGAGCCTGGGACTTCGATCGTGACCCTCGATTTTGGGTCTTGATCCTGGCCCTCGAGCCTTGCCTTCGATCATGGCCCTCAAGCTGGATCTTCGATCGTGGCTTCGATACTGAACTTTGTCCCTGGCTTCGACTCAGGCCGTTGACCCTGGACTCGATATCTGGGCTCGATCACAGCCCAGAATATCCAGCAGAAGGGAAAATTGCAGCAGCTTTTTAAGTCCAACTTTTGATCTGTTACCCATCCGAAACTCACCTGAGGCCCTCGGGACCTCAACCAAATATACGAACATATCCTAAAATATCATACGAACTTATTTGAAACCTCAAATCACCTAAAACGATGCTAAAACCATGAATTATGCTCCAATTCAAGCTTAATGAAACTTAGAATTTTCAACTTCTACCT
Organism: Nicotiana tomentosiformis; assembly: GCF_000390325.3. Lineage (NCBI taxonomy): Eukaryota > Viridiplantae > Streptophyta > Magnoliopsida > Solanales > Solanaceae > Nicotiana > Nicotiana tomentosiformis. Next base: position 89,374,957 of record NC_090813.1, read on the forward strand.
TCGATGTCGAAACCTATCAAATCAACTCCGATTGACCTCAAATTTTGCACACAAGTCATAAATGACATAACGGAGCTATAAAAATTTTCAGAACTGGATTCCGACTCCGATATCAAAAAGTCAACTCCCTGGTCAAACTTCCAAACTTAAATTCCTATTTTAGCCATTTCAAGCCTAATTTAACTACGGACTTCCAAATAAAATTCTGAACACGCTCATAAGTCCAAAATCACCATAAAAAGCTGTTGGAATTGTCAGAATTCTATTCCGAGGTCGTTTTCTCAAAATATTGACCGAAGTCAAACTTGGCCTTTTAAAACCAACTTAAGGAACCAAGTGTTCCGATTTCAACCCAAACACTTCCAAATCCCGAACCAACCATCCCCGCAAGTCATAAATCATAAAAAGAACATACGGAAAGTTTTATTTTAGGGAACGAGATTCTAAAAGTCAAAATGACCGATTGGGTCATTACATTCTCCACCTCTTAAACAAACATTCGTCCTCGAACGAGTTTAGAATTATACCTGAAGTGCTGAATAAGTGTGGATATCTGCTCCGCATGTTTTCCTCGGCCTCCCAAGTCACTTCCTCGATTGGTTGGCCCCTCCACTGGACTTTTACTGCAGAAATCCTCTTGGACCTCAACTGGCGAACCTTTTATCAATAATGGCAACTGGCTCCTCTTCATAACCCAAGCTATTATCTAGTTGAATTGTGCTGAAGTCTACCACATGTGATAGGTCGGCATGATACTTCCGGAGCATAGATACATGGAAAACCGGATGAACTCCCGATAGGTTGGGAGGCAATGCAGGCTCATAAGTAACCTCCCCAACTCGTCTCAACACCTCAAATGTGCCTATAAACCTTGGGCTCAATTTCCCCTTTTTCCCAAATCTCATGATTCCCTTCATCGGCGAAACTTTCAAGAGAACTTTTTCACCCATCATAAATGATAAATCATGTGCTTTCTGATCTGCGTAACTCTTATGTAAGGACTGCGCTGCACGAAGTCGCTCCTGAATCAACTTTACCTTTTCCAAGGCATCCTTCACCAAATCAGTACCATATAACTTAGCCTCACCGGGCTCAAACCATCCGATGGGCGAACGACATCGCCGACCATATAAAGCCTCAAATGAAGCCATCTCGATGCTGGATTGGTAACTGTTATTATAAGCAAACTCGGCCAAAGGCAAGAAACGATCCCACTGACCTCCAAAGTCAATCACACATGCCCTGAGCATATCCTCCAAAATCTGAATTGTCCGCTCTGACTGCCCGTCGGTCTGCGGATGAAAGGTTTGCTGAGCTCTACACGAGTCCCCAACTCACTTTGTACTGCTCTCCAAAAATGTGAAGTAAACTAAGGGCCTCTATTTGATATGATAGAAATTGGCACGCCGTGTAACCGAACTATCTCCTGAATATATATATCTGGGCCAACCTCTCTGAAGTATACGTAGTAACAACAGGAATAAAGTGTGCCGACTTGGTCAACCTGTCGACAATGACCCAAACTGCATCAAACTTCCGCAAGGTCCGCGGCAACCCAACTACAAAGTCCATAGTGATGCATTCCCATTTTCACTCTGGTATAGTCATCTGCTGAAGTAGGCTGCCTGGACTGTGGTGCTTATATTTAACTTGCTGGTAATTTAGACACCTAGCTACATACTCAATTATGTCCTTTTTCATTTTTTGCCACCAATAATGTTGCCTCAGGTCACGATACATCTTCGTAGTACCTGGATGGATAGAATACCGAGAACTGTGTGCCTCCTCTAGGATCTTTTTTCTCAGTCCATCCATATTAGGGACACACAGACGATCCTGGAGTCGCAGAATGCCATCCGCTCCAATAGTAACTTCCTTGGCACCACCCCGTAGTACCGTTTCTCGAAGAACCATTAAGTGTGGATCATCATACTGGCGAGCCTTGATCTATTCAAATAGTGAAGACTGAGCTACAACACATGCAAGAACTCGGTTGGGCTCTGAAATATCCAGCCGCACAAGTCTGTTGTCCAAGGACTGAATATCTGAAGCCAATGGCCTCTCCTATGCTGAAATGAAAGCCAAACTACCCATACTCTCCGCCTTTCTACTCAAGGAGTCTGCAACCATATTTGCTTTGCATGGATGATACAGGATAGTAATATCATAGTCTTTTAGTAACTCAAGCCATCTGCACTGTCTCAAATTTAGGTCCCTCTGCTTGAACAAATGCTGCAAACTGCGATGATCAGTGTAAACTTCACAAGATACCCCGTAAAGATAATGCCTCCAAATCTTAAGAGCGTGAACAATTGCAGCTAACTCCAAATCATGTACCGGATAATTCTTCTCGTGGGACTTCAATTGTCATGAAGCATATGCAATAACTCGCCCTTCCTGCATTAATACACAACCCAAGACAACGCGTGAAGCATCACAATACACTGTATACATCCCTGAACCGGAAGGCAACACTAACACTGGTGTTGTAGTCAATGTTGTCTTGAGCTTCTAAAAGCTCACCTCACAATCATCAGACCATCGGAACGGAGGACCATTCTCAGTTAATTTGGTCAAAGGTGCTGCAATAAACGAAAAACCCTCCACGAACCGACGATAATAACCTGCCAAACCCAAAAAACTCCTGATTTCAGTCACCGAAGTAGGACGATGCCAATTCTGAACTGCCTCAATCTTTTTGGGATCAACTTTAATGCCCTCGCCCGATACAATATGCCCTAAAAATGCTACAGACTCAAGCCAGAACTCACATTTAGAGAACTTAGCATATAGCTTTTGTTCCCGCAACGTCTGAAGCTCTACTCTCATATGTTGCTCATGCTCCTCCTTACTGCACGAGTAGATCAAAATGTCATCAATGAAGACAATGACAAACGAATCAATATATGGCCTGAATACCCTGTTCATCAAATCCATAAACACTGTCGGGGCGTTAGTTAAATCGAAGGACATCACCAGAAACTCATAATGACCATATCTAGTCCGGAAAGCAGTTTTTGGAACATCCGAATCCCGAATCTTCAACTGATAGTACCCCAACCTCAAGTCAATCTTAGAGAACACCCTAGCACCCTGCAACTGGTCAAATAGATCATCAATACGCGGCAACGAGTACTTGTTCTTAATAGTGACTTTGTTCAGTTGACGATAATCAATACACATCCGCATTGTTCCATCCTTTTCTTTACAAATAATACCGATGCACCCCACTACAATACACTCGGTCTGACGAACCCTTTGGCTAGTAACTCCTCAAGCTGTTCTTTCAATTCTTTCAATTCTTTCGGAGCCATGCGATATGGTGGGATAGATATAGGTTGGGTATCTGGAGCCAAGTCAATACAAAAATCAATATCACGATCAGGTGGCATACCTGGAAGATCTGAAGGAAATACATCGAAAAACTCCCGAACTACAGGCACTGAATCAATAGCCGGAGTCTCTGCAGTAGTATCCCGAACATAGGCTAGATAAGCCAAACAACCCTTCTCAACCATGTGTTGAGCCTTTATAAAAGAAATAACTCGATTAAATGAACTAACAGACGAACCCTTCCACTCCAGCTTAGGCAATGCTGGAATAGCCAAGGTAACAGTCCTGGCATGACAATCCAGAATGGCATAATATGGAGATAAACAGTCCATGCCCAGAATAATTTCAAAATCGTTCATCTCAAGCAATAGGAGATCTGCTCTAGTTTCATAACCACATAATGTAATAATACAGGACCGATAGATCCAGTTCACAACAACAGAATCGCCCACAGGAGTGGACACATAAATAGGAGTACTCAAGGACTCATGAGAAACACCCAGGAATGGAGAAAATAGAGATGACACATATGAATACGTAGATCGTGGATCAACTAATACTGAGGCATCTTTGCCGCAAACAGAAATAATACCTGTAATCATGGTATCTGAGGCCTCTGCATCTTGTCTGGCCGAAAAAACATAGAACCGAGCTGGAGCGCCAACTGGCTGGCCTCCGCCTAGCTGACCTCCACCTCTAGGACGACCCCTACCCACCTATCTTCCACCTCTTGGCGGTCAGACTACTGGTGGAGAAAGTGGTCCGGTAAGCATAGGCTGCTGACCCTGCTGCACTGGGGTCCCCGCACTCATAACAACTCTTCGGTGGGATGGGCTGCTAACTAAGAGTCTGGCCCTGGGAACCGAATACCCACTGGGAGGACCCTGAATAGCTGGTGGGCGATAAGAACTCTCTGGTATAGCACTGAAATAAGGTCACACTAGAGCACCCCGAGGAGGCGGTGGTACTGGATATGGGGGCCTGTTGGACTGCCCTCTCATGAACTGACCTCTGCCACTAGACGGAGCACCTCTGAACTCTCCAAAATACCTGAACCGCTTATCTCTCATAACCTGCTATCATCTCCGCTGACGTACACTCTCAATCCTGCGGGCTATCTCCACGACTAGCTCATAAGAAGTACCCATCTCAACATCTCGAGCCATAGTGGCCTGAATGCCAGTATGTAAACCCGCAACAAACCTCTGCACTCTCTCTGCCTCAGTAGGGAGTATCATAAGTGCATGACGAGATAACTCAGAAAACCTCGCCTCATAATCAGTCACTGACATCTGACCCTGCTGGAGCTGCTCAAACTGAAACCTTAACTCTTCCCTCTGGGAGGGTGGAATATACCTGTCCAGGAAGATACAGGTGAACCTGTCCTAAGTTATGGGAGGAAAATTTGCTGGTCTGCCAAGAACATATGACTGCCACCATCTACGGGCTCTGCCCTCTAGCTGAAAAGTATCAAAGTCTACCCCATGAGGCTCCAATATCCTCATGTTGTACAGTTTATCCTTGCACCGATCAATGAAATCCTGGGGATCCTCAGGTCGCTCACCCCCAAAAATAGGAGGATGTAGTCTAGTCCATCTGTCCAATAGTTTCTGTGGATCAATGGCTACAACTGGCTTGGGCTCAAGTGTAGCCGGTGCCACCGGCTGGGCTCCACCCACGGGTAGTGCACCCTGGGTCTGATATACAGCAGCTGCCTGTCCATGAGCATGTGCGGTAGGGTCTGTGCTCCCCCGCCCGCCTGAGATGTGGCTGGGTCTACCGGAAATAAACCGGCCTGAGTCATATTGTCCATGAACCGCAGCATACGACCCATGACATCCTGAAATCCTGGTGCAGATGTGAAATCCACCAGAGCTGGCTCTGCCACAGGTACGTCATCCTGTTCCTCAACAATGAAGTTCTCTGTTGGACCCACTGACGGCATAACTGGAACAGTCCCGTGAGAGAATAAAAGAAGAATATTTAGTACTACATTATTTGTACGATGGAATATGAAGAAAGGTAGTTTCCTAACACCATATAGCCTCTCGAGGATAAGTACAAACGTCTCCGTACCGATCCGCAAGACTCTATTAGGTCTACTCATAACTTGTGAGACCTACGTGAACCTAGTGCTCTGATACCATATTGTCACGACCCAATTTCACCTATAGGTCGTGATGGCACCCAACACTATAGCTAGGCAAGCCAGCTAATACGTTAAACATATATCGATAAAATTTAAATCCAAAAAAAATAATAAGACACCAAATTCTACTAATGTGTGTGCCAAGACCTAGTGTCATAAGTGTATGAGCATCTAGTAGCTTATACAAAACCTCAAATACTGTCTGAAATAAAAATAGACAGAATAAAAAATACAAGGAGAGACACTGATAGCTGTAGAACGGCTCAGAAAGGCAGCTCACCACTATGCCTCTGGATAACGTGGGTGTAAGACGATAGGTTCCCCACTAGTACTTGCCTCAGGTCCTGTACAAAAAGTGCAGCAAGTGTAGCATGAGTACGTAAACAACTTATACCCAGTAAGTATCAAGCCTAATTTCGAAGTGGTAGAGATGAGATGGCCGACTTTGACACTCACTAAGGGTCATCAATAATAAATGGAATAAATTATAATTATTCAAATCATCATGATTCACAGAGTTAACAATAATTGTATTCAATAAGGAGAAATAATAAAAATCCTTCAAATGCAACAATTTCCAATCTATTAATTAAATCCTTAAATTTCAATAAAACTTCCAATTTATCAAATAGGTTTAAGAGCTGCAAATCAATTTCAATAAATTTCAAATTTATCAAATAGCTTTACAAGGTGCAATAAACTGTCCAAGTATCGTGTAATTTTTATTATTATCACGCACGATTTCTGCCGAGGTCGTTCGGCCCGATCTAGAGTGTCGTGTATACTGCCGAGGGACGTGCGGCACGATCCATAGATGCATCTATCCTGCCGAGGCGTTCGGCCCGCTCCATAAGAAAGGAGGACATTTTCTTATGTACCTCCGGAAGGAGAGTATATTTATTAAAAGATAAATTCGGGAGGAAGACCAATTTCTCTTAACAATTAATTAATTTAAGCAGAAATTCAAGCATATGAGATTTCCATCCTTTAATATTTTTATCTAAAAATTCACAACATATATATAAATATATCAAATAATTTAATTAAGTAAAGACTATAATTTACACAAGTAATTCATGCTTTTGAGTCCTAAACTACCCGAACTTTAGCATTAATAGTAGCTACACACGTACTCCCGTCACCTCGTACGTACGTAGCCCCCACAATTAGCAACAATTATTTAATTTAATCACCGATGGGGTAATTTCCCCCTCACAAGATTAGACAAGAGACTTACCTCGTCTTGCTCCAATTTAATCTACTAGTAGGCCTTTTTCTCGATTATCCAACTTCGATTGGCTCGAATCTAACCAAAAATAATTCGATACAATAACTAAAATTTATAGGAATCAATTCTATAAGAAAATACTATATTTTCAATAAAATCCCGAAATTAATTAAAAATTCCTCCATGTGGCCCACATTTTGGAATCCAGCAAAAGTTATAAAATCCGATAACCCATTCAATTACGAGTCCAACCATACCAGTTTCACTGAAATCCGACTCCGAATCGATACCGAAATCTCAAAAATTCGTTTCTATGTGATTTCTAAAATTTTCCCAAATTTAAATCTCAAAACACTAATTTATGGTGAAAATAATGATATACTTGTATATATAGACCAAATCCGAGTTAGAACCACTTACCCCAATATTTTTTCCTTGAAAATCTGTCTAAAGTCGCCTCTGCTCAAGCTCAAGTTCGTCAAAAATGGCAAATGGGACGAATGTCCTCTTTTATAAACTGCCTAGGCAGCCTTCGAAATTGGGCCTCGATCGTGGCCCTCGAGCCTGGGCTTCAGTCATGGCCTCGAGCTTGAGCCTCGAGCTTGGGACTCGGTCCTGGCCTCGATCATGGCATCGAGCCTGGGACTCGGTCATGGCCTTGATCATGGCATCGAGCCTAGGACTTCGATCCGTGACCCTCGATCATGGGTCTTGATCCTGGCCCTCGAGCCTTGCCTTCAATCATGGCCCTCGAGCTGGACCTTCGATCGTGGCTTCGATACTGAGCCTTGTCCCTGGCTTCGACTCAGGCCGTCGACCCTGGGCTCGATATCTGGGCTCGATCACAGCCTAGAATATCCTGCAGAAGGGAAAATTGCAGCAGCTTTTTAAGTCCAACTTTTGATCCGTTAACCATCCGAAACTCACCTGAGGCCCTCGGGACCTCAACAAAATATACCAACAAGTCTTAAAACATCATACAAACTTATTTGAAACCTCAAATTACCTAAAACGATGCTAAAACCACAAATTATGCTCTAATTCAAGCTTAATGAAGCTTAGAATTTCCAACTTCTACCTTCGATGTCGAAACCTATCAAATCAACTCCGATTGACCTCAAATTTTGCACACAAGTCATAAATGAAATAACGGAGCTATAAAAATTTTCAGAACTGGATTTCGACTCCGATATCAAAAAGTCAACTCCCCGGTCAAACTTCCAAACTTAAATTCCTATTTTAGCCATTTCAAGCCTAATTTAACTATGAACTTTCAAATAAAATTCCTAACACGCTCCTAAGTCCAAAATCACCATACGGAGCTGTTGGAATCGTTAAAATTCTATTCTGAGATCGTTTTCTCAAAATATTGACCGAAGTCAAATTTGGTCTTTTAAAGTTAACTTAAGGAACCAAGTGTTCCGATTTCAACCCAAATACTTCCAAATCCCGAACCAACCATCCCCGCAAGTCATAAATCATAAAAAGCACATACAAAAAGTTTTATTTTAGGAAACGGGGTTTTAAAAGTCAAAATGACCGGTTGGGTCATTACAAGTTATATCCACTATTTATGTTTTCAATGACTATGCGTACTACTGAAACTGAAAAGGAAGCATGCTAACTTTATTTATTAAAAAAGTGGCATAAATTTTAAGTTGAATTATTAACTGATGATTGAGGATTTCTATGAGACGTTTTTTCTTAATTGAGTTAGTTATATGTACAATGTCAATATTAATGACTATTGTTCGGAACTTATACTTTTATTTCATAACTCAAACACTCGTTGAGATAGGATACACGCGCGATACGCGTACTCTGAATGATTTTTTTATTATATTGAACGTAAAATTCTTATTGGATAAAAATTATGATTACAATTAAATATTTAAAACTTGGGATGAGCTATTATTAAGATTTGAATCAACAACAAAAAAATCTCTTTAACGTTAAGAACAATTCTAATTAACCAAAAAAGTCTTTGATATAACTAATTTACGAAAAATCCAAGTCATTCTTTTCGAAATTTATAATAAAATAGATTATAATATAGTAGTGAGAGTCAAATTGTTAAAAATGCAAACGTTAAAAATAATAAGAATGAAACATTAGAAGACAAAATATATTCTAAGTTAGTTGCCATTAATTAATTTTTTTTCTGGTATTCGTTCAAATAAATGACAACTCCCTATACTTTTCTCCGTACAAAGTTACTTATTTTAAAATATTAACTTAATGTAGACATTTTAAAACTTAGCATTTGATAACTTGATTTACATATTCTTCATATACACATATTTTACTGATTGACGCTAACCGCACGTACAACGCACGTACACTAAAGCTAGTTATATTAAAAGCACGAACGCCCTTAACGAAATGTCGTTTGCCTTTTTTACCCTTTAAAAATAGAGTTTACGTTGGATAAAATAGTAATTTAGTTATTTTCCTAATATGTAGGAATACTCATTTAATTATTTTCCTAATATGTAGGAATACTCATATAATTAGGAATACTCATATGTAGGAATACTCATTTAATTATTTTCCTAATATGTAGGAATACTCATATAATTATTTTTCTAATATTTAGGACTACAAAATTAACTATATTGTATATATTACATTCTTTCTTATTTGGATTACGTAGAAAAATTTAATATTTAGAACTTCAAAAATATAACATTTTATTTTATATAAATTTTTACACTTAAATAAATTATATATAAATGGCAAGAAAAGGAAAGAATTAAAAATACTAACCAAATAGGAAGTAACCACTTGGTATTTAGAAGTTTATCCCTTTGGACAGATACCAAGAATTCAATCAAAAAACAAAGAGGACGTACGACGTTCTTGGAAGATGACGGGGTAACTTTTTTTTATGTTTTGATTTAGGTGAAACTCTTTTATATACTAAAATACTTTAAAATGTACAAAACTATTTCCCACTCATTTGACTTTCTTACAATTTGACAAAAGAATTTTTATTCGATAAAATATAATTATAATCGAATATTTAAAATTTGGTATGAGCTAATATTAAGAATTTAAATAAATAAAATATAATTTATATCTTTTATTGCTGAAAATAAATAATAAAATATTTGGAATAGCTAATTAGCAAAAAAAATAAATTAATTTCATTATTTTTTAAATTCATACAAGTAAAACTATCTTCAGGTTGACAAAAATCTTGGCTTAAATAGATATATTTCAATAACAAATACCACAGATAATGAAAGAAATTAGTAAATAAAGACGAATCAATTATAATATAGTATTAAAAATTAACTTGGTTAAAATTCAGAATAAAAGAAATAAGAATGAAATAATAAGTATGCAAAATAAGTTGACATTTATTATTATATTTATTTTTTAATCTATTCCAATAAATGGCCCTCTATAGTTTTTTGTATACGTAATAAGTTATTGGTTGTAAAATACACATTCAGTATTAGTCAGTTTTAGACCTTATAGTGTTACTTAATTATTCATTTTTTTCCTAGAAATTATATGACCTAGCCGTTTTTTTCAATAGCTCTAAAAGAAAGATCCAATTTTTTTAATTAGTGTTAATTTGATGACTGTTTGAAGAATTATAATAAAAATATATAACGATTTCGATCATGTTAGATTTAATATTATGTCACAAAAATGATTATAATTTTTGTAAGTTTACCCCAAACGATATGCCCTTCAAATTAATATAAAATATATGTGCTCAAATCTTTTACGTGTGAACCAGTTTCTTCTAAAAACTATATGACGACCCTCTTTATTCCAAATCTCTAAAAAAATAATTATTTTTATTGATGGCCTTTTGAAGAATCATAATAATAATATATAATAAATATCAGAATTTAATTACCAAAAAACATATATATCAATCATTTTAGATTCAATATCATGTTACATGAATTACTACAATTTTTGTAAGATTTTTTCGAAAGATATGCCCTTCAAATTAAGAAGAAATACTGTGATGATCCAAAAGGTCATCTTATGCTTTAGAACTCGAATCTGCGCTCTTAAGCCTTAAAAATCTCATTTTTACCCTCCTCGATTTGCGTGCGCAATCCGGGGCAGGTTTCCGAAAAGATTTTATGTTGAAAACTAATGAAAATAAGAATTTTTGCCTTAAAAGTTGATTTTTATTGACTTCGGTCAATATTTTTGGTAAACGGGCCCGGATTCATGCTTTGACGGTCCCGGTAGATCCGTATGGAATTATGGGACCTGTGCGTATGCCCGGAATCGAATTCGAAGGTCCCTAACTTGAGTTATGAATTTTTGATGAAAATTATATGTTTTTAAGAATTGATTGATATTTGGCATAGTTAGTATCGGGTCCGTATTTTAGTTCCGGAGCCCGGTGCAGGTTCATTATGATATTTAAGACTTGTCGGTGAAATTTAGTGAGAAAAGGAGTTGATTTGACGTGATTCGGACGTCCAGTTGAGAAAATAGAAATTTTAAAGTGTTCTTGAGAATTTTATTTGATTTGGTGCTAAATTCGTAGTTCTAGGTGTTATTTTGGCGATTTGATAGCGCGAGCAGGTCTGTATGATATTTTTAAACTTGTGTGCATGTTTGGTAGGAGGCCCGAGGGCTCGGGTGAGTTTCGGATTGGCTACGGGGTGATTTGCACTTAGAAAATCTGAGATTTTTGCTGCAGCAGCAGTTCTGGTGTGCCCTTCTTCACATCCGCGTATGTAGTATCGCAAACGCGAAAGGCAAAATGGGGGCAGGGGAATTTTCTTCTTCGCGAACGCAGAGGACTGGTCGCGAACGCGAAGCATTGGGGGTGGTACCCTTCGCGAACGCGATCTGTCTCACGCGAACGCAATAGTTAAAGGGACCTGGGGGAGGGGGGTCATGTTCTTCTACGCGAACGCGTCCACTGGGTCGCGAACGCGAAGGCTTGGGGGGAGCTGCCTTACGCGAATGCGTAGAAAGACTCGCGAACGCGAAGGCCTTAGGCCGCTGTGGATCGCGATCGCGACAGGCCTCTCGCGAACGCGATGAAGGCCTGTCCAGTGACTTAAAATAGACTCCAAACACGGGTTTAAGCCATTTCTTCAATATTTTTCAAGAACCAAACGGGTAGAGGCGATTTTCAAGAGCCATTTTCTTTCCCAAAGTGTTGGTAAGTGATTCTAAACCATTTTCTTTCAATTACCCATTACATTTTATGAATTATCATCTTTTCAGTGCAGGTCCTATTTACTAGCTATCGCTTTTGCTTTACATCTTTCTTCTAAATTTCATCAGGTTCCTACTTTTCTTATGACTATTGTGGTGATACTAATATTTACTAATATTGTCTCCCTTTACTTTACATCTTTCTTCTGAATTTAATGGTGTTCCTATTTATCCTATGATTGTTGTTGTGATACTAATATTGTCTCCCTTTTTGCCTCTTTTGTCTTTTTATTTTTTTTTGAGCCGAGGGTCTTTCGAAAACAGCCTCTCTACTCCTTCGGGGTAGGGGTAAGGTTTGCGTACACGCTACCCTCCCCAGACCCCATTAGTGGGATTTTACTGGATTGTTGTTGTTGTTGTTGTTATTTTATGAATTATCAACCTAAAATCTAGAGTTTGCACGGTAGAATTAGAGGTTAGGGTAGAAACTAGGTATTTCGAAAATTTGAGAATTTAGACCCCAATTTGAGGTCGGATTCCAAAACTAATTATATATTTAGGCTCGGGGGTGAATGGGTAAAAGGATTTTGGTCTGAACCTCGGGTTTTGACCAAGCGGGCCCGGGGTCGTTTTTTGACTTTTTGGAGGAAAATTTGGGAAATTTAATTTATGAAATATAATTGATTCATTTAGCAACATTTGATATTATAGGGTCATTTTTGAATAGATACGAGTGGTTTGGAGGTGAATTCCAAAAGAAAAAGCTATGATTGAGAATTAAGTGGTGTTCGGAGCGAGGTAAGTGTCGTGTCTAACTTTGGCTTGAGGGAATAGGTATTATGTGTTCATTTGCTACGTGTTTGGTTGTTAAATACGATGTATAGGTGAGGTGACGAGCATCTATGCTTCGTTGTCGAGTCATAGCATGCGAGTGAAATTCTATTCTTGTCTATTTTGCAACCTTAAATTCTACTATCCATGCTTAGCGGGTTATTTAAAATGTTGGGTGACTCATATCTGGTTTCACTGAGATTTGGTAACTTTCGAATATTGATTCAAGGTTGAGATTACATTGTGCTATTGATTATGGGTAAAATACTGGTTTCTTTGTGATACTCTTATCTATCCATTGTTATTGATTCTGTGATTGGTGAGGAGAAGTGTAAAGCACAAAGGGTGATGCTGTGCATGCATTATTTATATTATGAGGAAGAGTATAAAGCACGAAGGGTGATGCCGTGTATATTATGAGAGGTTTAAAGCACGAAGGGTGATGCTGTGTATATTATGAGAGGTTTAATGCACGAAGGGTGATGCCGTGCCGATCTATTTATTTATTTGGTGAGGTTAAGGGTGGCATGTGGGCCGGTTAGGACCGGGACCGGCCCAGGACCGCAAGCCCACATGGGCGGTGGGCCTAAACGGTCCTAACCGGATAGGACCGGGACCGTGGGGTGGTGGGCCGGGTAGTGGGCCGGTCTCATAGGTGAGGCTCGCGAGACCGGGACCGTTTGGGACCGGGACCGGCTGAGAAGTGGGCCGGTTCAAGCGGTCCTAAACGGGCCCAACGGATAATTGTTTTTAAAAAAAAAATTGTCCGTTTGGCCATTTAAAAACTAGCCGTTTGGTCTGCCAAAATAGCCGTTGGCTATTTGCAAAATAGCCATTTAACCCCCTAAATTTTGTTTTAACCCCAAACTTTTTATAATTATACTTTTTTTCCTATTTTCAACTATAAATACCCCCTCATTCTTTCATTTTTCTCACAAAATCATCAATCTCTCTCAATCTCTCTCTAATATTCTTCTATAATTGCTTACTTAATTGTTACAATTTGTGCAAAATTGTGAAGTTGGTGAATTGAAGTTTTTAAGTCTTCAACAATAATTATTTTTCAACAAGTTGTTCGTCAATTCGGTAAACTCGTCCCAACTCTTAAGTTTTAATATTATAGTTTTGTTTGTTTTATTTACTTTGCTTGATTAATTAAGATGGCTTATTCCTTAAAAATAATGTTTAGTAAAAATAAGGAAAAATCCAAGAGTGGTGAATCTAGTGACCAATCTGTTCCTCCTCTACTTTCCCCGGCTCCCCGGCCCAAACCTGTTATCCGTCCTACACCTCCTATTCTTGATAGCGATAATAGTTTATTACAATTTACCGAGAGTCAATTTTGCCATAATATTGCACCCGGTGAACAATTAAACCATGAATATATGAATGCTCTTTATGGTAATCCAACTATTGATAAAAATGATGATGAAGAAATTGATTTTGATGAAATGCAATCGGATGACGATACACCCAATAGTCCTGAAGTTAACCCAACTAATAATAATCCAAATGATCCCCCGTCTGACCCTCCTGTTACTGCCCCTACTTTTTCTAGACAACCTTCTAAACAGGCAGAAACATCTCTTGTTTAGCTATTTTTTACTAAACTAAGAGAAAAAATTAGGGCTAAGTGTAAAACTTGTGGCAAAGAGTTAGTTTTAAAATATGTTGGAAGTCGGGGGAGAGGGGGACGGAAAGTTTGACTAGACACATATTGCTACACCCTCAAGATAAAGCTAGATATTTTCGTATGAAAGCTTTGGCCGAGGGGACAAGTGCACCTAGTCAGGCTGACCTTAGTACCGGGTCAAATCAATTTCAACCGGAAATTAACACTGTTACCGGTGGTATTTTATATTATGATCTAAAAAAAGATCGGGAATAATTGGCAAAAATGGTTACTGTTATGTGCTTACCCTATAGTTTTCCTTCTAACCCTCACTTTGTGCATTATATTAGAAAAGTTTATAATCCTACTTATAAAGGTTTTCCTCGCACAACCGTAAAGAGTGATATTTATAAATATAAACATGAATATGAACAATATTTGCGCTATTTATTTACTCAATATAAATTATCGTGTTGCTATTACAACTGATATTGGTAGAAGTGGTAATGACTGTGATTACCTTACTGTTACCAGTCATTGGATTGATGAGGATTGGATAATGCAAAAGCGCATTATTGCTTATAGAATAATTAATTCACGTCACACAAGGCAGTTTATTTCTAGCACGATTACGGATATTTGTAGATATTTTTGCATTAGTGATAAAACAATATCAGTTTCAATAGATAATGCTACTAGTAACACAATGTTGTAGCCTTGCTTACCACTACACTAAGTCCTGCATTTAGTAACATTTTTTATGTTAGATGTATTTGTCATATTTACTATTTAATTGTGGGTGATGGTATGCGAATTTTAAATGTTGAAATTGAAAAGGTTAAAATGGCTCTTAATTGGCTTTTTTATTCAAACCGTAGAAGTAGACTTAGAGAATATTTTAAAAGATGCGATGAATTTGGCCTAAGAGAAAGAAAGGTTCCTAAACCTTGTCCAACTAGATGGAATTACATGTATGAAAGTTTAGTTGTTGCATATGAATATAGAAACCCCATAAACTCAACGTTTAATGCTCATGTAAGTGATGATGATGAGTACCTTACAAATGCGGATTGAGCTAATGTTAAAATTCTTGTAGATTTTTTAGAAAAATTTTATATTGCTACAAATGAATTTTCTGGGCAATATTATCCTACTATTTCTAACTGTTTAGTTTATATTGCAGAACTTGCAAATTTGTTTGATCATTTTTCTTAGGGTGGGAAAATTTATCAACTTGCAATTGATTCCATGAGAAAAAAAATTTAAAAATATTTTTTCCCTATTCCCCCTATTTATGGTATTGCTGTATTTTTAAATCCTACTATGAAATTAGGAGGTCCTCAATTTTGGTATGAAACTGTTTATAATAGTTTAGCACTTGAAGATGAGGAGTTGTCTAAACTTGCGGACGCAATAGCCTCAATTAAAATAAATGTTCAAACTATTTATAATGCTTATCAAGTTGAATTAGATCATGCTAGACCAAATGTTTCAACTCCTTCTTCTTCTAGTTCTCAATCATCTAAAAGAACTGCGGGAGTAAGAACACTTAGTGCTTGGGCAGGGTTCAGGGGTTCTCAAGGTTCTAGTACTAGTGATTTTTCACAACTAAATGAGCTTGAAGTTTATTTGTCATAGGGAATTGAGGAAGTAAATCCCGACGGCTCCTTTAATATTTTGGAATGGTGGAAGGACAAAGAAAAATACTTTCCGATTCTTTCAAGGATGGCCCGAGATATTTTAACTATTCAAGCTTCAACAGGGGCTTCAAAGAGCGCTTTCAGTCAAACAAGGCTTCAACTCGGTGATTATAAAACATCTATGAGGGAGAACTTGGAAAAATCAGTACTTTTCAGAGATTGGATCCGTTCGGAAAGAAGAAATTTTGGACTTGCTGAATCACAACCAGAGGTAGACGAAGCTTATGAAGAAATGCTAGCTGAACTTGCAGAGAATGATGCTTCGCCTGGAAGCGGTGATGACCAAGCTTCATTTCCGCCACCACCAACGAAAATTCCTCTGGACCTTGAAGGATTTATGAAATTTGTAAGAGATACCATGTAAATTAATATGTAACTTGTATTTTGGCACATCTTGATTAGTTTCTTTTTCTTCTCAATGGTGGTATTAGCACCTTGTTGTGCTCATTCCATAGGGGGAGGAAGACTAAGAAAGATATTGCCACGATTTTTTAATGCTATAATAAAAATATAACGCATTGCTTTGAATATCTCTTTACAATATTTTTGTCTTTTTATATATCTTAAGTTATACATATAGTATAATATAGTATATACTATACTATACTATACTATACTATATATATATATATATATATATATATATATATATATATATATATATATATACATATATTATAACACATTGCTTTGAATATCTCTTTACAATATTTTTGTCTTTAAATTTGAATTAAAAAATTTAGGTGACAATTCTATAATATTATTTACTAGGAATTGCCTTAGATATTTTTATTACCATTTTTTTTCTCTAACTTGTATAAAAATAATTTAAAAAAATAGAAAGTATCTATTGAGCCCACTTGGGCCCGCTTAGGCCCGGGACCGGCCCACTTAACACGGGACCGTTAGTTCATGGTTCCGGTCCCGGATCGGTTCCAACAAGAAGCCCGCGAAGCCGGGGACCGCTTAGGACCGGCCCGCTTAGGACCGGGCCCGCGAAGCCCACTTAGGACCGGGCCCGGCCCACATGCCACCCCTAGGTAAGGTTGAGAGTAAATGCACGAAGGGTGATGCCGTGCCGTTCTATTTATTTATTTGGTGAGGTTGAGAGTAAAAGCACGAAGGGTGATGCCGTGCAGTTTTCCTTTGTTGTTTTTATTGGCTCAATTTGTTTAAGGATTTTCGATTTAATTATGTATTATTCTCACTCTTTACATTGTATTCCCCCACTGTATGTCCCCTTCCCATTATTTCTGCGTTATTTCTTTATTTACTGTTATTGCCACTAGCATGATTATACTGTTTAGGTTATATGTGGGTGTCTTGTCCTAGCCTCGTCACTACTTCGCCGAGGTTAGGCTCGGCACTTACCAGCACATGGGGTCGATTGTACTGATGCTGCACTCTGCACTTTCTGTGTAGATTTTTGTACCGGCTCTGGTTGATCGAGTTTTGGCTATTGGTCTGCTGTCCGGAGACTCAAGATAGATCTGTCGGCATTCACAGACCTTGAAGTCCCCATCTATCTTTTATGTCCTACTGTTTTATTTCATTCAAACAGTTGTATTTCTTTCAGACTATTACTTGTAGTAAATTCTAGAATGCTCGTAAATTGTGACTCCAGATCCGGGTGGTAGTAATTAATACAGTTTTATAATATTCTGCACTTATTATATTTCATCTTAGTTAATTAGTATTTTTTATGCTGAATGGAAATAAGGAATTGGTTTAATGATTCTCTAACGTTGGCTTGCCTAGCAAGTGAAATGTTAGGCGCCATCACGGTCCCGTCGGTGAGAAATTTTGGGTCGTGATAGTTGTTATCACAGCACTAGGTTACATAGGTCTCACGAGTCATGAATGGAAATACCCTTAACGTTTTATTTTCGGCTCACATATATCTTTAACATTTTATTTTTGGTTCACATATACCCTTGAAACTAATAAAACATGGATGGTAAATTTTTGGCTCACCTTCCATCAAGATACCATATATTTTTTATATGTATTTTATACCACATATATAAATTATATATATACATCATAATACATGTAAACAAACAAAATATACCATACATATTCTTTAAAGTTGTGTATTTTATACTTTTTATATACCACTATTATATAATTTATCACATATACTATTACAATAAAAAAATATATAAGAATCATTGGTCAAACTTATAACATATTAAAATAAGGGAGCGGCTCCGCTCCATTACAATTTGCTCCATTATATGCCAATATAGCTTTGAATAACTAACATGTGTCCTTGTTAATTTTTAAAGGATGAGATTTTTTTATTTATTAATTTTCTATTATTATTATGGTTAAGTTTCTATTGATAAACAAAAGAAATGTGTGAATGACCTAACAACATCATGTTCTTCCCCAGAAAGTAATATATATATATATATATATATATATATATATATATATATAGTGTGTGTGTGTGTGTATGTGTGTGTGTGTGTGTGTGTGTGTGTAAGAGAGAGAGAGAGAATAATAATATTCACTTGCTAAATAAATATATATACTAACCCGATCATAAGGGAAAAAATCAATTTAATAGATATATTTATGGAGAAGAACATGATGATGTTGACGGGCCATTCACATTTTTTTTAATCAAAAGAAAATTAACCATAATAATAATAGAGAATTAATAAATAAAAAAATCTATATGTTAACAAGGACACATGTTAGTTATTTAAAGCTATATTGACATCTAATGGAGCAAATTGTAAAGGAGCGGAGCCGCTCCCTTATTTTAACATGTTATAATTTCGACCGATGGTTCTTATATATTTTCTATTATAATAGTATATGTGATAAATTATATAATAGTGGTATATATAAAGTATAAAATACACAACTTTAAAAAATATGTATGGTATATTTTGTTTGTTTACATGTATTATGATGTATATATATAATTTATATACGTGGTATAAAATACATATAAAAGAATATATGGTATATTGATGGAAGGTGAGCCAAAAATTTACCATTCATGTTTTGTTAGTTTCAAGGGTATATGTGAGTCAAAAATAAAACGTTAAGGGTATATGCGAGCCAAAAATAAAATGTTAAGGGTATTTTTAGACCAAAAGGTTAACGGAGGGCATTTTTGATCCATTTTCAATACGTTAGGGGTATTTTTGCTCATTTTTTGATTAATTGATGATCCAAGAGTTGAACTAGTGGGCGTTTGGACATAAGAATTGTAAAATTTAAAAAAAAAAAAAAATTAAGTGAAAATAATATTTGAAAATTAGAATTGTGTTTGGACATTAATATTATTTTGGGTTGTTTTTGAAGTTTTGTGAGTGATTTGAGTGAAAATTTTGAAAAATAGTTTTTTGGAGTTATTCAAATTTTCAAAAAATTTTAAAATTTAAATAAGTGAAAATTAAAAATTTTATGGCCAAACAATGATTTCGAAAAAAGTAAAAAAAATTCCAAAAAAAATAATTTTTTTTTTTTATGTCCAAACGGGCTCCTAAACAACGAATGATGAAGAAAGATGCAAAGTTATTAATTATTGCAGTAAAAATGGGGACCATAAACCAAGGAAAAAGACATGGAAAAAAAAAGCGAGGAAAACTTGTAAATTGGATAGTCTATCTTTTCTTGTAGGCCATGGAAACGACTTGTCTTAATACGTACTAAGTTGCCTTTAATTTTCATAGTCTTTGTTATTATCCACTCAATAATTCCAGTGGAGCCATAGGCCAGATATAGACATATTCACATACACGTGAAATGAAAGGCATATATTGGGTGATTTTCTTCGGAATTTGGATGATTCTTTGTTATATTTTGATCAGACTTTTCAACACTTAATTAGTTTCTTCTATCTCCTAAAATGGACCAATTTGTCCCCTTGAGAAGCAATGGTTGGCAACAATTAAGCAGAAAAGGCATATCCGTAATGAGAAGAAAAAAAAACCATCTACTTTTGCATGTTTATGCGGTCATCAAGATTTCTCTAATCCAATGATATGAGTTGTAAGACATTTACTTTTTCTTTTGATAATTTTGTGAAAAGAGTTGCGGATCCCTAAATAACTCTATAAAGTTGAATGACTATAATACCCTTCAACATGATATTATTTCAAATACAATTTTGTACAAAAATGTAAAATATATTCTAATAAAATTAATAAAAAAATATTTAATTGAAATAATGACAAACATGAAATTGACATCCCTTTGACTTTTAACATTAATAAGTAACCTCCTATTAAATATTAAATAATAGT
Source organism: Nicotiana tomentosiformis (assembly GCF_000390325.3). Classification (NCBI taxonomy): domain Eukaryota; kingdom Viridiplantae; phylum Streptophyta; class Magnoliopsida; order Solanales; family Solanaceae; genus Nicotiana; species Nicotiana tomentosiformis. Next base: position 89,395,223 of record NC_090813.1, read on the forward strand.
TACATGAATGTTGTTGATTGAGAATCCTACTTCTAGAATTTTTTGGGAATTCCAAGCATCACCAATCTTTGAATTGTTTCTAATTCAATATATTTAGAACACAACCCAATGAAAAAGGTGTCAATGGTAATTTTTTATTCTCTTAAATAAATTGCTAAATAATTCTTCCGTTGTATAAATTGAAAAGTCGTATTTGCCATCTTATTATTGTGATGTTGTTTCTTCTTTACTAATGACGTTATAACACTATTCATCCTTATGTGGCTAGACAATGTTAAAGCATTCTACAAGCAAACTTTCAAGCATTTAATTTATTTATACCATATTATTTGATATTTAAAGGAAGAAGCAAAGTTTGGGGTCTACGGCAAGGCAGGGTTTCTCTACTAAAGTAAGTAACTGGTTCACGTAAAGTTTTCATCTTCTTTTTCCTTTTTTCTTTATTTGGTGTATAATTTCTGGTCCGTATATGTAAAATTTCTGAGTCTATGTTAATTCGGGTCACTCATAAATATTGTAGCAATTATGGTAGTATAATTATTCATTGAGTGTTACTTGGATAAATTATAGTTTTAGTTTTTTTAATTTGGTTCTCAATTTCTATGTATGTATTCGTACTGACATTTCGGAATGAAAGCTTAGCTGATGATGTTTCACGTATCGCTATGTGAGCAAGATTTTACTCTCGATTATTAGTCAGAATTGAATTTTTAATAGAAGTTAGATTCTAGAGAAATATCTAGCTTTTTAAGGGGCTAAACATTTGAATGTAGTAGGAGCTTCTCTAACAAAAACAAACAAAAAAAGAACAAAAAGGAGTTTTAAACAAAATGCATCCTTTCCCGTGTCCAATTTCTTTCTAAAATAATTTTCAATGTATTTTTTTGGCATTTGATAAAATTCATGGTTAAATAATTTCTAAAATATATTTTCTCACATGATAAACTAAATATTATAGTATAAAAGGGATATTTTATGTTTTCTACAAGAGTTATGATAACGATAAAGCAAACCGAGATGATAGGATAAAACATATACCAACATTAAATGTTTGTATCTCATCAAATGAAACTAATGTAATTATACATAAAATAATCAGTGTTCTAATGGTAACTTCTCGTAAAGTTTAATTTATAATTATGTTTCCAACAAAAGCTACTATTTATAATATACTTGTGATCACAATTATTTCGATACATATTTTGTGAAAATTGAGACTAATATTTAAAAACGTGCAACGACACATCAAATAATTAAGAGTCATAAATTTCAATTTTCAGGTAGGGAAAAAAAATAATTACTCGTAATTACTAACCATGTTTTTTGGGTCTAAGACTGACCGGAAAGTCTTTGTGTTGCACTGTTAAGACGCAAGTGTACTGATGGGGTAAATGCAAAACAACAAAGCGAAGAAGAAAAGTAGAAGTCACCATTTACTACTGGGCCATGATATAGCAACCTTTTCTTGTCCCCATTCATTTTCACGTTGTTTCCTTTTCTTGATATGATTTATTTTCTTCTGCTTAAAAGTCTTCTCCGTATGGCAGTATGCCAGATATATACTTCAAGAATAAATTCTCCAAACCACCTAACTTTATTAACTCGACATTAGTCGTTTATCCAATAATTAATTGAACTTTATTCTACCCAAAAACAAATAGAGAAACTTTATAACAGCTATAAAATATTCGCTACAATTCATTGATATTATAAGGAAATTAATTAAAAAAAAAGGAGCTAATATTTAACTTATCATACTGTTTATAGCAATCTCATCGACCAGATGGATTCAGGATCTCAGAGAAAATGGTGTCGCACGCTATTCAATTTATCACTATAACAACATGTCATGGATGTAGCACTAGTTTTCAAGTTGGACACGAACTTGATCACCTGAACCTGAAAAAAGCCTAATTTTCAAGAACATGTAACTTATGGCACTGGCCATAACAATCTCATCGGCCTGATGGATTTTGAATCTCAGAGAAAATAGTGTCGCTCTTCAATTTGTCACTACTACTGGTCATGGAGTTAGTACTGTTTGTCAACTTGCCTCCAACTTCACCGGAACCTGAAAAAGCCTCACTTTCATCCGTCAATATATTGGTTTGATCATTCAAAATCAAGGGGAGAGACGGGCTAGTCGGGTAACTATACCCTTCCACTGCGTGACCTCTATTATCTGCAGCCTCTTGAAGCTGTAGTGCAAATTCTAAAGTCCACACAACATCACCCATTGCTGGCCTGTCGACCCCTTGATCACTCAAACAACTATATGCTACTTCTGCAAACTTGTTTAAACACTCTGGTGCAATTTGTCCTTCCAAGTTAGGATCAATTATCTGATCAAGTTTCCCTTTTTTACAGCACCTACAAGCCCAATCAGCCAAATTCACTTGGCCTTTTGGCAAGTTTTGAATTATTGCTGGCCTAGCGCACAACACTTCAAATAGTACCACTCCAAAGGAATACACATCTGATTTTTCTGTCAATTGTTGTCGCTTGTAGTATTCAGGGTCTAAGTACCCAAAACTTCCTTTCACTGCCGTGCTAACGTGAGTAATATCTGTCCCACCAAGCGGACCTACTTTAGACAATCCAAAATCTGACACCTTGGCGACCCATTTATCGTCCACTAAAATGTTAGTTGACTTGACATCTCGATGAATAATGGTGTGCTTTGTACCTAATGAATTTAATCGGTACACATTAATTTCACTAAACTTTATCTACTGTAACAATACATTTAAAACTATATTTTATCACATTAAAAGAAATAAACTGTAACAATAGAAACCAAAATGTATAGTAGTAAAGTCACAAAACTACTTTAGTCACATCACTAATAAAAATCTACCCGTCATCAAGGTGATTATACTTGTAGTGAGTAATATTCTATGAATATACGGTTAAAATTAGTAAAAATTCAGTTACTTCATTAATCATTATTATAACAAAAACTAGCTTTACGAATTTACTATTATAACGTGTAAAGGTTAATAACCATAAGTAATAAGATTAACCATGTACCTGTATGGAGATAATACAATCCTTTTGCAGCGCCAATGCAAATCTCAAGGCGTTTTTTCCATGGAAGAGGAACATTATTGGATCTGTATAAGTGATCACGTAGGGTTCCATGAGTCATGTAATCATAAACCAAGATCATCTCATTGTTATCATCACAATAACCAATCAAGGACACCAGATGTAAATGCCTTAGCTTCGATAGCATCTCAATCTCTGTTTGGAACTCGCGAGCTCCTTGCTTTGACGAAGGATTCAGTCTCTTGACTGCGACAATGGTTGTACCATTGTCTATGTGCCCTTTATACACATTACCAAAACCTCCATAGCCAATCACAAACTTGTCATCAAAATTGCCTGTTGCGGTTTTAATCTCATCTAATAAAAAGTGTCTGCACAAATCGGACGGTAGCGTTGATGAGCCTGAGCGGCCGGTCTTTTGAGTTGACTCCGACGTAATTGACAAAGGGATCCACGATGTCTTGGTAACGCTTCCACCGGAATCTTTCCCACTTTTCCGTTGACGGAAAATGAAAAATCCCAGAATTGAGAGAACAGCTAATCCGCTAATCACACCTGCAACGACATAGTATATAACATTATGCGATGATTTTTTCTCTTTGTTGATTGGTGGTGAATTGATGGGAACTTGTAAGTGCAATTTAGGATTTGGCACGGCCAGATTTCCAATTGTGTCATTCAATTTGAAAATTTCTAAGCCATTTAAGATAGCATTAGCATAGACAGCTTTTGTTTCCATGTTAGGGCGCAATTCAAGCAACACATCTTCCTTGCTTCGCCGGCCATCTCTGTCTCTCACATACACCACGTAGTCTCTGTAAACCGGGACTCTCCAGCCGCCGCTCCATTGTATTACATCAGCCAATATCTCTGCTGTTTGGTTTCCAATGGATATATCGAAAACCCGATAATTCACTTCCTTAACTTCCAGCTGAAACTCACAAAAATGGAGCCTGAACAGATAGTAGAACCCAGAATCTACTGAGAATTTCCAATCCAGGCTTTGGCTGTAATTGGCCATTGTCCTAGAGGTTGTGTAGACTATGGTTGGAGCAGTATAAGCCAGGGTTTGAGTAGTGTAAGTGATGTTGACATCTAAATGTGGAGTTTGAAAACCAAGTCCAACAACAAAATTCTGATCTGCAGCCCATTCACGATACATCCCTGTATCCTCTTTGCTTGAAAGCGAATTGCCTCCCACGTTCAGTCTGTACAAAATTTCAAGAGCAGTGCTGTTATTAATGTAATAAAAATTATTCTGGCCCTGTACCAATTTGATGCCATGTTCGTCTCCTTGGATGTAAAGATCAGTTGGCATGGAAACAATCTCAATCCCATTAACAAAAGCATAAGAGTTTGGAGAAGGAGAAAAAGTAATATTTAGTCTCTGACTTTCATCAACATTGATGACGTATTCTTTTCGAATTGGTTTATTAGACTCATCAGCACTAGCTGAGAGAGTGAGGAAAGCACTGAAGTTACTCAAGAGAGTAAAATGATTAGCAGTAACAGAGAAAAAGGATTCAGATTTATTGAAGCCGCCAGAGTAATTGGCTGGGTGAAAATAGAGACGGAGGAATTTGGTGCCAGGGGAAACAGGGAAAGTGTAGGTGAACTGAGATTTGAAAATACGAGCATTCATATAAGGGACTCTAGTGAGAGAGCCTTGTTCAGAAGCTATGGCTGTTGTGGATATGGTTGCAAAGTTGGAAGGTAAGAGATTTGTGAAGTGGATATCAGTATTCCATAGACGGTTATCTTCGGCTGTGGCGCCTGATGATGCGCCACAGTTGAGCAAGAAATGGACTGTGGCATTGTACTCTGATGACGTAACAGAAATAGTAGCAGCCACGAAACTTAATAATAGCAGAAAGGAAATCAGAGGAATGGTAGTTGCCATGTTGGTGTTATGAATTGAATTTTTGTGTTTTTTGTGTATAGAGATATTATATGTTTAGAGTCGAACAGTTATAGAGATTAGAGAGCAATTGCCAAGACTTTTGAGTGTTGACTCTCAAGTCTTCTCTGTTTAATTTCTAATTTTCTATGGTTGAAAGCCGACGTTGACCGAGTCCGTCTCCTTAGTCATTGGTCGTTTTATTTCTTTATTATAGTACTAGTTATGTACAAAAAAGAAAGTAGCCTTAATTGTATTGATAGAGTTTTTTTTTTACATTATCTCTATATATATATATAATAAAATTCTTATTTTTGGTATTGGCTCTATTTACTTAAACCCCTTTCTATTTCATCATATTAAGAGAAGTTTAAAGTATTCGTTAACTAATTATCTCTCATTTTCTTTTTATTGCTTTTAATCATCGTGGTGGTCTATTCTTACAGAAAACATGGATAAAAAATATCGCGCATTAATAATGTCTGGGACCAAAAATTAGTTTGGCCTATACTCAAGTTGCACTTTTAGAAAGAAAAAAGAAAGAAAAAAAGAAGAAGAAAAAGTTGCACTTTTAGATTGTAATAGCTAGGGCCTAGGTGTATAATCTTCACTCTTCTTCCTCTAATTTTTATTTTTTCCTTTTTCTATTTTGGTGATGTAGTTAGATGTCAGGTGATATAAAGTAAATATCTTTTACATGTAATTAGTTAGTTAATTTGGGTCTATGTCGTTTAATTGGCTAATTTAAATTCACACATAGTTCGATTATTTAACCCCAAAACTTTTCTCTTTTAGACATTTGGTTGTACGGGGATAATAATATACTTTTCTGCAACCAATATTTACTCTAAATTAATAAATTTGCTGCAACATTCACAAATTAGAATGAGAATATATATTACTTAATAGTAATGATTATCACTTAGCGGATAATTTATGTGGGATTTTGTTTCTCCCTTTCTAGTTTCTCCCTTTCTAGTTTCTCCATACACGCAAGTTAGATCGGATCAAAATGATAAGACATTTCAGTGAAAATCACGGTATTACACTACAGCAAACACCGTTAATCACATAATGCTCCTAGCTAGACAAATACTAAAACCTCTTTTCTGATCTTGGTGTCCGCACTCAAATGATTATTCTAAGTTTAACGTAGAGATATACTCCACAGTAAGTCATTGCTTAATTCTAAGCTAAGTCTTCTTTCAAGCTTGCTTATACCAGAAAAACAAAATAGATGCATTAAAACCATGTGCAAGAGATTCTGCTATGTAACTATATGTTATTTAATAATGATATGAGGATTAAAATGTTTTCCAACGACTCGTCAGAGTGTTGATTGCATCTCGTCTACAATTGACTTCCGGCAGTTCTAAATTATAATATGCATATTCATAGTTCTTCTTGCTAATTAATGTATTAACTTTTTGGAAGACTTTTCACTGTTAAAGTAAGAAAACAGGCATCATTCTCACCATCTGTAAGAAAAAAACTTTCATCATCATAGCGAGTAAAAGAGATCAACTTTAGTGTGTGCTCAACACAGTTAATAATTAGATGTTACTTCAGTAAATAATAAATCAACGTTTATTTGAAATTTCGATGAATAGAATTGAGCAATATCACAAGAAAGATTCTATTCTACCTTGTGCAGTGATCCTTTCTCCTACCAATCATCCCCTAAAACGTTTTACTAAGAAAGCACTCCAAAAAAATAAAAAAAATACATGAAGTTGCTGATACAAGATATATTCAACCAAAAATAATAATACGTAATAGTACATGATACAACAGCATCTCAATTTATCTAAAATCAAGCGTGCTTTTAGTACTTAGAGACATTGACACAACACTAGAATAGCACAGTAAACAATTATACTTAGCACGAAATGTAGAATAAGTAGTTGATTGCTTCAAGAAGATAAACCATAACAAATTAAACTCGATCTCTAACGAGCGAAACATTAATTTTATTCCCTTGGAAAGTTGTCCACCATTTCACAGCTGACATTACTTAGGGCATATGTTTGCAGCGATTTTCATAAGTGCAGGGTCGCTGTGGACCATTGAGCTGCGCTCCGATGCAATTACCGATAATCTTTGCATCACATATCGGTGGTGTCTGAAGGCCTTTAAAGGCTAGTGTAGGTTTTCCATCAGCTAGAAGCAGAGTGCTTGTTTCTGATTCCATTAGGAATTCATCGCCATCTACAAGGCAATCGCCTATGCTCGTCCCATTGCATTCTAATTGGCCACCACCCGCAATTTTTTGCAGGAATAAGAGGAATATCGTTAGCACCACAAGTAGCGTCGCTTCTCTTCCCATTTATATCCGATGGTTTTGATATAACTTTGGGTGTTTACTTAAATAGGAAACATGCTAGCTAGCTGCCTACAATTAATTTTCCTACTGCTATTGACGCTGGGATAAGAAATGAATGGACACCCTTTCTTTCTTCTAAAGTTGACTATAGGTCTTTGTTTGCTAATATCTCCTAAAGTATAATATATGTCCTACTTCAATAATGAAAACCTCAGCATCCACCAGCTATGTCTGGTGGTCAGTGGTCACCCTCACCTACCTAGGGCGCTATCTAATTAAAAGTATAGACAGTTAGATTTGGATACAGAGTAGGTATTATAACTTTAACTAAACTCAATGTTTTTTACTCAATTACTAGTTTATATGCAAAATAATAAATAAAAAATTATAATTGTGTATATCGGGATAATGATGAACCCGATTTGAGGGACTCATTCCGAAAGGTGAAATTTATGCCTAATCACAACTGCTACGCTTACAACACTTGACAACAAATTGAAAATGAGTAATTTACTCCTTAATTATTAAAACTATTACACATTCGTGCATTAAAAACATTTATAATTACTTGAACACGTCTTATACTCCTTTTGACATAAACTTGTATCTTGCATTTTCTTCTCTGAATCAAATCTTCTGGCATCTATCTAGGTTATATATATGGGAATAGCAAGTTCAGGAACATCATCATTAGTTTGCTAAAAATCAAGCGTCTACTATTTAAGAGACACAACAACAACAAAGCCAGTAATTTCTCACAAGTGGGGTATGGGGAAGGTAACATGTATGTAGTCTTACCCTAACCTGGGAAGGACAGAGAAACGATTTTCGATAGACCTCGGCTAGAGACTATATAAGAGACACATTGACAAAATACAAACCATAGTAAAACCACTGTATATAGTACAAAATGTACCACATGTAGTTGGTTCAAGAAGAGAGAAGATAGGCAGTTAACTGGGTTTACCGAGGGACAGTAAACTCGATTATTTCTCGGAAGTTGAAAGTAAAAGAAACGTCAGACATTAACTTGATTCCCTTGGAGATTTGTACACCACCGAATCATCTTTAAGGCATATGTTTGCAGCGATTGTCATAGTTGCAGGGTCGATGTGGACCATTAAGCTGCGCTCCGATGCAATTACCGATAATCTTTGCATTACATATCGCTGGTTTCTGAAGGCTTCGATAGGTTAGTGTACCTTTTCCATTAGCTAGAAGCAGAGTGCTCGTTTCTGATTCCACCAGGAATTCATCGCCATCCACAACGCAATCACCTATGCTGATGCCATTACATTCTTGGCTACTAACCCCACACTCAACTTTTGGCATGTTTATGGTATTTAATAAGAGGATCGTTAGCAGCAAAAGAAGTGCAGTGGACAAGTTTGGGAATTGCCCATTGAACGTCTCTCTTGCCATCTCTCTCCGTTGGTATTTGATTTGTTTACACGACTTGACATAAACTACTCATATTTCTCTCTTAGGTGTTAGTATTAGATGCAACCTGCTACAATTAATTCCCCACAGCTATTGACGCAGGGGTAATAAATGAAAGTTCCTACCTTTACTTTCTTCTTTAATAGACTCAACGACTTTGTGACATACTATTTCCTACTTCAATTTATTGTGAGTTTTTCTTTTCCTGTCTAAATCTTATCTTTGTCATCAAGGGCATATGCAAAGACTTAAACAAATGAAATCAGAAAAACGAGTCGGATAGAATAACAGCTTTGCAAACATGCCATAGCGAACCTTTGATAAACAGTTTTGCAGCCAGGGAATGGCAACATAGACCCTAGAAGAAGTTCCTTCTGCTTATGAGTATATCCTAACAAGGGAAACTGTAGGATAAAAAGTTAACTAGTTCCAAATACTGGAATCAACTTAATAGTACAAAGTGAAAACCATTATCACATAGAACTACAGCGCTGAAAACTTGACAGACAACACAAAAGTGCTTCTTCTAAGCATATCTTTGCCCCGAGCAAAAAAGATGACAAAAAATAATAGCTAAATTCAGTGGATCGCTAATCCTTGCATTTGTTGTGCGCTATCTTCTGTTATCTTGTTGGTTTGAATCGTGCTGATAACACCCGCAATGTTACCCTGCAAAGAGTTGAAAATATTCAAATCATACACAGTATATGATCCATTACAAATAAGAGTGAAAATGAACAAACATCTAAATAGATGAAGCGTTAGTGTGGGAGCAATATGTTGCACTAATTTGAGTTTTGGGGCAGAAGAAAGGTAAGACCAAGCTTCGGAGGTGTTTGAGAAGGCAGGTGGGGGTGTAACACCTCTAACAGCTTGTACAAACCAGATTGTTTATTCGTGTTAGTTTGGGAAAGAATATCTTATTTACCCTCCAAGTAGTAAGCTTTGAGCGGAGCTCTTGCCACTGATACAACCCAAACACACGCTCCGTACATCGGCTGCACAATGACACAATAAAGGAACAATTGTTACACATAACGAATCACAGGAAAATGGTTAACAGAAATTTCAAGCTGAAGCAGAAGAGACAGTGAAGGGAGGCTGACTACAGAAAGCACACCTCACTATTACTACTTGATTCATTTGGTCAATCTTGCAGTCAAGTAACTTAGCTGTAATTGCCTTAACAACCCAAGATTCTACCTCAGTGTCATCAATCTGAAAAGAGCAAAAGACTAAATGAGCTAAATGCAGCCCAGAAACATCAACAAACAAAATATGACAAGAAATATACCCGCAATGCATCCTTGATGATAGAATAAGGAATTTGACTAGATCCATTCAAACTAAGATCTACCAACGACATTAACCTCATTTTTGATATACAATCTTCATGGACAAGTCCTACAACATTAACCAGAAGTTTCAGGCCGCATAGCCCACTTCAAATTAAAGGCTTGATTCATACACTAGCCCAAAGTTCAAAGTAGCATAATGGCAAGTAAATTACCATAGCTTTTTAATAATGCTGAATTTGCAGCTTCGAAATCCAAGTAAGCGTCCAGCCTCTGAGTGAGAAAGATCTTCAGAAGTTGATATACTGGAGCATATGTATCATCTTTCTCCAACTGGGATATAGCAGGCATATCTGGCAAGTCACACTGCCAAATAAAAGACAAAGTTCAACTATGGAAAACAAGTATACATAAGGCACAATCCTTCATTGTTTCTTTTCTCATAGGTCTTCAATCTGATCATATAGTGATCTACTCTACAGTAGCAGTACCTAATTTTTTCTCTATAAGCTTCAATTCCACTCACAGCAGCCAAGCAATAGAAAATTCAAATCAACTAATCCACAATAGCCAAAAAATTTAACACTGTAACATACTAACCATGCATTCTGCTAATACTGTCAAGCACTCTGGTCAACTGTGACACGTGGAATGGTAAGACCACAGAATATATAGTTGCAAATATATATACACCAAAGACAACAAATGTCAGCGAGAAAGCATGGAATACTGTGGGCTGCTGTTCTTTTGTGTTTTTACTTTTGGATAAGTCTGTGTGCTGTTTATGCAATTTAAGAGTGAATCACAAAACTATTGTGCATTTCAACAATTTGTTGTGAGAGTTCACTTCATTATAGAAATACCTTAAACATATCAGGTGACCTGACAAAATCGATAATTGCGCGGGCAGCTTCTTCCTTAGCCTCATTCATCGTATAAGCATCTTCAGCCAAAAAGGTTTCTAGATACTTTGTTAGAAACATGAAAGAGTCTTTTGTAGAGCTGCAAATGTGCATGAGAATGAGAAAAAGGCATCATCATCAGCATAAGAGGTTCAAAAACAGAAGTCTTTCCCCTCTTACCCCTTGTTTTCCTTCAAAACGTTGGAGATTGCGAGGAAGAGCTCTCTCTGATCTTTGACTCCAAGATTCCATTCCTTCAAGAAGTTATCCATCTTTTTGACCGATGGCAAAATATGTTCAGTGACCTTTCCATGAATGGCCAAATTGAGGGATTTCATGTAAACAAAGAAACGGCTGTATGAATTCTCCAACAGGTTATAGAGATTGAACAAGCTGAAAAGAGAGAAAAATGTGATTAGACAACAGAAAAAACTCAGATAAAAGTGATTATCACAAAGTGAGATACAGAGCCCATTTGGATTAGCTTAAAAAAGTGACTTTTTAGCGGAAATAGCTTTTAAGCCAAAAGGCAATAAGTCGGGGTTTCCCAGCTTATTGCTTTTGGCTTGTTTTAAGCAGTTTTAAACATATTTTAAGCACTATTTAACATTGCCAACCAGTGAAAAAAGCTAAAAAGAGCTTAAAAGCTAATTAGACAAGCTTAAAAGCCAATCCAAACACCCTCACATTTTCAAGCGCAAAGCGGGTTTATCATTAGGTTGTTGAATGATTTTAGTAGATATGAGCTCTGCCATCTCATGTACTTGGTCCAAGCTCTCAGGCTTCTTGACAAGGTTGCAAATGATAGTGAAAATGCACTCAAGATCTGAAGCAGAAGCCAATTAAAGCATATTAGGTAACAACGGAAGCAAAAAAGAGGGGGAAACAGAAAACAAGGAGAAAAACATAAGATGACAATTGACAACAGATGGCTAAAATGTCAGACAATCAAAGCCCCGGAGTTCGGAAAAGTCCAGGACATATCATTTAACAACAGTTGAATAGAATGAGGCACAGATGCAGTTTTACCTTTTTCAGAAGCTTTAGAAAATATTAAATCTGCGGAAGTGAGCATCAGCGAAGCCAAATCCAACCACCTTCCTTCAATCATGCATTCCTGGGCCTCGACACACAATCTATTAACTTGAGGCTCTGCAATCTATAAATGGATCACCCAATTAAAACTTGTACAACAACCAGAAAGGTCCAATCAAAAAAATCTTTCACCAATCAGTTTGTATAGAACCCTATGGAATTTACTGAACCATGACTCTGCATTTGGGCGTCAGCTTGGGGTGTTGCCATAGAAAGCGTTATATGATGCTACTGTGATTTCGGATGGACTTCGAGGGGGTTTTTTCTTTTATATTAATCAATTTTTCCCTTTTCTTATTTGTTGGTCAGCATATGTCAGCAAGAGACTATATGTCTTTTCACTTAAAGAGTTATTCCAAGTCCCAGATGTGCCTCTTGAATCTTTTTTTATAAGAGTAAAATCCCTGAGGGCTAGTGGCATACGATTCGAAACCGGTGGTTAATTGGTTCACTCCTCTACCCTTCTCCGCTTAAATACCATGCCTTTGTCTACAACAAGGTTCAAACTCGTGACATGCGCTTAACCCACACATCACCTGCGGCGCTTTTACCACTAGACCAAAGTCCTGGGAGCTGAATTTGTTATTGAGTTTTCTAACTACATTTACCAGACTAATGGAAGTGTTGTGATTTTTTCGTGTGTGCGCGGTTGCTCTTGATCCCCTTTCCAGTAACTCCAATGAGAAGGGAGAAAAACATGAATGTAAACTCCTGACAAGCATGTGATATTGGAGAGAATAGCAGAACCAAAAATCTGCTGGCAAATGAGAAGGGACATTATATTACATATTTAAACCCCCTAAAATTTAGTAAGGAAGAAGTTACTGCCGTACTTTTACAACCATGACCCACTACAAATGTTTAAGAGCTCCATTATATCTAATATCCAATAGGGATAAAAATAGCTGGCATAAACCCTTGCAAAAGAACAAGTTTGGCATGAGAAGGAACTACACTTCCGCACCAGCCATTACCGAGAGATAGATGTGTTCTTCTTTGAAAAAGGATTCATTAACACTAGGGCAAAACAATGAACGCAAATCTCAAAAGACGAAAATAGTGTGTACGCAGATCTTACCCCTACCTTGTGGAGGTAGAGAGGTTGTTTCCAATAGATCCTCGGCTCAGAAAAGCATAGGCACCACAATAATAAAAAGTTGGGTATGTTGTTGTTGTTGTTGTTGTTGTTTTAAAAAGCCCAAAGTGTCATTATGCATCCTAACCAGAACTTAGACATATATGCTTTCTTATGAATCCACTATAACCATTCCATATATGATTGGTCAATTGAGGAGTTTGGGGTAGGGACAAACAAATTTTATATCCATGTTTCATTTATGACTGCTTGCGCTCACCTGGACTATTCCATCTACTACCTCCCACCAGGATAATCAAATTGTATATCCATATATAAAATCCTAAATTGAATTTCCCCTCGATATCCACTACATATAACTAGGGATTGAGAGAATAATAAATAAACTTCCACATCATTCCCAAACAACTCCTGATCGACTATATGAATCCTCTATATCGATTCAGCTCAATTTCATTCCATATCCAAAATAATGCAGAGGATTGGCAAAACTACAAAAGGCGAGTCAATTTTTAAAAAAGTAAAGGTCGAACACCATTTCCGCGAATACATAAATCTCTTGAGAAAATAAATACATTTAACAGAATAAATAGAAAGGTAAAAGCAAGGGGATAGAGATTACATCGGCGCCGGCGTCAGACCATGACATCTCCGCCGTAAACCGGACGACGGAGAGCACGGGATCTTCCTCTGAAGTAGGGACCACCGTCGTCATTTTTCTTTGTTGCAAATTTTCCAAGAGAGAGGGAGAGAGAGAGAGACAGAGTGCAGCAAGCAGCGTAGCTGAGACCTCTCTTGGTAGGAGAGAAGAAAAACCCTAGCTCGATAGGGATAAAGTGGAGAGTTGCCAATTAGACGAGAAAATGACAAACAATAACCCCATATGTTTTGAGTTGGTCTAAAGTGGTCCTTAAAACATACATTTGTGCAGTTTTAGCTCCTTATGTTTCCTAAGAGCCCGTTTGGCCATTCAAAACAATTCACTTTTTTGAAAATTTTTTACCTTTTTTCAAAATTAGTGTTTGGCAATAAATTTTTCAATTTTCACTTGAATATAAATTTTGAAATTTTTCGAAAAAATATTTAAAAAAAAAAAAAACTCCAAAAAACTATTTTTCAAAATTTTCACTCAGATTACTCTCAAAAATTCAAAAACAACCCAAAATTATATTAATGTCCAAAAATAACTCTAATTTTCAAATATCATTTTTACTTAAATTTTTTTTTACTTTTTCTCATAATTTTACAATTCTTATGTCCAAACGCCCACTAAAATTGAGCACTTTTGATTTCTTTTATTTATTATTATTGTTATTAGAATAGAAGGTAGCATTATCTTTGATAGAGTTGATCATGAGAGACAAATGAACCGTTTAAACTAAAGAAAACAACATGATGATATCCTCTGAGATTATTTTCCTCAATTCGTACCTTAAGAAGAATCATATTCATACCAATTTAATGTAGCATTTGCTTTCTTGGGCTTTCAATTATTATAAATTAAAGAATAAATTAATATCTCTTTTGAAGCCTCAATAGCATCCTTTGTTGTTGAATCTTATAGTTAGGGATTTTTTCTAAGGTATAAACCGGGAGAAATGAGTCGGGAGAAGCATGTCCTAATTTTTTTTTAATTAAAATAAAAATTAGTGAATATAAAGCATTTAATTTAAAGAAGCTGATATAAAATAACAATAACCAATCGACTCGAGAAGGAATTAACGAATTTCTAGTTTATTGAAATACTTTTAACTGTACTCAATTGTGAACTTGTGAGTTATTATGCTTTGTAAAACGAAGCAAGTTAACCGACGAACGTATAAATAAGTTTGTGCTTAGGGTTTTTGTATCCGCCGCTCCCGACTCAGTCCTATCGTCTCGCAGAACCGAAAATGGTACGCCATTGCTTTATTTCCCTTTCCCCTTCGTTTACTGTGACAAATGTTTGATTTATATGTTTTGTGTTTGTTGAAATTTCAGCCTTCGCACTAGACATTTATGATAAAGAAGAAGCTGGCGAAGAAGCAGAGGCAGAACAGGCCTATTCCTTACTGGATCCGCATGCGCACTGACAACACCATCCGTTACAACGCCAAGCGCAGGCACTGGCGCCGCACCAAGCTCGGATTCTAAGGATTCATCTCTTTTTCCCCCATTATCTCTGGGCCATGAGCTGCGGAGTTCTGTTAGGCTTTTTCTCTTTAGATTTAATTTTCAGAATTTGGAGCTGTCATAACTATGATTCCTGTGCGAAGGTGTGCACAAAGTTTTACTGTGATGTTTGCTACTTAATTATAAGCTGAAATCAAATTTAGTTTACCTCATTTTTCTTGTGGTTCCAATTTTACTTTTGTGATACGGTATTGTGTTATTGTGCTAGTGAACAGCTAGCTGATTATTAACTGGGAGCTAGGAATTACATATGATTATTTGAAACGTGTTTGGAAACTTCAGTTCCAGGAGATTTTTAATAACCAGAGATGCATGCCCAAAGCCCAAAGCTATATTTTTGGGTTCTTTCCCCCTTGTTTGGTGCTATTGGTATGAAGCAATGTTTCCCGTGAAAGCTAATTTGAAATTTAAAAGAGACTTGCTTGATTGGTCATAACTCTTAGTTGGGACTCTTAGGAGTTAGGTGAAGAGGTGTTAGACAGTGGAGAAAACGGCAATGGCTAATGTTTTTGCTGATGATTCTGCATATTAAAAGCCAACAACAATGTTTATGTGCTGTAATGTATTGAAATTTAACAATTTTTTGGAGATAAAGGAAACTAATCAAACATCATTTCATCTTGGTACGCAGCCCCTCAAACTTGTCCAATATTTTCAGTTAGACACTTATACTAAAGCATGTAATACTTGATCATACTACAAAATGTACCTATTGAACACAAAATTGACAATGCTAGACCAAGTTAAGCGCGTGTCTGTCACTTGTCAAAGAAATAACAACATACCCAGTATAGTTCCATAAATGGGGTAAAAAAAAATGAATAAATAAATGACACTTGTCAAATCTTTTTTAAAAAAGGGAGAGAGATATGGCCCCTTCGACATTCCTCGTCGTCTTCCCCAACAGAGCCCCCATTTCCTCCAGTCATTTCGCCATTTCCTCCATTGTTGTGAGTTTCCCCTTTCTTTAATAAATACTCAATCAATAACCAAAAAGAAAAAAACAGTAAAAACATTGTAGCATCTTCTCTAGTTGAGCAATCGAATCAGTATAAACAATGAATCTAGGGGATGTTTCGACATTAACATCAGCTACTTCTAGATCAGCATCACAAGCTGCTTCTACAGCAGCAAATGCACTCGTTTACTGTCTAATGTTGTCGGTGTTGTAAATGGGTGATTTTTGAGGTGTAACTAAATATTTGCTTTTATAAGTATTGATGACAGTAGATTGCCTTTGTAATTTGTGGCTACCACATTACACATTAACAGAGCTTCAAAGAAGCATTTTCTTTCTTTATTACCTTCTAGATATTAGAACTGTTTGTTCCCTCGTCTGATTTGGACGAATTGTTCGATCATTATTCATTTTTGTTTGAAGGAATTGTACTGATTGGACCAATTGTCTTTCTTTTGATTTTAAGAATTGATGGTAAAAAGGAAGAAAAAAAAAGGTACTGAGATTTATTTTTCAGGCAAAGCTCCATAGCTTCCGCAGAAGATCTTTTGTATTGAGATTTAGAGCTATGTCACGCTCCTAGAAGCTGTGTTATGCACGCACTGTGCCATCTCAGCAGATTGTGTTTAATAGGTACATTTTTGGTTGAGATCAAGTGTTCAATAGGTACAAGCTATAATATGGGTGTCTAAGTGAAAAAAAGGGGCAAGTTTAAGGGGCCACGTGTATTTGGCCTTTTAAGAGTATATCATCTTGGTGCTTCCACCTCTTTTCTTGAGCTTGTTAACACTTGTTAAATCATCAGAACTGCAGGGGTATCGCTTTGATGCAACAGCTGCTTTCAATTTACCGTTTGTTCAATATCAAAGTCATCAAATGACAGCAGCAGAATGCTGCAGTTAGATCTCAAACACCGTTTGCTAACATGAATTGTCTGTTTTTCTTTCATTTGTAGTTTAAGAAACTGTGTCTTGTACAGTTTTCATAGTCCTTGGTCTCATCAAACAAAAGTAGGAAGAACCGGGTGTTGCCCAACACACTAGTAATAATTTTGTTAACTTTATGAAAATGGATGTAAATGTAGTGGCTACTGGATAGTTGTGCTGCTAGAGGTTATGTTCTCTGCTGAATTCAGTAAAAAATTCAAAAAGAGGACTTCTACTGCAAATTTATAGTTTGGGGATATATTTTGAAAGGTAAATGCTGCTGATAACAATAACATGTTTTTTCACTATATTGAGTGATAATTCTGGATCTCAGCAATTAAGGAAATCAATTTCATCATGAAACAGCAGACGAATGTGTTGACATTCATCATAGGTTCCTTGCTGCTGTTTACATAAAGCGTGGTATTAGACATTTGCAGGTGACCATGTTCAACTTAATCGAACAGAACTCCTCCATGAAATGTGTTTATATTCGATGATTATCATTATCACATTCAACAGATTAAATTAAAGAGGAAATGTTTTTTTACTCCAACGATATAGAAATAATGGAATGCATTCAGCACTTGCATAGCCGTTTGACTCCTGTGTCAATTAACACTATTACAATTGTGAAAAAGTTCCAGATTTGCAGTAAATGAAATCCATTCCTAGTTCGACCATAACTGGGAAAGCGAACTATTGAAACCGAATGTTGATGTTAAATGATATCATTTGCTGCCATCAGCACTGCCACCACCAAACAAGTACCCTAGGGAAGATCCACCACCAGGTGCTGCTTGGACCTTGGTCGAACGCCTTTCCTGCAATACAAAGATTCATAACACTTAAATCTTCAAGCAAGCCTAGAAGGTGCTGATATTTATAACATTCTTTTCATCGGATAGACAAGGAAATCAAAGCCTAAATATGCAGACTGGTCATGCCTATTGAACCAGTTAGCCACATCTTATAACATCTTACAGTATACAAAGTGATGAGGATTGAAGAGACCTGTCAAAAAGAAAGAAAAGTATGCAGATACATGCACCAATAATAGGAGATTGCTTAAGATATAATTAAGTAAATGAAAAGTGACTCTCTTCATCAATTTAAGCTTTTAGAGGAGATGATCACACTATTCAATATGGTATCAGAACAGATAGAGGTCATCGGTTCAACTGTAATCAATTAAATTCATACTCTTTCTAACAACTTAAACTTTTAGATGAAATAGTCGCACAATTCAACGCAGATACAAGTTCACATACTGTAAAAAGCACTCCAAGAAAAATGGCACCAGGAATTATGAGAAGTTGCTAGTTAACTTACTGTTAGAAAGTTGCCGCAGTTCTGACCATCAGCACGGAAATAGTTGTTTGTGCTACTCTGAATGCCTGCTGGAACATTCTTGGTGTTATCCACAGGTAGTGAAACAGCAGCTGGCTTTGAGGCAGGTTCATTACTTGCAGCTTTTTCCTGGCTGCGAGTAGGTTGAGAATTGTTACCAGGCTCTCCACTTCCAAACAAGTATCCCAAAGAACTCTGGCCACCCCCAGCACTTACTCCGCGGCCCATCCTTGATTGATTGATTTCTCAACAAAAAGCCCCAAGTACTGCATAATCATCAAATATATGTTTTTAAGAAAGTCATTTAAGATGGAAATTAATCAAAATATTTTCTCTTTCTCTGAGAAGATCAACTGTACATAGATCAGACAAGTTATCATCCATAGAAACATGTCGAATATGAAAGTATAAACAGAATTTGCTTCACCAGCAAATATTCAAGGCAAAGATCCATTGAGAAAAGGAATTGGAAATCATTCAACCCCAAATACCTAGATCCATCAGATTCAGAGAAAAAGAAAAATCAGCCTCTGGAAACGGGGTCTATATGTCAAATTTAGATAAACAGAGAATTTTTTTTAATCAAATTCAATTTTTCCCAAGCTAACCATCTTCCCATAAAAATTGCACAAGATCTAGAACACAACCCACAATGGCATTTTTAAGAGAACAGCAGTTGGATTAGAATTAAATAAAATTAATAAAAGAAAACTCAGATTGGACGGATAAAATGAGCGTTAATATCTATTTAACACGATCAACATAACAGCAACTGCAATTCTCTTGCCACAGAGATAAAGCATTACAAAGATACAAATAAAATTTAAAAAAAGGGGGAAAGCTATAAGAAGATTAGAGAAGGGAAGAGCAAATCGAGATGATTGACATTTCTGAGTGATTTTTTACAATTCTAAGATGGAAACCATACCTTAGGTATCAATGCCGAATCAGTTACAGAAGCGAGAGACGGAGAGAGGGACCGGTGGGAAGAAAGCTTCGTATAAATAAAGGGTTTTTAGTTTGGGAATTTGAATGTTTAAAAAGAAAAGGGATAATAACACTTTTGGCCCTTCAATTATTGATACATTATAACTTTTTGTCCTTATTATATATGACTAAACATATTTAACTTTCAGTTTATTATGACGTGTTTTGGTCCCTTTGTATAGAAAATATTTTATATTTTGACCATTTTTAAAAAACATATTACCTTCAAATATGGAGTAACAACATTAAAACTAAAAACTTAACATAATCATGGGTAGTCAAAAAATATAACGGTATATCATTTTTTAAGTTTGTGAAGATTTACAAGGAGAAGGATCAAAAATGTATTTTCAATTAATTGAAGGTTAAATTTGCTAAGCATCAGAAGGTAAAAATTAAAATTTATTTAAATTTGAGGGACTAAATGTGTATATTTCCCAAAAGAAAATTATGAAATTTGAAAGAAACGGACAAAAAGGAGCGGCTACCACGTTCCATTTGGCCTACCAACGATAATATCCACATTTTGTTTTGCGGTGTGTATGTATTTCTTTTGGCAAAAGGATCCTCAGATCCATTGAAAGAAACGGCCTGCTGGTTCAGTGGGAGGTATATTTTTTAGAAAAAGGGGTCAAATTTCATATATTATTTGAAATTGATAATATTATTCTCATTGTTAGAAAAATATCTCATTTTTTTACTTGACATCTAATAAAGCTATAACTTGAAGGTAATTTTAACCGTAGTCAAAAGTAAGAATAAATTAAGACACTTGAAGTCCGTCTATTTTAAGCTGGAGTTCTATTAATGAGAATGTCATTTGCTAGAAAAGATAGTGGATAAACCAAAAGTGTAAGGAATAGCATCGACTATTCTAGCTCCAATGGACACGTCTGGGCGTGTGGGGGTGATGGAATCCCATATAAGAGATGAATGAGTTTCTTGGACTCTTCATATGGTTGCTCAAGGTCCATTCTTATCAAGCTTTTCCCTATTTTTAAACAAACATCATTAACCATGTCAAAGAAAATTAAAGTTTTTGAAGTAATTTTAGTCTCACAATTATGAGAGTAAATGTCAATTAGACCAATCATAATCGGAAATCAGTGAAATTCAAACCCTAATATTGTACTACAAATATTGACTATTAACCTACCTATGGGGGTATCCATTTCGCAAAGTAAGACACTAAAAAGTCCTCAAATTCTGTTGGGCTTAAGAGTCCATTTATCATTAACTCTGGCAGTTGGCACCAATGTCTCAGCCTGTTAAAAGCTTATCGCTTCAAGCTATTTAGGATTATATTATGTTATTATTCTCATCTTCAAATTACTTAAAGTTTGGAGACATTCTTTTTTCCATAAGGAGAAGAAAAAGGACGTATTTGTGAGCTGTAACGAATACAGAAGTAGTAATTGCTGATTCCGTGTTTGTAAATGTATGGAAAAATAATTCTTAATATCTTGGTATTATCTTTCTTACTTCTGTTGTGGTTACTGATCTATTTCTCTTTTCGTCTTCTTGAGCTGAGAGTTTATTGGAAACAACATCTCTGTTCCTCCGAGGTAAAGATAAAATTTGCATACACACTATCTTCCTCATATACCACTTATGTCATACCCTACTTGTGAGATTTTACCGGACGGGAGCAAGTGAACAACATATGTAAGTTGGCAGTTTCTTTTAATTGCTTTTTGTCGCAACTGGCAAGTGTCCGGGCCTTCAACGGACAGAAAATAAGTTCGAGACAGATAGGAAATTATGGAAACAGCTACTTACAGTCACATGGATAATGGGTGTCGGTGTCGGTGTCGGTGTCGGTTCGTCGGATGACCTACTAATGGCTGCCCCAATTGTTCAGCCTTTCCTCTCTTTTTTTCTTTATTTTTTTCTTTTTTATATATAAAAACCGACAAAATTAACAGCCAGAGACCAGTTAACTTTTATTTGGTTTCCCTCTTGGGAAGTATGTGGATTTGATTTCTAGAAGATTATTTTGTTTTATACACTCACAGTTCGTTTCTTTTCCTTTTAAAAAATTGAAGAAAACAAGATGTGTTAGCAAGGATAAAACAACTGTTTTCTTTTTAATTTCTTTCGTCTATTGAACAAATAAACATTAATGAACCCCAATAATTGAGATATCTAAAACGATTTGGATCATTTTTTATTAAATACACTGGTTAGCATCAGCACTGCATAAAATTAATACAGCACGGCATAATACTAATATCAGCACCGCTTGAGCTGCAGTTTCATGCTTGGTTTTCACGCCTTCCGAGTGCAGCTTAGAACATAAATAAATACAGTGAAACTTGGTTTTCCTCTACGTAAAAGCTGTAAATACAAAAACCAGCAAGCTAATATTACAATTGTCAGCGTAACTGAAAATAATGGCAAATATTAAAACAAACAAACCTATAAAGGCTCAGCAGTTTTGACTTGAAAAAGCTCCAGCATCACATTAATAAAAATGATACCCAGGCATAACTTTTCTTTACTGGTGAAAAACCACTTAAGAGTTAAAAAATAAGTTTATTTCCCTTATCATCTTAATTTCGAATATTAAAAACATCCTATTCCTAAGTGTCACTTCCATAAGGAAATTCTTACCATCACAAGTAATTTTAATCAATCAATGTATTTGGATAAACAGCGTATGTACACGAGCTGACGAGCATCTACCCAGTAATGAATTGGGTACCTCTGTGCTTGAAACATATCAGTGCAACTTCAGGAATGCTTAGCACAAATTCAGCAAAACAACTTCAAGTCGATTGAATCCTGGAGATCTCTACCAATAATCTATGAAGGGCTTGAGGCTTGGAGAAAAAAGGCGAGTGATCAGCACCCTTCAGATGAAAAGCTCGTTCTGGAGGATTATTGCTAACCATGCTTTGCTGTAAGGCTATTGGTATCGCATTATCTTCTGCTGTTTCTATATAAAACCGCCTGACAGAACCATACTTTGAGTCAGACAGACAAAGCTTCTCCAAAACTGGGGAAAAGGGAATTGGCCTCATTGACACGGACGCTAATGCAACATCCTGTACAAAATTTAAATGGTAAAAAAAGAAATCTTGGAATATCTACAAATGCCAAAGCCCGCACAGATATACATGTAGTACACAGAAAAGAAAGCTTGGAATATCTACCATTGCCAAAGCCCGCACAGGTATACATGTAGTTCACAGATTGATTTTCTAAGTTAAGACAACAGAGAGAGAAGAATGCTTTTATCTAACTGTTCTCAGAAAGGGAAAAAAAGGATTTCCACACCTGGGTTCAACTCCGGGCAAACATTCAAATTTTACCTCTAGGGCTCTAGTTCAGTGGTAAGAGCACAATGCGCAATGCGTGGGCTAAGCACACATCACAAGTTCAAACTTTACCGTGGACAAAGCCTAATATTTAAGTGGATAAGGGTAGAGAAGCGAGCCCATTATCCACAAAGTTTTGAACTATGCGCTGGCTGGCCCTCGAGGATTTTTCAGTTATCAAAAAAGGAAAGTCTATAATTCCATCTTTTCACTTCCTTGAGTAAAACTGATATTCAGCAAATTCATATCACAGGTTTAGGTATCCAATGATCAATTCATACCAAGATATAGGTGCCACTGAATTGCAAATTAGATAAGACGCCCAATTATACTCTGCTCTCAGGCAATGTTTACATTGTCTGACAGAGGATTAGCAAACCCCCTAATTTTGAATCACATATACCACTCTCTGGTGCCCATATATTCAGCCTTTCAGGGTCATAGACATTTGCCCAAAGAGCGATATGTTACTAATTCATATTGATAGCTTTACTCCCAAACCTCTTGTCACAACTCCCAATTATAGTGGGTCTTGACCAGTAATGGAAATTACAAAGATTTTCAAAAGTTATGTTTTAGAGCACGGTACATGGATAGAAAGTAAAAGTATTGCATAGAAGAATCCAATTTTTAACATTTGCAGGAAAGGGTAGGTTTTGCCATTTTATGAACGTAAAAATGCTTCACTATCTATAACTCATAGACAATATACCTTAGCAGGACTATGGTTGAATAACAAGTCCCTCAGGAGTGACTTGTCCAAATCAATAGCGGTTGGTGGTTTGTCGTTCCCATTGGCATAGATAAATATTTGAGACTGTCTCATTAGGTCATTTGAATCTGTCTGCAATGAATATGAACTTTTGTTAATAACAGGTACACTTAAAACTCTATTAGTCAAACAAGCAGCCAAAAAACTTCAATCTCAACAGTTCAAGGTACCTAGGGATGTGAAATCTGTAATCCTTTAGTAATATTATGGCATCGATCGTCTTATTCAATACGTAGAAGGAAAGGGGGGGAAAGGGGCAAGAGATTCTATCGATTCTACTTAATTCACTTCATTCTAGAATTAGAATAGAAAATGAAGTTTCGGGCATTTTGTCAGGTCAACTTATCCTCAACTCGACATCCTCTGTTTTGAGAGGGACTGGCGCGCAAGGTGAGTCACCTTCTCAATATCACCCCCACCCCCCTCCCTCTTACCAAAGAGGACTTTGGGGGAATTTACTCACTGTTCTCGTCTGATTTCAACAAGCACTTCCCCAAGAAACCAAAGAGTTCACAAGTTTTTCCTCAAAGCTATATAGCTAGTGCCTGGAGAAACTTATATAGATGAGCATAAAGTTTCACCCCTTCACCAGAAACATAGAGCATGCATTCTGTGGGTTATCATGATGAACAGTAGATCCTTGAAGCATGTCACAGAAAAACTGCAAAGCAATGACATCCCTAATTTTCAAAAGTGAAGTTTAAATTTCTTCATGAGTATATCCAGGTATCCATGTCATCGTTGATGAACATGGTAAACCATGAAAATATGAGATTGACTAAAGAGCGAGAACTCAAAGACTCAACTTACTTGGTGTCTACAGTTTCAGAGAGATCAATATTCTTATCATGTAGTTTAATTGTTATAGCCCCCTATGCTACGATACATGCCCTAAATATTCACAAGAAAAACTACTTTAAAAGTCTAGCAGAGATGATCCACGCATAAAGGCTAAGATAAGGGATAAAGTGTGGATTTCCTAAATAATCAAACTTTGTGTTCAATCAAGGGAGACATGTAAACATACTAGAACAATGGTCCAATTGGGTGCATAAGGCAGATTTTTTTTAATGAACCAATTGAAAGAAGTTAATCAAAATGATCAACTTTTACCTTTTGTGAGAAAATATCAAGGGCGCTCTGTCCACTAGTGAGCATTGCAGCAGCAACGAACACTGCTTTCGAAACTTTAAAGGAATAGAGCTCCATTGCAAAAGATATACATGCACCGCCAAAATCATGTCCCACCAAAATCACCTACATGGTTAAAGATATGATTCCAATTTTTAATAAACCATGGCTAAGCAAACATAGTTATGAAGAAGGGGGATAAGGATTTTCCTCTGTGGTCAGGTTGGGATTTGGAGATTTCACAAATCTCAGCTTGCATATCTTCAAGTATCACGAAGCAATATATCCAAGCCCCATTCTATGACTAATTAACACGTCCAATCAGCGTAAGAAAATAGATTATTCCAATGTAAAAACTAGAAAACTTTTCCTTCATTTTATCATCAATTTCTGATCTTCACCTACCTACTGCAACAAGGGCTTGGCTTGGGGGGGGTAAGTTTTATTCCTTTCGATTTATATATACAACGCGTGAATTTGCATTCGGGTACAAGAATTTTGGAACAGAAAACTTGGCAAAGCATAAAAGTGTATAGATATAATGCTTTCAAGTATGCTAGTCCTTATAAACGCTTTTACCAGTCAATCTCCAGAAGTGGCCCCGAATTAGGAAGCAGATCATTTTTCTTTAAAGATCTGGGTTTCCAAAAGAATGCAAGATATAATAATGGGTTCATTCAGAAATCGATAGCTAGAAATGGTGCAGAACTAACCTTCTCTCCATCAGCAAGCTTTTCAAGGAAATCAGTGAGTGGCTGCACATATTGTGATAGACTTGCAATGCTATTTGTGTCAAAAGAATGAATGCCTGAACCAGTTAAATCAATTGCAGTAACTTTAAATCCAGCTTCTTCTAAGAGTGCAATGGTTTTATACCAACACCAGGCCCCAAATCCACCACCATGAACAAGGACAAAATGGTTTGTCTCTAAATCATCGACTTTTAATTCCTGCCAAAGATAGACATCCAGAAGACTGAATATAGACAAACACAAACTCACATCATGACACCATAGTAGCAAGCAACAAGAATTTTTTTCCTTTGGGATAAATAGCAGAAAGATTGTCTTTTTAATTTTCCTATAGCAACAATAAGCCCAACTGCTGTATGTATGATAACACACAAACAAGAAAAAAGAAAGAAGCTAAATTCAAAAATGAGGTTGTCTATCGTTTACACTTTCTTGATGAGTTATCAGGAACTACTACTTTATAGAAGTTTTAATGACTTTAAAGGGATTGAACCATTACAAGTGAAAATATGTTCTTGAACAAGTCTAATCTAAACGTAGAAAGTGGCTCAATTTCTTTCATTTATGTTTCAGATTGCAGGTAGTAACAATCTATGAGGTTTAATAATCAAATCACATTAGCATCACTTGGTTGTGCTGTTTCTTTTTTCCTTTTAAAAACTTAATATACCAAATAGGTTTTTTTCTTTTCTTCTAAACAATAACTTAAAACAATGTCGTTCTCGACTATTCCACTGGGTACTCAGCTACATCACACCAACATAGGCATCAGGTAATTCTGTGTAATTCTGCCCAAATGAGGCTTAGTTCTCCAAGGTTTGCACCCACCTCACTTCATTGACCACTAGGCCACACCCTTGGGTGTGAACTCCATTTATTAGTAATATAGTTTATACTTTCAAGCAGAGTAAAATTCTCGGATGCAACATCTATTTAGGTAATTGTAAGTTAGTGTTGATTCAAATCAAATTTTCGGTGAATCCCCTTCATACTTAAATTTCACAGGGTACTTCAGTCCAATTACCTATAAAGGCAATTCTGAATAGCACAATAAAAAATCCTGAATATATTAGTCTAATATAACAATTTTTTTATAGCAAGGTGCACTGAATCTAATCTATAATGGAATACAGCAACCGCTCAAAAGCTACGAATTAATCGCCGATCGAAAAAGGAATAGTAAAAACGAACAAAGAAAAGGAAATCAAGCAAATGCCAGAAGTGGAAAGTAAAAAACAGAAGTGGGCAAAAACATGAAAAAGCATATACACACCTGGTTACTAACAAGCTGGTGAGGCTGAAGAAGAGGATCAGTAAGTGACCGCGCCCTAGAGCTAGAGCTACGCGGCAGCGGTTGATTCTTCTTGGAGTTCAAATTCGGATACCGAAGCGAAGTCGAACGATCAAAAGGAACAGCGCCGCCTCCGCCTCCGCCGTTTTGCAGCTGCTGCTGGAACAGAATCGCGGCGGCGAGAGCTCGTTCCTGAATGAGGGAATCGTCTCTCTTCGTCGATCGATTCCTAGACCACCTGTTGCTTCCGTTGACGGCACCGCCACTAACGGCAGCAGCCGCCGATTGATTCGTTAAACGCCTGGATGTTGGCCGCTTCTTCACGGTGGAATTCCGTGAGAGACATAAACCCATTTCCGATTGATTGTATGTTCACATGCAAATGGTTAATACAGGAATATGTACAATAAGAAATGCGTTTACGTACAAGTATCTGATGCTTGCGCAAAGCAGTTGAGAGTTGAGCGAGAAGAAGATGGTTACCAGTTCCGCTATTGCTTTATTTGCTTAGAACTGTTTTTGTCTGTAAAGGTGATAAAATGCGTGGAGACTGGAGTGGATATGAAGATGGCCATGATTTTGATTTTTATTACTAAACTAACCTCGGTTTAACAACCACATTTCTTACTACGTAATTTTTTCATTTTATGTACCGGAAATTTCGGGTAGTGCTTTATGCTTGTTACCCCAAATTCATTATTCTTTCTTTTGTTACATAAAAATTATTTTACTTATTTCATTTTACACAAAAATAACTTTGATCATTTTTAGTTAAAAAATCCACTTAAAATGTAAAAGAAAATGATAAAAAATAATCCTTATATTTGGAGTAAATTCAAAATGGACCCTTAAATATACTCCTTAGCTATTTTGAACCCATAAAGTTATCAAAAGTGAGCGCTTTTGAGTTTTGTCGAATATTTAATAAACTCTGCTTATTAAGTATACTGAAAACTAAAATTTAGTTAACTAGAATTACAAATATAGTCCCACCAAATCCAGTGGTGGACCAAAAAATTTAAAATCATAGATGTCGTGTTACTTTTTCACGACCCAAATTCTCACTCGTCGTGATGACGTCTATTTCAATACTAGGCAAGCCGACAATCTCAATAAACTCCCATATCTTTTAAGTTTAAAAACATAATGATTAAATTCAACGGAAGAAAACTCATAAATACATATATAAACAGTCCCAAAACCCGGTGTCACTGAGTAAGTGAACATCTAATATGAATACAAGTTTGAAAAATACGGTCTATAATAGTCTGAGACCAAATACAGTAAGCAAGGAGATAGGGAAGGAGAGGCAAAGTCTGCGAAACACGGCAGCTACCTCAGAATCTCCGAAAAGTCAATTGTGCGAAAGAATCAACACTCGCTATGTCCGGGAATACCTGGATCTGCACACGAAGTGCAGGGTGCAGTATGAGTACAACCAACTCAGCAAGTAACAATAATAAATAAGGAACTAAAGATAGAGACGAGCTACACAGTTATAGTTCATTTTCAGTAATTCTAGCAAAGAATAGACATGCTTTCAAATCCGACAGTTTAAGTTAAATCAATTTTTATACAGTTCAAGTTCATGTAATCAGGATATAAAATCTTTCAGAGATTTCACAACAATGACAGATAGCAACTAAGTGCAACAACAAATGAAAATCAAGTATAGTCTCTCAGGGCAACAGTCACTCAACTCGTCACAACGGCTTAACCACTCGACTCTCAGCCCTCAGCACTCACACTCAATGGGTACCGGCGCTCACTGGGGGTGTAGCGACTCCAGAGGGGCTCCTACAACCCAAGTGCTATAATCCGCACGGATAACTCATGTGCTGCATGGACAACTCACGTGCTATAATATACACACCTCACCGACAGGCCCTCGGGCTTACTCAGTCATCAACCTCTCTAGTCTCTCGGGCTCTCGAAAATCACAAAGATCAACCCAAACAAAGATAACATAATGTATCAACAAAAATCAAGAAAGACTAAGATATGATACACAAGTAAAAATCATGACTGAGTACAAGACAACAATTAGCAAATAATTCAACAAGTACGCGACCTCTACGGGTCCCAACAGTACTATCACATAGCCTAAGCATGATTTACAGTCAAATTTCTTTAACACATAGAGAGCGTATAGCTAATAACAAGTTATTCAAATTTATATTTTCACAAGACGGACCAAGTCACAATCCCCTCAGTGCACGCCCGCCATCTAGCATGTGCGTTACCTCCAAAATAATCACATGACATAAAATCCGGGGTTTCATACCCTCAGAACCAGATTTAAAATTGTTACTTACCTAAAACTGTAAAATTCTTATTCCACTAAGCCTTTGCCTCGTGAATTGGCCTCCAAACGTCTCGAATCTAGCCAAAAATAATTCGATTCAGTTAATAAAATTTATTGGAATTAATTCCATTAGAAAATGCTAATTTTTAATAAAAAAACCGAAATTTAGCTCAAAAATCGTCCATGGGGCCCACGTCCCGGAACCCGACAAAAGTTATAAAATTCGAAAGCTCATTCAACCACGAGTCTAACCATACCAATTTTACCAAAATTCGACCTCAACTCGACCCTCAAATCTTCAATTTAAACCAGGAGGGTTTTCTAAATTTTCCAAGTTGACTCACCCCAATAAATGATAAAAACAATCATGGATTCGGGTAATTTAACCAATATTAAGTTAAGAACACTTACCCCGTTATTTTCCTTGAAAATTTCCCAAAAATTGCCTCTTCCCGAGCTCCAATCCATCAAAAATAAAAAATGGGACAAAGTCCCATTTTCAAAACTTAAACTCTCTGCCCAGTCATTTGCTCTACGCGATGGCGAACAATCACACGCGATAGCGAAGTACAATTTTCCGCTGCCCAAATTTTAACCCTACGTCGCGAACTTTTTCACGCGATCGCGAAGTTCACTCTCACAAGCCTACGCGATCGCAGACTCGTCCACGCGATTGCAAAGCACAAAACGCGTGACCTCTATTTCTACTCCACTTACTCTACGCGAACACAACCATAGCCATGCGTTCGCGAGTCACAAAATCCCAGAGCTACGCAATCGCATCCCTCTTCACGCGATTGCGTAGAACAAAACTCAGCAGCCCCCAATTAACCCTACGGGATCGCGGATATCCCCACACGATCGCATAGAACAAAACCTCCACTGACCAACTAAGCCTGCGCAATCGCAGACACATTCATGCGATCACGTATAAGGAAATCAGATAGACACATCAGAAAATTCCAGCAGCTGTTTAATTTTAAATTTTGATCTGTTAACCATCCGAAACTCACTCGAGGCCCCCGGGACCTCAGCCAAATATACCAACAAGTCCTAAAACATCATAGGAACTTAGTCGAATCTTCAAATCACATCCAACAATAATAAAAACACGAATCACACATAGATTCAAGCCTAATGAACTTTGAAACTTTCAATTTCTACAAACGACGTCGGAACCTATCAAATCACGTCCGATTGACCTCAAATTTTGCACATAAGTCATAAATGACATAACGGAGGTATTCTAATTTTCAGAATCGTATTCCGACCCTGATATAAAAAAGTCACCCCCGGTCAAACTTCCCAAAAATTTAACTTTCGCCATTTCAAGCCTAATTCCTCTACCGACCTCCAAAAAATAAATTCGGACACGCTCCTAAGTCTAAAATTACCATACGGAGCTATTGAAATCATAAAAATTCAAATTCGAGGTCGTTTACATATAAGTCCACATCGAGTCAACTTTTCTAACTTAAAATTTCAATTATGAAACTATGTGTCTCGTTTCACTCCGAATTCCTTTCGGACCCGAACCAACTAACCCGGTAAGTCATAAAATAATTGTCAAGAATAAATTGAGCAGTAAATGGGGGAACAAGGTTATAATACTAATAACGACCGGCCGAGTCATTACATTCCCCCATCTTAAATAAACATTCGTCCTCAAACGAGTTTAGAATCATACCTGGAGTCTCAAATAGGTGTGGATATTTGTACCGCATCTCCTGCTCAATCTCCCAAGTAGCTTCTCCGACTGGCTGGCCTTTCCTCTATACCTTCACTGATGTTATGTTCTTTGACCTCAGCTTTCGAACCTGTCGGTCTAAAATAGCCACCGGCTCCACATCATAAGTCAAATTACCGTCCAACTATACTGTACTAAAATCCAGAATATGAGACGGATCCCCAACATACTTTCGGAGCATGACATGGAACACTGGATGAACACCTGATAGACTAGGTGGCAAAGCAAGTTCATAAGCCATCTCTCCAATCTTCTTAAGTATCTCAAAAGGTCCAGTATACCGAGGGATCAACTTGCCCTTCTTCGTGAACCTCAACACGCCTTTCATGGGTGAAATCGTGAGTAGAACCTTATCCCCAACCATGTAAACAACATCACGAACCTTCCTATCGGCATAACTCTTCTGTCTAGACTGCGTCGTGCGAAGATGTTCCCGAATCACTTTGACCTTCTTTAAAACATCCTGAACCAAGTCAGTACCCAATAACCTAGCCTCACCCCGGATTAAACCAACCCACCTGGGACCGACATCGTCTCTTATACAAAGCCTTATACGGAGCCATCTGAATACTTGACTAGTAGCTATTATTATAAGCAAACTTCGCGAGTGGCAGAAATTGATCCCAAGACCCCCCAAAATCAATGACACAAGCACGTAGCATATCCTCTATTATCTGAATAGTGCACTTGGGCTGTCCGTCCGTCTAAGGATGAAATGTTGTACTCAACTGAAGCTGTGTGCCCAATTCTCGCTGCAATGCTCTCCAAAACTATGATGTAAACTGTTTGCCCCGATCTGAAATGATGGACACTGGCACACCGTGTAGGCGGAAAATCTCGCGGATATAAATCTTAGCCAACCGCTCCGAAGAATAATTGGTACCAACTGGAATAAAATGCGCGGACTTAGTCAATCGATCTACAATCACCCAAACCGCATCAAACTTCCTCAAAGTCCATGGAAGCCCAACTACGAATTCCATGGTAATACGCTCCCATTTACACTCCGGAATTTCAAGTCTTTGAAGTAATCCTCCCGGTATCTGATGCTCGTACTTTACCTGTTGACAATTTAAACACCGAGCTACAAATCCAACTACATCTTTCTTCATTCGTCTCCACCAATAGTGTTGCCTCAAATCCTCATACATCTTCGCGGCACCTGGATGAATAGAGTACCGCGAACTATGAGCTTCCTGGAGAATCAGCTCACACAAATCATCTATACTAGACACACATAGCCTGCCCTGCATCTGTAATACACTGTTATCTCTAGTAGTGACTTCCTTGGTATCACCGTGCTAAACCGTGTCCTTAAGGACAAGCAGATGTGGATCATCATAATGGCGCTCTCTGATACGATCATATAAAGAAGATAGAGAAACCACACAATCCAAAGCTCGATTCGGCTCGAAAACATCCAATCTAACAAACTGGTTGGCCAAAGCCTGAACATCCAAGGCTAAAGGCCTCTCTGTTACCGGTAAGTATACTAAGCTGCCCAAACTCTCCGCCTTACGACTCAAGGCATCGGCCACTACATTGGCCTTTACGGGATGATAGAGAATGGTATCATAATCCTTAAGCAACTCTAACCATCTCTGCTGCCGCAAATTAAGATCTTTCTGCTTGAACAGATGCTGTAGACTCCGGTGATCGGTATAAACCTCACAATGGACACCG
This sequence comes from Nicotiana tomentosiformis, assembly GCF_000390325.3. Lineage (NCBI taxonomy): Eukaryota > Viridiplantae > Streptophyta > Magnoliopsida > Solanales > Solanaceae > Nicotiana > Nicotiana tomentosiformis. Next base: position 89,427,713 of record NC_090813.1, read on the forward strand.
TACAAATAGTTCCGCCAAATCTTCAAGGCATGAACAATAGCTGTTAACTCAAGGTCGTGGACTAGATAATTCTTCTCATGTACCTTAAACTGTCTGGACGCATAGGCAATCACCCCACCATCTTGCATCAGCACTGCATCGAGACCAATATGCGACGCGTCACAATACACAGTATAAGACTCTAAACCTGTAGGCAACACCAATACTGAAGTTGTAGTCAAATTTATTTTGAGCTTCTGAAAGCTCTCTTCACATTCATCCGACCACCTTAACGGAGCACCTTTCTGGGTCAATTTAGTCATAAGCGTTGCAATAGATGAGAAACCCTCCACAAAGCGACGATAATAACTTGCCAAGCCGAGAAAACTCCGAATCTCAGTAACTGAAGATGGTCTGGGCCAACTCTGAACTGCCTCTATTTTCTTCGAATCCACCTTAATCCCTTCACTGGACACCATGTGTCGCAATAATGCCACTGAATTAAGCCAGAACTCACACCTAGAGAATTTGGCATAAAGTCTCTCCTCTCTCAATCTTTGTAATACAATACCCAAGTGTTGTGCATGCTCCTCCTGGCCACGTGAGTACACCAAGATATCATCAATAAATACTACGACAAATGAATCAAGATATGGATGAAATACATTATTCATCAAATGCATAAATATTGCTCGGGCATTGGTTAGCCCAAAAGATATCACAAGAAATTCATAGTAGCCATAACGAGTTTTGAATGCCGTCTTTAGAATATCCGAATCCCGAATATTTAACTGGTGATACCCATATCTCAAATCAATTTTAAAGAATACCCTCGCTCCCTGAAGTTGGTCAAATAAGTCATCAATACGCGGCAAGGGATATTTATGCTTGATTGTAACTTTGTTCAACTGCCTATAATCGATGCACATACGCATAGTACCATCTTTATTTTTCACAAACAGAACCGATACACCCCAAAGTGACACACTAGGCCTAATAAATCCCTTTTCAAGGAGTTCCTGAAGTTGCTCTTTCAATTCTTTTAACTCAGCTGGTGCCATACGATACAGAGGAATAGAAATGGGTTGAGTGCCCTGCACCAAGTCAATACCGAAATCAATATCTATGTCGGGTGGCATACCCGGCAGGTTTGCAGCAAAATACATCCGGAAAGTCTCGCACGACCAGTACTGAATCAATAATAGAAGTATCTACATCAACATCTCTCACAAAGGCCAAATATGACAAACATCCATTTCCAACCATACATTGGGCCTTCAAATAAGAAATTACACTACTAGGAACAAAATCTAGAGAACTTCTCCATTCAACCTTTGGCAACCCCGGCATCGTCAACGTCACAGTTTTTGCATGACAGTACAGAATATCATGACATCGAGACAACCAATCCATCCTAGGAATACATCAAAATCAACCATATCGAGTAATAAGAGATCAACTCTAGTCTCCAGTTCTCCAATAGTTACCACACACGACCGATACACACGGTCTATAGTAATAATATCGCCCACTGGTGTAGACACACAAACAGGTAAAACTAAGGACTCACGGGGCATGTCCAGATAATAAACAAAATACAATGATATATATAAATAAGTGGATCCAGGGTCAAATAATATAAAAGGCTCCTTGTGGCACACTGAAGCAATACCTGTGATCACTGCATCTGAAGCAACAATATCTGGCCTGTCAAGAAACTATAGAATCAGGCCTGACCACCACCCGACTGGCCTCCCTCTCTCGGGCGACCCCTAGATGCCTGACCCCCAACCCGAGCTGGCTGGGCGGGTGGTGTAACTGCTGGTGCTGGTGCCGTTAGTTGAGAACTCTGTTGTAGAGCCTCATTCAACAGCCTAGGACAATCTCTCTTGAAATGACCCAATTCTCCGCACTCGAAACAACCCCTCCTCTTACGGAACTGCTGCTCTTGATAACCCGAAGAATTACCTGTAGAAGCCTAATCGGACGAGGCATGATGAGAACTCTGTGCTGGTAGTGCACTAAATGAAGACTGGACTGAGTGAGCACTGTAAGAACCGTGGCTAGCTGATGTACCATGATGAGGTAGACGAGTCGCCTGAGCGTGTCTGAAAGAACGACCCCTTTCGAGGTAAAACTGACCCCCTGAAGGAACACCGCTGAAATCACATGAACCATGATGCCTCTTAGCCTCCCTCTCAACCCGCTCTTGACTGCGAACCATCTTAATCTGACGAGCAATGTCGACCACCTCGTCGAAATTAGCACCAAACACTCTTTCTCTAGTCATGAGTAATCGTAGCTGAAAAGTGAGGCCCTCTATAAACCTCCTAATCCTTTTCTCTGTCTGTGGGAATCAACTAGATTGCATGACGGGCAAACTCTGAAAATCTCATCTCATACTGTGTCACAGACATATCACCCTGACGAAGCTGCTCGAACTACTTGTGCAGCTCCTCTCTTCGGGACTGAGGCACGAACTTCTCCAGGAATAGACCAGAGAACTACTGTCAGGTAAGGGGTGCTGCACCGACCGGCCTACTTCTCTCGTAAGCCTCTCACCAACTGAAGGCAGCCCCAGAAAACTGAAAAGTAGTGAACGAGACCCCGTTAGTCTCCAGAATACCCGTTGTCCGAAGTATCTGTTGACACTTATCTAGAAAACCCTGAGCGTCTTCTGACTTTGTGCCACTGTATGGTGGAGGTCGAAGCCTCTCAAATCTCTCAAGTTTTCTCTGCTCATCGTCTGCCATAAAAGGATCTACCGGGGCCAAAGCAGCTGCAGTCGGCTGGGCTGGTAGTGCCCCCGATATATGAAGTCTATGTACTATCTGGTCTGGAGTACGGGCAACAAGGGTATGAGTACCTCCCCCGACCTGAGAAGTGGCAGGTGCGGCCTAATCCGAAACCACCTGAGCAAGACTAGTACAAACTATCAATATATGGGCCAGAGCCTCCTGAAGACCTGGAATCACAATAGGTGTAGCTGGTGCTTGAGGTAGTCTTACCGGCTCAACTGTATCAGGAATCTGCTCTTGAACTGGAGCAACTAGTGGTACTACAGCTGCTGCTCCAACTACTGCACGAGCTATACCTCGACCTCTACCTCGGCCACGGCCTCTACCACGGCCTCGGCCTCTCGCGAGCCTAACTGGTCGCACTAGTGGCTGGTTTTCCGATCCGGTAGTACGTGTCCTCACCATTTATGAGAGAATAGCATAACAAAAATTTAGTTTTCGGAATCAACAAATTCGCATGACAGAATACAAGACATTCAAATTTTCTAAAGGGTTTTGCAGCCTCTCGCAGATAAGTACAGACGTCTCTGTAGCGATCCGCAAGACTCTGCGAAACCTGCTCGTGACTTGTGAGACCTATGTAACCTAGGCTCTGATACAAACTTGTCACGACCCAAAATCTCACTCGTCGTGATGATCTCAATACTAGGCAAGCCGACAATCTCAATAAACTCCCATATCTTTTAAGTTTAAAAACATAATGATTAAATTCAGCGGAAGAAAATTCACAAATACATATATAAACACTTTCAAAACCTGGTGTCACTGAGTACGTGAGCATCTAATATGAATACAAGTCTGCAAAATATGGTCTATAATAGTCTGAGACCAAATACAGTAAATAAGGAGATAGGGAAGGAGAGGCAAGGTCTACGAAATACGACAGCTACCTCAAAATCTCCGAAAAGTCAACCGCGGGAAAGAATCAACACCTGCTATGTCCGGGAACACATGGATTTGCACACGAAGTGTAGGGTATAGTATGAGTACAACCAACTCAGCAAGTAACAATAATAAATAAGGAACTGAAGATAGTGACGAGCTACACAATTATAGTTCATTTTTAGTAATTCCAGCAAAGAATAGACATGCTTTCAAATCCGGCAGTTTAAGTTAAATCAATTTTTATACAGTTCAAGTTCATGTAATTTAGATATAAAATCTTTCAGAGATTTCACAACAATGACAGATAGCAACTAAGTGCAACAACAAATGAAAAACAAGTATAGCCTCTCAGGGCAACAATCACTCAACTCGTCACAACGACTCAATCACTTGGCTCTCAACCCTCAACACTCACACTCAATGGGTACCCGCGGTCACTGGGGGTGTACAGACTCTGGAGGGGCTCCTACAGCCCAAGCGCTATAATCCGCACGGATAACTCATGTGTTGCACGGACAACTCACGTGCTATAATATCCCGCACAGATAACTCACGTGCTGCACGGATAATTCACGTGCTATAATATCCATACCTCACCGACATGCCATCGGCCTTACTCAGTCATCAACCTCTCTAGTCTCTCGGGCTCTCGAAAATCACAAAGATCAACCCAAACAAAGATAACATAGTATATCAACAAAAATCAAGAAAGACTTAGATATGATACGCAAGTAAAAATCATGACTGAGTACAAGACAATAATTAGCAAATAATTCAACAAGTACGCGACCTCTGCAGGTCCCAACAGTACTATTACATAGCCTAAGCATGATTTAGTGTCAAATTTCTTTAACACATAGAGAGCATATAGCTAATAACAAGTCATTCAACTTTACAGTTTTACGGGACGGACCAAGTCACAATCCCCTCGGTGCACGCCGCACGCTCGTCACCTAGTATGTGTGTCACCTCTAAAATAATCACATGACACAAAATCCAGGGTTTCATACCCTCATGACCAGATTTAAAACTGTTACTTACCTCAAACCACGAAATTCTTATTCCGCTAAGTCTTTGCCTCGTGAATTGGCCTCCAAACGCCTCGAATCTAGCAACAAATAATTTGATTCAGTCAATAAAATTTATTGGAATTAATTCTATAAGAAAATGCTATTTTTTCATAAAAATCCAAAATTTAGCTCATTCAACTTAAAATTTATTGGGACCCACGTCTCGGAACCCGACAAAAGTTACAAAATCCGAAAGCTCATTCAACCACGAGTCTAACCACACCAATTTTACCAAAATCTGACCTCAACTCGACCCTCAAATCTTTAATTTAAACCAAGAGGGTTTTCTAAATTTTCCAACTTGATTCACCCAACAAATGATAAAAACAATCATGGATTCAGGTAATTTAACCAATATTGAGTTAAGAACACTTACCCCATTATTTTCCTTGAAAATCTCTCAAAACTCGCCTCTTTCCGAGCTCCAATCCGTCAAAAATAAAAAATGGGATGAAGTTCCATTTTCAGAACTTAAACTCTCTGGCCAGTCATTTGCTCTACGCGATTGCGAACAATCACACGCGATCGCGAAGCACAGTTTTCCACTGCCTAGATTTAACCCTACGCGATCACGGACTTTTTCACACGATCGCGAAGCTCACTCTCACAGGCCTACGCGATCGCGGACTCGTCCATGCGATCGCGAAACACAAAATGCGTGACCTCTATTTCTGCTCCACTTAAGTCACTAAATCCCAGATCTACGCGATCGCATCCCTCCTCACGCGATCGAGTTGAACAAAACTCAGCAGCCCCCAATTAACCCTACGTGATCGCGGATATCCCCACGCGATCGCATAGAACAAAACCTTTACTGCTCAACTAAGCCTACGCAGTCGCAGACACATTCATGCGATCGCGTATAAGGAAATCAGATATAGACATTAGAAAATTCCAGCAGCTGTTTAAATCTAAATTTTGATCTGTTAACCATCCGAAACTCACCCGAGGCCCCCGGGACCTAGCCAAATATACCAATAAGTCCTAAAATATCATACGAACTTAGTCGAGTCTTCAAATCACATCCAACAACACTAAAAATGCGAATCACAAATAGATTCAAGCCTAATGAACTTTAAAATTTCTAATTTCTACAAACGACGCCGGAACCTAACAAATCACGTCCGATTGACCTTAAATTTTGCACACAAGTCATAAATGACATAACAGAGGCATTTCAATTTTCAGAATCGGATTCCGACCCTGATATAAAAAAGTTACCCCCGGTCAAACTTTCCAAAAATTTAACTTTCGCCATTTCAAGCCTAATTCCTCTACCGACCTCCAAAAATTTTTTCCAGACATGCTCCTAAGTCCAAAATTACCATACGGAGCTATTGAAATTATCAAAATTCAAATCCGAAGTCGTTTACATATAAGTCCACATCCGGTCAACTTTTCTAACTTTAATGTTCAATTATGAGACTAAGTGTCTCGTTTCACTCCGAATTCCTTCCGGACCCGAACCAACTAACCCGGTAAGTCATAAAATAACTGTAAAATATAAATTAAGCAGTAAATAAGGGAACATGATTATAATACTAAAAAACGACTGGCCAGGTCGTTACATAGTAATAAATGGTAATAAATGACATTTAAGTAAATAGGGAGAATGATTCCTTATATCTTTGACACATATCCCTAACAAATTCTAATAGTACAAGTCCAGAGAATATTCACTAAAATATTCTTATGAGGAGAATATTCACTAGAATATTATCTTTAATGTCTTATTTTGAAAACCAGTCGTTGCTATCCCATTGACGATGCTCGACCTCGACCATCACTGTCTTCTTTACCACGAACCTCGCTATCCCCTGTCATATACATGTATAAAGGTGGATGATCACTCATAAAAAATACTCCAAAAATTTCCATCAAGGGAAAAGGAAAACAGAAAAGGAGAAATAGAACGGAACGTGTGTAGGATTTCGGGGGAGCCAATTGGATTTAAGGATTATCATGGGCATGGAAGTTATACATTTGTCATTCGTACATATATTTAATCATAATTAAGAGACATATAATTTCGCCTTAATATTTAGCTGCATATAAGTATTTGCATATATAGCTCTTTTAAATTTATATTGTGCTTACAGTTCGTTTACATTATTTCTTTTTTTATTTATTATATTCGACAACCTACAAATTTCTCGTTCTTCTGACAATAAATTATCTGAAATTAAGTACAAAATCTATCATATTGCTATCTCCCGTAAATATTAGGAGTAAATGCTAAGGAATATATGAACAAATCGATAACAATTTTAGTTGCGGGAAGGTCTCATTAATTTAAATTGAAATGTGAAGAAATTGCTTTTTTAGGGAGAGAGACGTAACGTTTTAAAGTAGGAGTTTGCTGATCCAAGTATACGACTCCTGCTTTTTCCCACTAACTTGCTCGTGTGACCTCAAAAAAGCACCTTTTCCCTGTTCTAAACAAACACACCTCAAAAGCTTTTCTTCTTTTCTCAGCACGGCTCTTTACATCTCATTTTACTTAGTAATTTATTCTTGCTTTTTTCTGTCTGCCTTTAATCTAATCTCGCAGCAAGATTCTTGCTTAATTAGTCTAGTACTAGTATTATGTCTCAATTGTTTAGGTCAATATACTACTACTGATGTTAGGTACTAAAATTTAAGGACTAAATAAATCTAGCAGCAAAACTGAGGAGGCAGGCAACTAGGCAACTAGGTTCTGGCCGGTTAGTAATGGGGAGCAGAAAATGACGCTGTTGATTCCATCAGATGTCAGCATTTACTGAAAACAATGAAAGCACAATAAAGTGATAAACCATTATTCATCTTTAAGTGGTCTGGTACAAAAGATTATTCTTTTTTTCCGCAACCAGCCAAATATACCTCTCAACTTTCGAAAATGGTCTAAGAATACCCTTCGTTATATTATTGGGTTATCTATACCTCTTCAGTCATACTTTGGGTTCAAATATACCCTTCATTTAAACGGAGTGACACATGTCATCGTGATATTGGTCAATTTTAAATATCTCCTAATTAATTAAAAAGACTCATTACCCATACCCGAAAAATAATTTTTTAAAGCAATTTGTTTTTTTGTTTTTCCTTGAAAAAAATGAAATTATTTTTACTAAAAACTGAAAAAAACGAAAATATTTTTTTTTTTCAGTTTTTACAAAAAAACTGCTTTAGAAAAAACTGAAAAATATTTTCTAAAATAATATTTTTGTAAAAACTGGAAAAAAAAAAGAGCTGAAAATCAATTTTCTAAAGCAACTTTTTTTGTAAAACCTGAAAAAAACTGAATTGTTTTTACTAAAAACTGAAAAAAACAAAAATATTTTTTTTCTCCAGTTTTTTACAAAAAACCTACTTTAAAAAAAGCTGGAAAATATTTTCTAAAACGATATTTTTGTAAAAAATAAAAAAAAAACTAAAAAACAATTTTCTAAAGCAATATTTTTGTAAAACTGAAAAAATAAATATTTACTTTTTTCCAGTTTTTAATTAAAAATATTTCAGTTTTTTCCAGTTTTTAATTGCTTTAGAAAATTGCTTCTTTTTTTTTTTCCAGTTTTTACAAAAATATTGTTTGATAAAATATTTTTCAGTTTTTTTAAAGCAGTTTTTTTGTAAAAACTGAAAAAAAAATATTTTCGTTTTTTTTCAGTTTTTAGTATATTTTTTTTAGTTTTTTCCAGTTTTTATAATAATAAAAAAAAATCGGGTATGAGTATTGTGTCTTTTTAATTAATTAGGAGATATTTAAAATTGATCAACAAAACTATAACATGTGTCCCTCCTTTTAAATGAGGGGTATATTTGAACCCAAAATATGACTACAGAGGTATAGATAACCGAATATTATAATGAAGATATTCTTATATCGTTTTTTAAAGTAGATGTTCTTTTTTATCAAAGCGATTTTGTCAACTACCCACATCGTCTGTCTATTCGTTTCAGCATTCATTTAGCCGTTTCTTCAAACAGCTGGTCGGCAACCCTTTTCTTTTCAGTGTACGGCTAATTATTGAGGCAAGATTCCAAGATCAACTCATTTTCAGTTACTAGCCGGTGGTTGGGTTAGGAATTGCCTAAAAGATATTCAAATTTTAAACAAGTTAATAATTTTTTTGTCAATGAATGATGTGTTAAAATTTTAAAATCAAACTATGCAATATTTAGCTAAACAATAAAAAAAAAAAGTTAATACCTTCAAATCCGCCTAAACTATACAATATTTGTCAGTTTCCTACCTAAACTTAGGGGTGTACATGAGTCGGGTTAGTTCGGATTTTCTAATTACAAAACCAAACCAATTGTATCGGGTTATTAAATCTAAATACCAAACCAAACCAATAATAAAAGTCGGATTTTTTAATCTCAGTTTTTCTCGGGTTTTTAGGGTTTTTGGGTTTTTTCGATTTTTTTTCCCATAAAGTCTTCATAGCACAAAACGTAAAATTTGTACTCCAAATATTTCTTTAATCCTAGTAAGACATAACTATATAAGGTATTTTTCAATAAAATAACATAAATATGAGATGAGTCATGGTATTGTACTAAAATATTCAACAATAAAGATAATAAAATCGCATAAAATAAATATTATTAATAAGTCATAATGAAAATAAATATAATTTAAAATTATGACTACTAAGTACTATTATTTACATGACTAACCACTAAAAAAATAATAAGTTATACATTTTATCTAAACCATTGAAAAACTAAAAAATAGATATCTAACACTATTTTCATTCATAGTACAATTGAATTGAATGTCGTTTATTAGCATTAGTATTGATTTGATTTTGGTTTGAGATTTATTTGAGTTACTAACATTTATGAACTATAAAACTTATTGGAGCATCCAAAAATTATAAGCCCAAGCTTGAAATAATACGTTAAAAGATAAAAATATGAAAAAGCTTAAAAAATATTTATAAACTACACAACCATAAATATTTTTATGTATTAAATATATTTAAAATTTTTATACATATAATGTCGGGTTGGTTTGGTTTCGGTTTGACTTTTAAAGTTAAAACCAAATCAAACCAAACCAAATATGGTCAGTTTTTTTTCCAGCACCAAATCAAATCAAACCAAACCATAGTCGAAGTTTTTTTTCTCGGTTTGACTCGGATTATCGGGTTGGGGCAATTTGCCTATTTCATTTGTACACCCCTACCTAAACTATCATCTGTCCCTGAAAACCACCTGAACTATATCTCTTTCATAATAAAACCTCCCCGTCTCATTCTTACTAATGCGTGGGATACACACTTTAAATAATTTTTAAAACCTGCTATGTGGCAATCAACGTGGATATTTAATTACGTTAATCTTAAAAACATATTTAATTAATATATGTTAATCTAATTACGTAAAAAAAGAGAGTATTTTGTTACACTAGTCTGTCATTTACTCCTCTCAAAGTATGGTCTCTTTGCTTTCATCGGAAATGAGAGACACCTTCTCTAAGTAGCGATTCTCTTCATTAATTAGGGTTTCTACCATCGATTTCTCTGTCTATTGTTGATGCTATTCGAATTTGGGATTAAATTTAGGATTTTGTCATTGTTTGTTGAGATTTGTAATTTTTATCAATAAACAAAGATAGAGAAGAAGAAGAAGAAGAACAGAAACAGAGAAGATGAGTAAGTATTCAAATATTGAATTCTCTGTCCTAACTCTCTTCTTGTCTTGTTATTAGTAATTTGTTTTCTCGATGCTACTTTGGATTTGTCTTTTGTGTTCCTTCTTTCAAATAAATTTGGGTAAGAATGAATGATGGATAAAACGAGAAAGATAAGAAATAAACTCAATAATACAGAGAGAGAGAGAGAGAGAGAGAGAGAGAGAGAAAAAGAGAGAGAGAGAATTTCAAATGGATTAAGATGAAGAAATGGAGAATAAAAGTGAAAAAATGGAGAAGAAAGATGAAAGAATGGAGAAGAAATGTATAATATGAAGAAAAAGAGGAGAACATATATTCTTTAAAAAAAGGGGCTAATTAGCCGTTAGTTGCTGTCAGGAGGGCCCATTTTAATGGGTATTATCACCCTTCACGTGCTCTTAGGAGTTTTATTTCACACAATATGCCACATAAGCAGGGGGAGGGGGGGAGGAGAGGGGAGAGACACCAGTATATAGTGGGGGGAGGGGAGGGGGTTTTATTTCAGTTTAATTTCATATTGTGGGATTTGAAAAAATAGTATATACACAAACTTTATTCTTATTTTGTGCAGATAGAGAGACGGTTTCCAATATACTCTTGTCATAAGTTAGGAGGTAGGACCTCTGTATAAAAAAAGTCTTTTCTTTTGATTAGTCTTTCAATTAATATTGAATGCTTCCTCCGAGTTTCCAACGCTTGTCAAAGTCCATATTAACCTTATGTCCGTGATGGGCGTTCGTTTTTTTTCCCGCCGTGATGGCATGTTATTACAATATGAAAAAAACAAAAAACGCAAAGGACTAACATGTCTACAACGTAGGCATTTTACACAAAACCCAAATGCCGCGGAGATGCTACTAAAGAAGAGAAAAGAAAGAAAGAAAAAATAGCAAATAGCCTGATTCAGATCCCTTAATATAATGTTAGTTTTTATTCCTTCCGTCTGAAAATTTCACCAAAGGATATAGTACAGCGGATGAGGTTGCTTTTTTCTTAATCAGAAGTTTCGGGTTCGAGCCACGAATAAACAAAAATTCTTGGTACACAGTGTAAATTCGGATATAGTCGAACTCCAATATGAGTACGGGACACCGGGCGAGTAAACAAACAAAAAAAAAAGAAGTCGAAGAGGTGGAAAGCTAAAGCTAGTGGTAACCACTTCCATACATAAAGGCTAACCCTAGCCTTTTTCCCCTTTAGCTCACTTCCCAGCTACCCAGTTCATAACTTTATGTCCAATAAAATATTACGGTAATAAATTCATATCCTTTCTTATACTCTTATACACCTCTTCTGATTGCTTCTGAGTTCTGCCTCTCATTTGGGAATTTTAGATTAATCCTTGCTTTTCTGGCTTTCTTAATTAAATATTTTATGCTCATGATCCTGAAGTTATTAATAGGGATCAAAGTAATGAGAGTTAGGAAAACAAGCAAACTTAAAATAAATAAAAAATTAGTTAACTAATCAATTGAAAAAAAGAGAGACGAGATCATATGAGCCATGAGGCATCATTGTAATATAGCTAAATTTCCCACCTAGGATTAACAAGTAATTTGCAATGGCCTGTGATGAAATAATTAAAAAAAAGAAGACATTTTAAAAAAATCTCTATCTCTGACATGGTGAGTTAGCCCAGTGGCGTGGCCGCCCTTCGCCAAATGTGGTCCAGGCGCACATCCTTTGCCCAAAAATTATATTGCGTATATAAGTTAAATATTATTTTTTATATATTATATTATATTTTTAATATTCTTAACACATTTGAGTAAAGTAGACCATCGGTTCAGGGTGTTCAAAGTAACGTATTGTTTACGGGTTCAAAGTTTCGCCCATTTAATTTGCCAAAACTAAACAGAGACCACTGTGTGGTCTATTTGTTTCTTCTTCCATATAAAAAAATTTCTAATAAAATAACTCTTAAAATTTAAAATTTGTGTAGAAATAAGCAACTAATCTTAAAAGTAATTTTGTACCTAAAAGTTATTTTTTAAATAAATTTTATAATTTAAAAGTCAAACTCTACAAATTTTTTTTAACAAAAGCTCTCTACAAACTACAAATCCTCTCGACTCTCTCTTTCCTTTGGTTTTATGCTTGCTTTTATTAGTAAAATTTTTATTGTTGTCTTTTTGTTAATTTAATTTTAATTTATAAAATTATAGTTTTATTAAAAGTTTTTTTAATTATTTAGTTAAATGTTGCGTAATTTGATCTAAAAACTTTGGTACACCATTTACTGAAAAAATAAATTATTAACTTGTTTAAAGTTTGAACGCAGTTAAGAAAATTCCTGACTAATGCCCCGGTTAAATTAGCCTATTGCCCTAATATAGAAAACACTTTGCACGAATGTCTTCTCTTTTCCATATGGCTAAAAGTACTTATTTAAAGTACTTTCAAAAGGCATAGCCTATTTAGTAGGTTTGTTAAAGATGGCGTTTAGTAGATAGGTAGAGATGTGACATAAAGAATATATTATTAATTTATTATACAATGGAACTTAGGCAAGTGAAATATTTAAATTGCTGTGATTAATAGTCAGAATATAATAATTGGAGCACTTCCCAGAGCGCATATTACCATATTCCAGCGAGTATTCGCTCCATAGTATTGTACTACTTAGCAGTATATAAATCTGAAAACTAATTTAATAAATGATCATTCAACTTTTAATAATTTATTTCCAGGAAATTATCACTCAAAACAAAATGAAAAACCAATGATGTATTACATTGGTAAAAGACATCGGGTATTAGGCTTAGTAGAAAATAATTTTTATTTTTGATTAAGTGGTTCTATGTTATCAACAATGGAGGAAGTAAAGTAGTATTCTTTTTTCCAATTAGTCTAAATAGTTTAATAACTCAACTAGTGCTCTTCACTGTAAGAACTTAGTTGCTTAAGTGATTTTATTTACATGACAATGTTATATATATTGTCAGATAGTGGCGCAAGTAGAATTTTTCTCAAGCGGTGTCAATGTTTGAAAAAATGAACAAAAGAATAAATCATAATAATAAGCGGTGTCATTTTCTATATTTATACCCAATAATTTTATCTTTCTATATGTATAATTAATAAAATTCTGGACCAAGCGGTGTCACGTGACACCGCTTGGGAAAGGGTGTGTTCGCCCCTGTCGTCGGATGTCAATAGACTGTTCATGTTTGTCTAGATTGAATTTATCATTTCTGATGGGTATATTCATACAGTTAAATTATTTTTTCGTTACAAATATATTTTACAAATTATGTAAAATTATCCCCAAACACTAATTACATAAGTAATCATCTAACTGCAGTCTGCAAGGGTTCATGAATTAAGCAAAGATATCGTGCCCTTTCCTAAGGCTGCCTCCGATAAAATTATGAATGATTTAGCTGACATTTGAACTTAATTATGCAATTACTTCCATTCTATTTGAACTATTAATCATAGTACTTACTTTACTTTGAATCTATGAACTCTAAATCATAGATATAGTTATAATGTGAATTGGGTTCACGTGCGTCCCAATAAGTTGATAGATCCTTCTTTGTGGTCCATATATACCAAAGTCCACACTATTGGATCTATAAGGTATTATCATGATTTCTCACACCTCTGACTAAAGTACAATTCCCATACATTAGCATCAAAACTTCATTTGCCAACTCTTCAAAATAAATTAGGTCCAGCCATCTCATTATTTAAATTGTTTCTTGCTTTGCTTTTGTATTTATTTTCAATAAAGAAGAAAAAAAGATAAGCTTTTGTATGTAGCTAAACATACAGGTCGTTGCAGAAATGACACCATGTAGTCGTTCTAAAGGGATGATATTTAAGAATTAGTTGATACGTTCTGAATTTTACTTTTTTGGTTCAATTTTTCGGAATACAAATGTCCTGAAATTTAGATTTTTATTTTAAAATCTTAGAACAAATAAGTACCGGCTAATTCCTAAATAACACCCCTAGATGAGCCATTTGATGGATTCACACGAGCCCATAATCATGTGACCGTTCTCTAGAGACCTAACATTTATTGTGCAATACATCATTGTGTTATTATCATCTTTCTAATTTGAGGTTATTTTTCATTGTACGAATTAGAGCAAAACTTACCAATCACAAAATAATAAGAAAATTACATAAAAAGTATTAACCTATTCATCGTACAACAAATTTTATGGCAAGATCAACTCATCTAGAGTTACTAGCTGATGGCTCAATGGCCCATTGTACTCTTCTTCTTTTTTTAAGTCTCTATATTGCCATCTTAATGTAAATTCTCCTTTCTATTTTTTACCAAAATATTCATATGCTAAGAGAAAATAAGATGTTACAAATGCGTATCTCTTTTGGTCAGGGGCGGCCCAAGGGTCAAGCCACTAAAGCAAAGGCTTTAGGCCCCAAATTTTGAGGGCCCCAATTTTTTTTTGTATTCGTATTTGTATTGAGACCCCGACTAATCTAGATTCATACCGCATAAGTCGTAGTAAAAGAGAGAACACGTTTTAACATAATATTTTTAACTACAAGACTCGAACCCAATATATTTAATTAAGGTAAGTTGGATCAAATACATCTCACAACAATCTTTAGAGGCATGATCTAAATATATTGGGTATGTTAAAATAAAAAATAAAATATTTTATAAAAATTCAAGATAACTTTTAATTTAGTAGTGATGTAACTGTTTGAGCAAAAAATGCAGAAAGAGAATCACTCCCCCTAAACCCTTGTCGCGAATATAAAACTTTTCATTATTTAAATTTTACGAGTGACATCATTAGTGAGGTTTCTATATGAATTTGGTTCTATTATCTAAGATCAACAATATCTTAGGAGAGACTAAATTATTTATAAAAAAAACTATTAACAACTGATGTTAGACCAAAATTTTATACTTTTAACATATTATTCGCCCTATATTTTGTTGGTTTAAGTGAGTTATTGTGCGACAATTACGCTAAATTGTGTTGTTCTATGTGTATGAACATCGGAATGAATCATCGATGTTATGATAATTTTTTTTCCCTTCTGAAAGGCCCCAAATTAAAAATTGACTTTAGGCCACCACTCTTCTTGGGCCGCCCCTGCTTTTGGTATGAGCGTGCAAGGAAGATGTATAGAAGAAAAAGAGTGATGAAAAGAAATTAGAAAATATTTTATGCAAAAAAAATGTGAAACTAGGATTGGAGGTGTATAAACAAAGGCGAAAGGAGATGAGTGTGGTGGTAGCTATGTTGTTCTTCGTTGCGAAAGGCAGAGAAACGAGAAGAGGTGAGAGATGGAGTCATCAAGCTTGTATCGTTATTTAAATAGTTGAGAATTAATTTTGGTTTATACATGAATCTTGTTTGAATATTGAAAATAGTTTTGTTTTTAATTTCATCCAAAATTTGAATAAAAGTCATTCCTGATGTTCATCTTTAGTTTTTGGGATCCTACAATAAAATTTACAAAGCGATTTGCTGAGTTTTCTGTTTAGCAATCAAAGAGGAAAAACGAAGAAGTAATTTTCAGCCAATATAAGTAGTATTTTTAAAGATCAAGAAGTAATTTGCTGACTATTGTGGTAGGTATCTTGTTTAAAGTATCTCTAGTTATCAGGTTTACAGCAATGAGGAAGGAAGATGACAACGAAATAAAATAAAATTTGAAAAACTTGTCCAAATAAGCATCCACCTCAACAAATATATTATTCTTTAAGTTACTTTCAGTCCAAGTTGGAGGTATGTTAGTCTGAGGGGTAAGAGTGAAACAAAAAACTAACGGTAAGGACTTTTTTTGACACCAAAAATTAACGGAGGACAAAAGTATTTCTATTTCCTATAATTGAAAGGTATTTTTGGCCCTTTTCCGTTCTAACAACAAACCAGACAGCTTTTCTTCTATTCTCAGCACGGCTCTTTACATCTCGTTTTACTTAATTTATTCTTGCTTTTTTTCTGTTTCGTTCTTAATCTATTCTTGATTAATTAGTCTAGTACTATGTCATCAAACGTTGAATTCAATAAAATTCTACTTATGTTTATTTAGAAAATGATTGTAGATCACTAAACAAAAAAAAGGCCACGTTATTTAAGGTACAGCTCAGTGAATTTAAATAAGAAAAGATGCATATATTGTCATTTCATTTTAGAAAAAGGGTTTGAAACAAGAGTAATTTTTCTTTCTGCTACCTCGTCTTACTATATGAATCCAACCTTATTGCATTTTCTTCCTGAACAAACTAAGGTATAAGTACTTGTTATGGTCTCTCTTCACTCTTCCTTCCCTGGGAAATTGATAAAACCTAAAAGCAAATAAAAAGGTTACAATATTTTTACAGGAGTAACTAGATTACGTTTCCCTGTCACATATTGATCGCTCTATTTGTCTGGTTAATTATATGCATTTTAACAATAAACTAACTCACTTGCCTCACCACCATAGAACGTTCAACTTAAGGACTAAACAAATCTTGCAGCAAAAGTATAAGATTGCATGAAATGATGGTTAATTGTATGCATTTTTCAATATCCTGCTGCACATTGAATCGAACCATACCCAGCGCCAGCAGTTGTCGCATCACTGCATGCACGAACCATGTAATTGGCTGCTTCACGTTCACTCATCTCGGGATGAAATCTGTTCCGAAGATTTCGTATGGGGTTACCCCTGCTAACTGTTTCGGGATGAAATCTGTTTCGGCAATCTGCTATCTAGCACCATCAAAATTGTATTGATTATCCCATCCATGTAGCAACGTGCAGCAAGGTAACCCTTGACACACAAGCTGGAAACAACCAGCCCAGGATTAGCATGAGAAAAAAGAAATTCATACATAAGAAGACAGTGCAAAGATATCTGACCTTACAAACTGGTGCCATGTCTCACTTTTCATTGCTCCGGATGGGTCAATTAATTGGGTCATCTCATGACTCAGCTTTCAGATCGCATATTTACACCAGGACAATTTTCCAGGATAAAACCAAAATCAATATGGACAAGCCTACCAGCACTGCAGAATAATATAATAAGGAAATTTGCCAGATGATGAGTCAATGTTATGCAACCAATATTGATAATCTTTAAAAGATGATATTTATTCCAGAATAAAGTATTCACTTTTTTGTGTCCTTGTATATGTCCATTTTCATGAACTCATCCCCAAGAAAATCTGCACTGCCCATGTGGTAAAGGAACGTACAGCTAGTAAGTGAAGTTAATTCTCATTTTTTTGGTTCTTGGTTCGCTAAACGACTCATTTAAGATAGGTTATTCAACACCTTGGTAAAATAACCAATTGAGTCCACCACGACCTTACCCGAACAGGTTAGTGGAGAAAAAACACAGAGTCCACCATGAGCTCAAATAATGAGGTCACTAGCAATTCAAGGTATATAGAACACAAGGCTGGTTGAGCTTGCCTCATGAGCACATATTGTTTCCTAGAGTCTCCAAGTTGACATTGCTAAACGCAAAAATCACACAGCAACGGCAAGTACAAGGCTAAATCTTTAGGTTGGTTCATGGGATAAGGGATTATATACTCCCGGGATAAAATGTAGGATAATTTTATCCCGCGTTTGGTAGGAGATTGATTGCGGATTAGCAATCACAAGATTGTTCATACTACAAATGTGATATTATTTTTTTCCCACACTGCATGTGGGATAAGACAAGAGTGGGTTGCTCTAGCGGTAAGCACCCTCTACTTCCAACCAAGAAGTTGTGAGTTCGAGTCACCCCAAGAATAAGGTGGGGCGTTCTTGGAGGGAGGGAGCCGAGGGTATATCAGAAACAACCTCTCTACTCCAGGGTAGGGGTAAGGTATGCGTACACATTACCCTCCCCAGACCCCACTAGTGGGATTATACTGGATTGTTATTGTACTGCATGTGGGATAACATCCCAGGATTACTAGTCCCTGGATTAAACACTAAAATGAAATGTTTGCCCTTCCAAAACTCAAGGTTAAAATTGAAAATAAAAGTTTATCCAAGTTTACCTAGTTTAGCCAAAAAATATTTTATATTATATCCCGCATATCCCATCTTTAGTCTAGTGAACAAAACATCTACCAATAAAAGTGTATCCACTAAATAATCCCGTCCTTGTTAAATATCTATGTTGAAGTGTGTAACTATCTCATCTAAAAGTTTAAGCTGTTAGAGAAAGCATACTTTTATTTGTTTAATTTTTATGTCTTCAACATACCCCCTCACGTGCGGACTGGATTCTTTTTGATGAGCCAAGCACGTAAAAAAATTTTCCGATATTAGGTGGCGGTAAGACTCGAGCCCAGGACCTCTGTCTGCTCTGATACCATGTTGAAGTGTGTAACTATCTCATCTAAAAGTTTAAGCTGTTAGAGAGAACACACTTTTATTTATTTAATTATGTCTTCAACAGTCTATAATACTGGTATAACTTGTTCACAAACCAAATGACCCCTTAGTATATAACTTATATGTAGAATAGTTGCTTGTTAGTGTGCATATTGCACATTTTCATCGTCAATGATGTGCGTCGGCGGTCGTACTGTATCAAACTTTTTGACTTCTTATATTTTCTTAATCTAACCCTTCATGACATTACGATAGTTTATAAGGTTTCTGCACTCAAGTAATACCAAATGTGACTTGGATAAAGTGTAATCTCACAAGCATTGAAGCTAGGATACCAAACAATAGAAGACAAAGGCGCTTACATGTCAATCAGAATGTTCTCATTATGTCTATCCTTAGGTTGAAGCAACAAGCTGGCAACTGCATAACCTGCACTGCTTTTGATGAAGTTCTCACGAGCAGCTTCAAAATCAGGAGAGCCAACAGGCCCATATTTCTGTTGGAAAATTTCATAAAGACCACTTCTCCTCAGTGAGTTGGGTACAACCTGCAAAATAGACAGATGGGAAAAGAGTTTGGAGATAAAAAAGCTATAACCACCACAAAATTCTAAGTGATCACATTTAGGATACACTTAATATCATCTTTCTAATGTATTGTACTGTAGAATATACACGTGCTAGGTTCTCACCAAAAATACTCATATATGTACATCGAAAAACAACGCTTTAATTTATATCCAATACAAAACAAAAATCACCACATCCACAATTGCTTCATGCAAAACGAATTATTTGCTGAAAATATTCTATGTACTGTAAACAGAAATCAAAGATAGAGGAATTATAGGATAGAGGAACAGCAACACAGTTCCATAACCAACATTAGCGACCTATCCCCTATAGGTGAGCACTACATCCCTATAAACAATCTTTTCTTTTCAAATGAATCGAGTCATGATTTTGTTGCCAATTGAAAGAGAACTACATTTGAAGAAGGAGGGCATGGACCTGGCGTTCTTGTTTGATATGATGACTTGGTACAACAAATTATAGGATGAATGAACAAATACATGTTCCAAAAACCAAAAAGTGGCAATAAAGTTGTTACTATCAAGGTGGCTTGTTAGATAGTTACTCTCATTGTATTATAATTGATAGAATATCGATAATAGATTTTTTCATCATGCATTCTCACATGGCTCATAAATAAACCTACCAGGTTTTCTTCTTTTGACTCGAAAGATGGTAATTGCCATCTAAGTGTTCAAAAAACCTCTAATTTGTCTAGGAAGAGCAATATATTGTGTGAATATACATATTTCATCAGCACCGTCGCTTAAAGAGGCAAACTTATCAGCAACCTGACTTTCCTCTCTGAAGCAGTGGTTGGTCAGACAACCATGAGTATCAACCAGGTTCTTAATTTCTTCATCTGTTTCAGATATGCTGCCTCATGGAGTGGACCAGTTGCCTGCAATACAGTTTTGGAGCAGCAGGGAATCAGTTTCAGCCATGACTAGGTTATAGCCTTTTTCAATGCACTATTTTAGCCCAAAAAGGAATGCACATGTTTCAGCCCAATTGCTAGTTCCCTATCCTAGAGGCAGGATGCCATGAAAAGTTTTCCTAGATCATTCCTAACTACTACTCCACCTCCACAATTGCCTTCAATACAGGAGCCATCAGTGTTAAGCTTCACAAATGATATAGGGGATCAGATCCACTTGAGCATCCACCAGAGAGATCTCATAAAAGGTTGCAGATGCCTTCCCAAGTATCAATACCAGATGGCAAATATTCAATGTAATCACGGATATAGATCTAGCAGTTCATGGGTTTTCCAATTCATATTTAGCGGTGCAGCTTGATCTCCAAAATCCCACAGAGAATAGGTGGCGTAATCTTAAAAAAATAGGAAATCATGGAGTTCTTAGCCTTTTGATTCCAGCAGTTTAAATTTAGGTTCCTTAAAGATATCTGATGCCTAATGTGCCTGCAAAATGACTCCGTATCTTCTGGGCATACTGGGCGTTACACAAACAGGTGTTCAATGGATTCTACTCCTGGGATCATATTGTGAGAAAGCACGGGAGAAAATATATTATTGATATTAGATGATAAATACAATACAAGAGGTCCTTATTTATAGCTATACACTACATGGAGATATTACTCCTCTTCCAATATGGCATAAGACTATACTATACATGTCTGTAAACTAACATTCCCCCTCAAGCCGGTGCATACACATCATATGTACCGAGCTTGTTACACATGTAACTAATACGAGAACCAGTAAGAGACTTAGTGAAAATATCTTCTATTTGATCGTTCGACTTTACAAACTTTGTAACAATATCTCCTGAAAGTATTTTTTCTCTTACAAAGTGACAGTCGATCTCAATGTGTTTAGTCCTCTCATGGAACACCGGATTTGACACAATATGAAGAGCAGCTTGGTTATCACACACCAGTTCCATCTTGCTGATTTCTCCGAACTTTAACTCCTTGAGTAACTGCTTGACCCAAATTAACTAACACGTCGCCATAGCCATGGCCTGATATTCGGCTTCGGCGCTAGATCGAGCAATTACATTATGTTTCTTGCCAATCAGTGTAGAACACAATATCCAGACGTAAAATGTCTATCAAAAGGTGATCCTGACCAATCAGCATCTGTGTACCCAACAATCTGCTCGTGGCCTCGATCCTGGAATAGTAATCCTTTGTCTGGAGCTGACTTTATATACCGAAGAATGCGAACAACTGCATCCCAGTGACTATCACAGGGAGAATCCATAAACTGACTTACAACACTCACCGAAAAAGAAATGTCAGGTCTAGTCACAGTGAGATAATTCAATTTGCCAACCAACCTCCTATATCTCGTAGGGTCTCTAAGAGGCTCCCCCTGTCCAGGTAGAAGCTTAGCATTCAGATCCATAGGAGAGTCAACAGGTCTGCAACCCATCATTCCAGTCTCCTCAAGAATATCTAAGGCATACTTCCGCTGTGAAATAACAATACATGAGTTAGACTGAGCAACCTCAATACTTAGAAAATACTTCAATCTGCCCAGATCCTTAGTCTGGAAGTGTTGAAAGAGATGTTGCTTCAGATTAGTAATACCATCATGATCATTACTAGTAATAACAATATCATCAAAATAATCCACTAGATAAATACACAAATTAGGAGCAGAATGCCGATAAAACACAGAGTGATCAGCCTCGCTACGAGTCATGCCGAACTCCTGAATAATTGTGCTGAACTTACCAAACCAAGCTCGAGGGACTGTTTCAAACCATATAGTGACCTGCGCAATCTGCACACACAACCATTAAACTCCCCCTGAGCAACAAAACCAGGTGGTTGCTCCATATAAACTTCTTCCTCAAGATCACCGTGGAGAAAAGCATTCGTAATGTCTAACAGATAAAGAGGCCAATGACGTACAACAACCATGGACAAAAAAAGACGAACATATGCTACTTTAGCCACGGGAGAGAAAGTATCACTATAATCAAGCCCAAAAATCTGAGTATATCCTTTTGTAACAAGACGAGCCTTAAGCCGATTAACCTGGCCATCCGGGCTGACTTTGACTACATAAATCCAATGAAAACTAACAGTAGACTTAGCTGCAGGAAGAGGAACAAGCTCCCAAGTGTCACTCGCATGTAAAGCAGACATCTCGTCAATCATAGCATGTTGTCATCCTGGATGAGATAGTGTCTCACCTGTAGACTTAGGGATATGAACAATGGACAAAGAAGATATAAAAACATAATGAGGTGATGACAGATGATGATAACTTAAACCGACATTCTGGGGATTAGGATTAAGTGTGGATCGTACACCTTTGCGGAGTGCAATTGGTTGACTAAGAGGAGACAAGTTCACAGTAGGTGAATCTGATGTGGGGCGTGAATCACCTGGTCCTAATGTTGGATGTGGACGATGATGATAAGTCAAGAGTGGCGGAGCTGCAGAAGATTGAACTGGATTATGCGAAGGAACTGGAGCTATATGTGGTGGAGCTACAACTGGAGCTGTAGGTGGTGGAGCTATAACTGAAGCTGTAGGTGGTATTACTGGAGCTATAGGTGGTAGAGCTACAACTGGAGTTGTAGGTGGTGGAGCTGGAGTGACTGAATCTCCAAAAGATAAAACTGGTAGTACCTCAAAAATATCTAAGTGATGACCTGAACCTGTGAAGTATGATTGGGTTTCAAAGAAGGTAACATCAGCGGACATAAGATACCATTGGAGGTCAGGAGAGTAGCATCGATACCCCTTTTGTGTTCTCGAGAAACCTAAAAATACGCACTTAAGAGCACGATGAGCTAACTTATTTGTTCCTGTAGTAAGGTTATGGACAAAACAAGTGCTTCCAAAGATACGAGGTGGAAGAGAGAACAAAGGTAAGTGGGAAAACATGACAGAGAATGGAACTTGGTTCTGAATAGCTGAAGATGGCATACGATTAATAAGATAACAAGATGTAAGAACTGCATCCCCCCAAAAACGCAACGGAGCATGGGATTGTATAAGTAGGGCACGAGAAGTTTCAATCAGATATCTATTCTTTCTTTCAGCTACCCCATTTTGTTGAGATGTGTATGGACAAGATGTTTGATGAATAATCCCATGAGATTTCATAAACTGCTGAAATGGGGAAGACAAATACTCTCGGTCATTATCACTACGAAATGTGCGAATAGAAATCCCAAATTGATTTTGAATTTCAGCGTGGAAGGTTTGGAAAATAGAAAACAGCTCAGAATGATTTTTTATCAAAAATATCCAAGTGCACCTGGAATAATCATCAATGAAACTGACAAAGTAGCGGAATCCCAAGGTGAAACTGACCCGACTAGGACCCCAAATATCTGAATGGACTAAAGTAAAAGTTGACTCTGCTCGATTATCAAGACGCCGAGGGAAATGGGAGCGAGTATGCTTACCAAGTTGACATGACTCACACTCTAGAGCTGACAAGTGAGATAAACTAGATACCATTTTCTGAAGTATTGAGAAACTGGGATGTCCCAACTGTTTATGTAATAAATCTAGTGAATCAGTAACATGACAAGTTGTAGAAGGAAGACAAGATGTGAGTCCATGTAATTTAGCAAGGATAAGGTAATAAAGTCCATTTGATTCACGCCCGGTACCAATGATCCGCCCTGTACTGCATTCCTGTATAAAAACATGACCATCAAGAAATAAAATAACGCATTTAAGTGATTTGGCTAAGCGACTAACAACTATGAGATTAAAAGGACTATTGGGAACATAAAGGACTGAATCTAAAGGTAAGGAAGGAAGTGGGCTTGCTTGACCTATTGCAGTTGCCATGGTTTGAGACCCATTGGCCATTGTGACTTTTGGAAGAGATTGAGAATACAAAATAGTAGTGAAAGGAGATTTGTTACCAGAAATATGATCTGATGCACCTGAATCAATGACCCAATACTCAGAGGATGAAGATTGGGAGAAACAAGTCACGCTATTACCTGTTTGAACAACAGAAGCTATCTCAGAAGATGTCTGCTTACATGCTTTGTACTGAAGGAACTCAGTATAATCTGCTAAAGAAACCATCGGACTATTCAAAGCATCGGTTCCCATATCGCTACAATTTGTAGTAGTAGGATTAACTTGAAATAGTGGAAATAAGTAACTTCTGTGAGAAAACTGAAGAAATAGCTTGAAAAACACTGTTTACAGCAGGAAAACAGAATACTGTTCTGCGCCGGAAACACTGTAGCTTACCGAAAAATTCCAAAAGTTGTCGGAATTTGTCATAACTAGGATGGATAGACTCGGAATTCCCTTGCGAGCAAGCTGTCCTGAAGAAATATTTTCAAAAATGGCCGGAAAGGTCGCTGTTCACGCCGAAAAAATACCAAAGTGGTCGGAATTTGATTTGAATTAGATGGGTAGGCTCGAAATTTTGAGGAGACCACACTGTCTTGAAGAAGCTTCGCCAAAAAATGGCCGGAACCCTCGCCGGAAAAGTTGTTATTGCCAGCGCGTGGAGGAGCATGGCGGCTTTTCTGCCGGATAAAATTTCAGGGGTTGGTCGTCGGAGGTTGATCTACCTCATGGTAGTGTTGGTTTTAGCACAACACCGACAAAAAGTGACTTTCACTTAGACAAGCCTTAGGTCACCGGAAAAATTACACGATGACAAAGTTCTTTCTTCCCGGTTAAGGCCGGAATGACGCACAACGACCTTTTCTCACTAATGCTCTGATACCATGTGAGAAAGTATGGGAGAAAATATATTATTAATATTAGATGATAAATACAATACAAGAGGTCCCTATTTATAGCTATACACTACAAGGAGATATTACTCTTCTTCCAATGTGGGACAAGACTACACTATACATATCTGTAAACTAACACATATCAATACCATATCAGCAATAACATTTGGACACTAAGTTGATGCCCAATCTTATAACTCTCTCATCTGTTGGGATCCTTCCATGCATTGCCTCCCAAGTTAAGAAGGTCATCTTGAATGGAACATTCTTTTGCCAAATTTTTGAGTCAAACTAAGATATTTGTTTCCTTTGTCTCAAAGTTTCCGGGTAGAGGAAGTGGAGAAATCTCCTGAGGGAGTGCATGTCCAAATTGGTGTGTCCACAGCTTCCTGTACCAGACTAAGAGGTATCCTAAATATTATTTCTTCGATAGATTCAGGAGGTTATGGATTTAGCCTAGACCAGTCCCACTGTCATAAAAAGACTTCTTTGATCTTCATGAATGTTGAGGGGTAGGAGCACATGTCTTATGATGACAGCCCTTCCTCTAGAGAAAAAGAATTTAAGATGCCAACCTTTCACTCTATTGATGGCTTTACATACCATCTCAGAGAAAAAGGATAGCTTCTTTCTTCCTGAATAGATAGGACAACCAAGATATTTCATAGCAAGATTCTCAAATCTCATACCAAGAATTCTTCTTATCCATATGATAGATCTTTGTGTCGAATTTGGAGCCATAGTATAACAACTCTTGTTCCTATTTATCAGTTTCCCAGAAATATGAGGCCAGAGTGTTCAGAATAAGTTATAAGGAGTCCTTATTTTCCCTGCTAAATATGATGGTGTCATCAGCAAATGACAAGTGATTTATTGGGGGCCATGACCGCTCATGGTAAAACCTCCGAGATCCGTGTTGGAGTGAAGATCATTCAGCATTTGAGATAGTAATTCAGCACTAAGGATGAAAAGTGAAGGAGATAAGGAGGTTTCCTTGTCTTAGGCCCCTCCAACAACAACAATAACATACCCAGTATTATCCCACACCGTGGGGTCTGGGAAGGGTAGTGCGTAGGCAGACCTTACCTCCTAGCAGAGGCGTATCCAGGATTTAAATCTTATGGGTTCAAATTTAAAATTTTTAACATTGAACCCATTATATTTTTAAAGTTATAGGTTCATATCTACTATTTTGTAATTTTAATAAATTTTTACATATAAATTTTTACTCCGCGTTGAAAGTTATGGGTTCAGTGGAACCCGTAGCCACCAAGCTATATCCACCTATGCCCCCTAGGTAGGGTAGCTCCATGAAAAAATGCCACCACAGCTCTATGAATATCTTCTGCTATGACACTCCAGGCAGACAGATAAAATTTTCCACTAAGCCCATCAGAGCCAGGAGCACTGTCTGGATTAATAGAAAAAACACAATCTTTCACCTTCTGAAGAGTAGGATCACCAGTGATGATAACATTATCCTCATTAGTTACATCTCTCCCCACCATATTTAAAGTGGAACTATCTTTAATAGTGTTCTCAAAGCTGAATAAGTGTTCAAAGTAATTTACAGCAGCAATTTCTAGTTTCCATTCCCATCCCTGATTTTCTGGATGGATAATCATTTCTTCCAGTCGTTAAGGACAACATGAAAAAAAGTAGTGTTGGCACCCCTTCCTTAAGCTACTTTACCCTAGCGTTTTTGCTTGGGACACTATCTTAAGCTTTAGATATCTAGTGAACTCTGCTCTAACTCTAGAAAGATATATCTTGTTTTCTTGGTAGTTAGTGATAGATGTTTCTTCTAGGTTTTTGATTAGGATTTTAACTTTCTAAGTTCCTCATAGAAGTCCCCTAAAGCAATCCAAGACCAGGAACTTAGAGCTTTTCAATCCCTCTCAAGTTTCTGTTGAATAGTGTAGAGAGGATTGCCTGTGGTAGCTTCTGACCAAGCATTTTGGATAGTGTAGAGAGGATTGCCTGTGGTAGCTTCTGACCAAGCATCTTGGATATCTTCAAATAGTCTTCATGCTCAGTTCACAAGTTCAGGAATTTGATGATGTGATCAGGTTATAAGCAAGGAGCCATGGCCCAAGCATGCTCTAGAAAGATGTGTAACAGTAGTACCACCAAATTGGTCAAACCATTCTGCAATATAAACAAAATTGTCTAATCTTTTTCCAATGGTATTGAGGGGTTTCCTTTGTCACTCCAAGTGAATAAAAATCCTAAGAAACTCCCATCCTAATGATCATAGTCAGACATGCGAGATATGAATTCAAAAATTTCTTCAACTCTAAAGGGTCTTCCTCCCATTTTTTTCTCCCGCAATAGTGATCACATTGAAGTCCCCTATAACACCCCAAAGACCAACTATCCTATTAGAAGTAGCTCTAAGCTCATTCCAGATTTCCATTCTCAGATATTCTTCATATTTAGCATAAACTATAGATGAGTGGAAGGAAATAACTCCAGATTTTATCTAATGTGCACCAATACATGTTGCGCTCTATCTCTAATATGTATAAGTCACACTCAGAAGACCAAAAAATCTAAATTTTATTGGAACTATTGTGGAAATAATATTGGTAGTCCAACTTTTTTTTAAAATTTTCAATTTTCCTGGCTCTCACCATAGGTTCTTGGAGGAAACATATATGGAAGATTGTATTGTTGTTTCATTGATTTGAGTATATTAGCACCTTGGGACTTAATGCCCCTAAAGTTCCAAGATATTGTATTAATCATGGATAACATTAGAATTTGGGCCATTTTGTTCCGTTTTGTTGTTGTTTGTACCTCTCAATGTAGAAGACTCAACTCCCATATCAAGAGACATGTAGTGTCCCCTTGGAGATAAGGTGTTGAAGGAAGTCATATTTTGTTGAAATTGAGTAGGGGTACAACTTCACAGGAAAGAGATAACCCAGATTCCCTGGTGAAGTCATCGTCAAACTTGGATGATTCTGTTACACCTTGCAGTATTACGTCGATGTTATACCCCGTAGTAAAATGAGGATCGGTTATGATGTTAAAATAACATATGCTAGCATGTAAATATGAATAATACACATTATTAACATATTTTAAGTCCTATAATTAGTAGAGAAATGTTGAGGTGCTTATGGGTATATGTGTATTTCTTGTAAATGATCTATTGCTAAGTAAAGACAAATGTTGCCTCTTCCACCGTCCAAGGCCCCTTAGTCCTTACAAAATGATATATATCAAATCTTCAAAGTGAAGGAGGTCATTTAGGAGCTGCTACACGTTATCCAATTCATATAAACACCATCTCAATCAATTAGAATCTCTTTACAATTGCACCATACAGACAACTCTCTCTAAGGCAATTATATTGCAACTTTCCTCTTGGTTTGGATGTTTTATGTGTAAAGGTATTGGGAAGGCTTATCTCCAATTCATCTTATCCCTTTTCTTTAAATAATTAAGGTAAGAATTCAACAATCCTTCTAGATAAGTTTATCTTCAACTTGGAGAAATCCACTTTAAATTCTTATTGATGTAGAAATAAAGTGCTCTAGTGGTGAGCACCCTCCACTTTCAACTAAGAGTTTGTGAGTTCGAGTCACCCCAAGATCAAGGTAGGGAGTTCTTGGAGGAGGGAGCCGAGGGTCTATCGGAAACAGCCTCTTTACCCCAGGGTAGGGGTAAGGTTTGCGTACACACTACTCTCCCAAATCCCACTAGTAGAATTATACCAGGTTGTTGTTGTTATAATTTATTTGAGGAGGATTTAGTTGTGTTGAAGGGCTGAAAATATAGTTATATATATGTATATGTGTTGTTATCCTTGCTGTTCAAGGTAATAGCATACTCTTCTCCATGTATTTGAGGTCATTTGGGTCATAGTTTGGTTATTGATGAAGTGTTGTAGTTGTTGAACGGGTTTGAGTGGTTTATTAAGGTATCCTATGGCTGAAAATTGTGAAGTATAGTTGTTTGTGATGGTGGTTGTGTTGTGAGCAGAGGAGAAGAGTTAGTAGTGTTGAATTGCCATATTAGGATGATATGAAGCTTATGCACCCCAAGTGTTCAATAAAATGTCGTAGTGAATCCAATTCTTGGTTTATTGATTCGATTGTGATCCAAACCATTTATACAATGTAGATTATCATTCGTAGAGCGTACGGGAACTCGTGAGCTATCGCTAGCCAAGCAACAGAGGTATGTTAAGGCTATCCCTTCTTTCCCTTTAGCATGGCCCATACGATACAAACGAAACGAGCAAACACACAACTTTCATAAATGCCTCTATTCATAGAAGCACTAGGGGTGCCCATATGTCTTATTATTATATCGTCTGTTCATGGGTCTCAGAAAATTACGTAGTTGATAAAGTTTATCCGAAGACATATTGATCTTATGACATTCCGAGAGATCTTATTGACTTACTTCATTATGCATTGCATTCATTTATACATGTACATAGACCATAACCAGATGTCGTTATATATGCGTATATTATATGTATATGAGGTATGTGGAAAGATTACGACATTATATACGCACCACTACCTGATCAGTTAGTATATGTTGATGATTTCTCCCACAGAGGCCGAGATGATATGATGGGATACCCGCAGAGGCTTGATGATATTATGTACGCATATACCTATGCATGATATGAAGCACATGTATGATATTATAAATGTTTCAAGATTCATAGAGATATTTAGACTTACAGGCGGAGTCCTTTACTCCATGTTTCTTTTATGTACTGATTTTTATACCTTACATACTCGTTACATTATTTGTACCGACGATCCTATTTATTGGGGCCTGCGTTTCATGCCCGCAGGTGCAGGTAGACAGGCTGACGGTCCCCCTTCTTAGGATCCTTGCTCAGCGAGAGTTGGTGTGCTCCATTTGATCCGGAGCTGCTTTTGGATTTTGGTACGATATTTTTGTATACATATATGGGTATGACGGGTCCCAGTCTCGTCATTTGTACAACTGTACATTCTATTAGAGGTCTATAGACAGTCATGTATAGTTGGATAGTATGTGGCCTTGTCGGCTAACCCTACCGTATTCCGTATATATATGTACATATGTCTTTTGGGCATGTTTTCTCGCGTATGTTATTCACATGATTCAGTAGTTTATTGCCAGATGTTATGCATGACCTATACTTATTTCATATTTTTATCTTAGACATATGCTTAGGGGTGTTCGACAGGTAGGCTCGGGCACTCGTCATGACCCATCGGTTTGGGTCGTGACAGATTCCATGTCATCTGATGAGTTATCCATCAAGATATCTTCTTCACAATCTTTATATCTTCTTCACAATCTTTATAAGCTGCGCCTTCAAAATCAACATCATCCATGTGTTTGGAAACCTGTTCATTCCCTTCACATAGAATTGCCCTCCTTGAAATTTTCCATCTCTTTTTCACATCTTTCAGAAAGCTTAGGATTTAGACCAAAGAGGAGAGTACCATCCTTAGTGGCTTGTTCTCCAAGCTGCTCATCCAATTCAAGAGATATGTCTGGTGGGATCGCCAATTTTAGAATGATCTATTCCATTTTCAGTTAACACCTTTGAGTTCTACCTAATTTATTTGAACAAGAGATTTGTCTAAAATTTGGCATTGATCTTCATCGTCTTGGTAAATAGTTTCTTTTTGCTGCCTGATTTTGTTCATATTCCCCTTGATCTTCTGGAGTTTAGGTTCCTTTTTCTTCTTTATTTTGTTGACCCTGTCCAACCTGGTAGGCTTCTGCGTCATTATTACTGGGCTTTGGCACTATTCGTGAAGTAGTGGCAGTTACAGGTACAAAAATTTCCATTTTCTCCTTAATGTGATTGACAACAGCTACTCCTCTTCCATCTTTGGCCTTTTACTCTTGGGTAGTACCTTTTTCAAGATTGCTGTTGTTTAATTTGCCTCCCCTTTTAGCAGCGTCAAACCTTTCATTTGACGAGGTCTTCTTAGTACCTTTTCCCTTTCTCCTCACAGTATGTCATCCTTCATCTTCATTTTTCTGCTCCAAGCACACTTCAGGAACCTCAAGGTGATCCTTGATACTGGCTCTATCCCTGATAGAGTTGCTGGCAATAAGAGCTTGAGGATTTCCTTGAGCTTTCCTTTGGTCTTTGTGATTTCCAATGCTTGAAGTACCAGCTGAAGGCGATTTGATTTTCTTTCCTGCACCATGTCTTAATTCAGGATGTGGGACCCTACATTTGTTTTTTATCATAGTGACCCTGAATCTTACAATGGAAACACAAGACCGAAATGCCAAAATTGTTTCATATTCTATCTTCTAGGTGAGCCTTTCCATATTGCCCTCCAGATTCTTTATTTCTGCCAGAACTTCACTAAGCAAAGGTTTTGTCAGGTCAAATTCAACACGAAGTTTGGCAGTAGTGGGTCTAGTTTTGGATAGAGTGGACATGTCCACTAGCAGGGGAGTCCATTAGCAGGGGAGCACCTATAGGTCCTGCAATGCAACATGGTGCATTTCATTTATAATAAAGCCAAGGAAGACCTGGTAAATTGATCCATACCGGAGCTAAAATTATTTCATGGCTCTGGTTTGAATTTTGTAGTCTATTTCTTAATTTTCACAATTTTGTCATTCCAAGAGTAATGAAGTTCCTTGAGATAACATTCAGATGGTCTTCTAAATTATCAAAATCAATAAAGATATATCTCATATCATAAGCCCCAATTTTGATACAACATTTTCCAGGAAATATCTTTGCAAACTCACTTCAAATAATATCGATTGAATGTCAAATATGAGTATATCCACTAATAATCGTCCATTTACACGTTTGAGCAAGCAAGTCATTCTCCTCCTTGGTAAACACTACTACTAGTTTTCCATTAAATATCTCATAAGCTCTGGGGGGAAGACGAACTCTGTTTCTCTGGAAAGTTTGATTTCCCACTGCATTAGCATAAGAAGTTTGAGCAACTTCTCCTAGCAATTTCTATTCCAGTTCGAATCGGGCTGGATGCCCCGGGTTTGTCTGCTCCAATCGATTTGCGAGATTGGTCAGATTTGGATTTGCACCATCCTCTGTCTGAATGGGCTTAGATGCGTTTCGAGCATTTGTAGAGTGAGAGCCCAAGTAAGTGGATCTATTTGAAGGATTAGTTAGGCTAGTTGTTGACAATAAATGTTGTTGAGTTATGTTTTGTGGAACACATGTTAATGGTGGGAAGAAATCAATAGCTAGAGGATTTAATGTAGTTGGAGGCTGATCTGGAGGATGAGGTGGCTGTGGTGGGTCAGGGGGCTGAAAGGTCCACCGTGGGAAACATCATAAAACTTGTCAGAACAATGGTGGATTATGTCTTAATGGTAATGAATTGGGCCAGGTGTCTGATTTGTTTATAGAGAGAAGGTGGATCCTCTCTCTAGATTTTTACGTCAGACGTAGCTCATCAACCTTTAATCATATCCCTATAAACTAGGGGTGTTCAATACCGAACCGAAATCGAAAACAGAATCGCAAAAATGACTTAATGGCTTATTGGTATCGGGTTAACAGTTTAACGGATGAGGAACAAATTGAATTTTTTTTATTAACGGCTTATTGATTTGGGGACGGATTATTCAATTTTCTTAACGGATAATCTGTTAACTCGTTAAGAATATATATGTAATATGTATATTAAATAAGTAATAAAAATCCCTTTCTTATCGTGGGTTGTGGCATTATACAAGCAAAAGTGTTAAAACTTAAAAGTGTTTCTTTATAGTTGTCCACTTGTCCAGTACCCTTCTTTACCAATACTCTATTAGGAATTCAGATTTGAGACACAAACCCTAACGTCTAAAAGTGTTAATTTCAGTATTACACCCAGCAGCCAGAGCAGCAGACTCACTGTCTCCCTCTTGCTAACTTGCCTCTCTATCTCGCCTCTCCCTCTCGCCAACTCGCCAACTCGTCGTCTCTCCTCTCCCTGTCGTCATAGCCAGAGCCCAGAGCATCAGATGATAAGTTTCTTTTCTTGTTGAAATTACAACTGTTGCCTTCTCTGCCTTGTGCTGTTTTGAGATCGATTTTGACAGTTTTTGTTTAAATATCTGTTAAGGAAATGGTTATTTTCATTCCTTTTCTTTTCTTGATGTAGTGACTCATAGCATGACTGAAAATATACAAAGTGATAAGATGATGGGTGAAAGTGGGGCTTCTAATTCAAATGCAATAAGCCAATTTGAAACAACAGAGTCAAATATAACCAAAAAAAGGAAAAAAAGGTCTATTGTGTGGGATCATTTTACAGAAATTATTACTTCCGAAGGGAGTACAAAAGCAAAATGTGACTATTGCTTTATTGAATATTGTTTTAAGACCAAAGACGGTACGTCGACACTTCTTTCTCATATGTTTATATTTCCAAAATGCATTGCTATTGTTGATAAAAAAACAATCAAATTTAGGTTTTCAATCTGTTTCGGGGGTAGTCAGGGTGACGTAGCTGTTGTTACTTGGAAATTTGATCAAGAAGAGTGTAGGAAGGCGTTATGTCGTATGGTAATAGTTGATGAGCTTCCTTTCAACTTTGTTGAGAAAGAAGGTTTTAGAGACTTTATGACAGTGGCGCAACCTTATTTTCGAATCCCTTCCCGTAGTACTGTAACTAGGGATTGTTTTGATCTTTTTAATGAAGAAAAGCAAAAGTTGAAGAGGTCTTTTATAGAAACGAAACAAAGAGTATGTATTACCACTGATACCTGGACTTCTATACAAAGAATCAATTATATGTGTATCACTGCCCATTGGATTGATAGTGAATGGAATATGCATAAAAGAATAATTAATTTTTGTCCTATTGTTAGTCATAAAGGCGAAGATATGGCAAATGCTATTGGTAGGTGCTTACGTGAGTGGGGGATAAATAAGATCTTCACTGTTACAGTTGATAATGCAAGCTCCAATGATGTGACAGTAAAAGAATTGTCTAAGCAATTAACAAAAATGGGAACTAATTTGATGAACGGTAATCACCTTCACGTGAGATGTATGGCTCACATCATGAATCTTGTGGTCCAGGATGGTTTAAAAGAATCTTCAGTGTCTATTGAACGTGTTAGGCATGAAGTGAGATATGTTAGGCAGTCTCCTGTGAGGTTGAAGAGGTTTCAAGAATGTTTTGATAATGAACAACTCAATTGTAAAAAAACTTTATGCTTGGATGTTCCAACTAGGTGGAATTCCACCTACTTGATGTTGCGTAGGGCTGTTGAATTTGAAAGTGTATTTTCACATTATGCATCTAGTGAAATTGGCCTAAGACATTATCTTGAGCATTCTTATATTGAAGTTGGAATTCCTACAAGTGAACTTTTGAGTAGTGATTGGGAGAATGTAAAAAGAATTACAAAGTTTCTTGAAATCTTTTATCTTCTTACTTTGAAAATATCTTGATCACGTTATGTTACATCGAATATTCATTTTCTTGAAATTTGTGCGGTTGCTGTTTATTTGAAGCAATTGATAGCAAATGAAGATACAGTTTTAAGTGAAATGGCAAAGAAGATGAAGGAAAACTTTAATAAGTATTGGGGTGATCCAGGGAAAATGAACAAGATAATTTTCATCTTATGTATTTTGGATCCACGTTACAAGCTCGAATCAGTTGGTTATGCACTTGTAAAGATGTTTGGTGAAGATCTGGGGGAAACTATACAAGCAGAAGTGAAGAAGTACATGACTTCGTTATTTTGTGAGTATGTAAAGTCCAGCTCAAAAGGTGTCGTGCTTGCTTCATCTTCAGATTATTCTTCATTGGACACTTCTACTTCCGGGCTTTCTAACAGTCAAGTAAGCACCCAAAATACAGGACTTTTGGAATCACTTGCAAGATATAAAAAAATATAAAAGTGGGAGTGGAGGTGTAGATACTAAAACAGAGTTAGATAAATATTTTGGTGAAGAAACTGAGGATGACACTAAAGAATTTGATGTTCTTCTCTGGTGAAAATTGAACTCAGCTAGAATTTCTGTTCTTGCGGAGATGGCTCGTGATGTATTAGCGACTCCGGTTTCAAGCGTGACATCCGAATGTGCGTTTAGTACGGGAGGGCATCTTCTTGATTCATTTAGGAGTTCATTAACTCCTAAATTGGTGCAAGCTCTAGTGTGTCTTCAAGATTGGCTTCGAAATGAAAAATTAAAACAACCTGTTAGTGTTGAGGAAGATATTGATAAAATCGAGCAGCTTGAACAAGGTAATAATATTGTTACTATATTTGTTGTATATAAGTGTTGTGGATATGCTTATATTTATTACACGACTCATTATTTTAATTTGTTTTCTTCAGATTTAACCAGCGATGGAAAAGACCCTTCCGTAATTGACGTGTAGTGTTAATATATCTGGTAAGAATTCGAATTGTAATACAATGTTAATTAATATGTTAATATAATAACAACAAACATGAATTTTTAGATCAACAGTTTATATAATTATACTAATTAGCTCAAATTTTAAGGTGTATCTGCAAACTCATTGATCTCATTTTGTAAAGTCTTGTGCCCTCAAGCTGTCATATTTCAAGCCTGCTACCATCTGAGTTATATAGTGCTAGGTTGTTGGATGTTAGCAGTTTGTTATTTTTTGAATGCTATTAATAATGCAAATGGTTCTACCATTGTAGAGTGATTCCAAAGACTCTTAGGTTATTGTTTGAACTTTGAAGCAGAAATTGAAGCAATGTAAGGCGTTAGTTGCAGCAGTTGTATTTTGTGGATGTCTCAAATTGTTATAGATTTTATGTCTAAATTTCCATTTTATCTCTAGTTGTATTCTGGACTCATTTTGACAGGTGTAATTGGCTAATTACCATGTTAGGAAGTGTTAAGTGT
Source organism: Nicotiana tomentosiformis (assembly GCF_000390325.3). Lineage (NCBI taxonomy): Eukaryota > Viridiplantae > Streptophyta > Magnoliopsida > Solanales > Solanaceae > Nicotiana > Nicotiana tomentosiformis. The sequence continues at coordinate 89,463,563 of NC_090813.1, forward strand.
TAATAAAATCTTCATTCATCATTATTATAAAACAGTTAAGATTTCAAGTGGTTACTATATATGGATAGTAAATTAGTGATTAATAAGCATGTATAAATATGTGTATAACGTTTTGTACTCTTTGTTATTTCTGTGTATTGATTAATCACGTACTAGCAAATAGTGATTTAAGCATGTGTAAATTAAATATCTTTACAGCTTTGCCTTTAGATATTTTTTATCTAGATCTTTACATATTAAATTAGTATTGATGTGATCTTTATGAAAATGGTATGTGCGTCATGTGCAATTGCATCCATTGCTCCAATATTTGTAGTGAACTGAAAGCAGCGTCAGTGGGCACTAGCAGATTTCTCTAGTGTTTAGAGGTGTCAATTTTGGTGTAATAACTAATAGGCTGTAACATGAAGGACCAAAATAGTCCTCTGTAATACAGATAGAACTAGGCCGATAAACCGCCCGATAATAGCTAAACCGATACCAATCCGCCCGATATCTTATCAGGTGGCTAGCGGATTAATACATTTAAAAGCCGATAACCGATAAGCCAAACTGTTAGTATATAACTGCCCGATCCGCTCGATAAGCAGCCCTACTATAAACAATTATTTGCATACAAACCTTCGATTACCTATGAGATTCCGGAGACAATTTAACTCAAAACTGCTCTAAAAGGTGTCATCTGAGTTGATAAATTTATCTGTCATACCTAACTAAGACCCTCTTTAACTTCTTATACAAGATTATGTAATTTGGCAGATTTACCATTCATTGCTTTCTGCTCAAAAAATTGAGGATTGCACTCATCCAAAAAAAGAGGATTACTTGGAGGAATCTGGAATTGGGCATAAAGGAATTTTAGATGGAACTCTAGGCTTAGTATTGTTCAAGTCCAGGCTCAGTATTTTTAGCTAATGACATGAGAAATGACGATGTAACACACAAAAGTAAAACAAGATGGTTGAACCAGAGGAGTCTTATGCAATATGAAGATATCTAACAAAGTGAAAGGCAATTTTTATAGAACGGATGCGAGATTAGTAATATTACATAGGAGTAAATGCTGGGCCTAAAGATAATGCTACAAAAGTGTAGATATTAAGATGGATGCGTGGTCATACAAGATTGGGATAGTTAGGAATGATCAAATCCTAAAGAGAGTGCAAATAGCATAAATAGAGGATAAATGGTAATATGCTATATTTACGAGTAATTTGATGTGTTTTACCCCTACTTTGGTGTGTTTAAAGTGGTTTAAAGGTTGAAAAATGTTCAATAGAGCTTGATGATTGAAGTTTGTTATGTTGGAAGCCAAAGGTTGCAATAGGAAACTTAGGCATCAAATGTATGACAATAGAAGAGATCGATTAATTGTATTATTCTCCTTTTTCAATCTATTCCTAAGGATCCTAGAGTCTCCGAGTTTGCCTGGTATTTTCTATAAATTCTTTAACCAAGACATTCCATGTTGAGATCCCTCAAGGGACTATTATTCACAATCTCAGGCCAGTAAAATGGTCAATTACACAGAAATATGAGCATATACCTAACCTAATTGACTTGGGTAAAACTTAGTTGATAGTTTATGGCTTGTTTTCATCTTCACATGTTTTTTCCTCTGTAATCAGTTTCAATTCATATCAATTTCCACTTTCTTTTCTTTTTCCCCTCGACAAGTAATCAGTTTCCAGATATTTCACAAATGAAAACTTTATTATGAAAGAACATGCATCCACAAGTAAATGTCATACAAGGATCCACTTTATCTTTTAAAAAAATACCATACAAGGATTCACCTCAATTATTCCTCTTTCTGGCCCAGTTGGTAGAACGCCATATGGATATAAATAAAGATTAAGCCCAACAGCTCAAAAGATATCTTTCAAAAGTGAAATGACTTGTACAGCAAGAACATCTTCCCGACAATCATTTCCTACCTATGCAAAAGAAAACAAAATTTAGACAACATATAAAAAAGCATAAACAAGAAAAATAAAATTTAACATGTAAAGAAGCATAAACAAGAAATGAGCTGTTATAACAACAACAAACTCAGTTAAATCTCACAAGTGAAGTATGGAAAGGGTAGTTTGTACGCAAACCTTACTCCTCCCCTGGAAGGTAGAGAGGCTCAATAGACCCTCAACTCAAAGAGTGATGAACAGAAGCAGTAACAACAACGAAATACTAAGAAAACCGAAGCGAAAGATAATAAGAAAACATCAGGTAGTAACAATAAGAAAAATACCAGACTAACACTAAAACTACCGGTATGAAAAAAAAATGCTCGGTTACCTACTAACCTTGTATCCTAATCCTCGACCTCCACACTCTTATATCAAGGGTCATGTCTTCAGTAAGCCGAAGCAGCGCTATGTCATGCCTAATCACGTCTCCCCAATACTTCTTTGGCCTACCTGTACCTCTCCTCATATACACCAAGGCCAACCTCTCACACCTCCTTACTAGGACATCTGTACTTCTCCTCTTCACATGCCGGAACCATCTAGACTCGCTTTTTGCATCTTGTCTTCCACGGAGGCGACTCCCACCTTTACCCGAATATCTTCATTCATAATTTTATTAAACCTGTTATGCCCACAGATCCATCTCAACATTCTCATTTCTACTACTTTCATCTTCTAGACATATGAATTCTTGACTGACCAACACTTCCCCCATATAGTATAGTCGGTCTAACCATCGCTCCGTAAAACTTACCTAAGTTTTCGTGGCACATTCTTATCACAAGACACCGGAAGCGAGCCTCCATTTCATCCACCCCGCTCCGATTCGATGTGTAATATCCTCGTCTATCTCCCTATTTCCTTGGATAACTGCACCAAGGTACCTGGAACTTCCTCTCTTGGGGATGACTTGTCTCAAGTCTCAGGTTTATGTTCGCTTTCTGGGTGATGTCGTTGATCTTGGCCTCCAAGTAATCTGTTTTGGTCCTGCTCAACTTGAAACTTTCCGACTCTAGGGTCTGTCACCAGACTTTCAGCCTCTCGTTAACACCGCCTCGTGTCTCATCAACCAGAATTATGTCATCTGCAAATAACAGACACCATGACACCTATCCTTGAATGTGGTGCGTCAGCACGTCCCTCACCAACGCAAATAAAAACGGGCTAAGGGCTTATCCCTAGTGCAACCTCATCACAACTAGGAAGTGTTTCGAGTCTCCTCTTCATGTCCTCTCCCAGGTCTTAGCTCCATCATATATGTCCTTAATCACCCTAATGTAAGATACATGACCTCTAACCTTCTAACATCTCCATAGAACCTCCCATAGTACTTTATCGTATGCTTTCTCTAAGTCAATAAATACCGTATGCAAGTCCTTCTTTCTCTCCCAATACTACTCTACCAATCTCCTTACGAGAAGAGTGGCATTCATAGTAGAACGTCTGGGCAATAAATTTGAGCTGGTTTTCAGAAATAGACACACTCTTTCTCACCCTAAATTCTACTACCTTCTCCCAAACTTTTATAGTATGACTTAGTAGCTTGATACCCTTATAGTTATTGCAGTTTTAAATGTCACCTTTGTTCTTGTACACAATGGAATCATCGTACTCCACCTCCATTCTTCGGGCATTTTTTTAAACCTAAAAATGATATTAAATAAGCTAGTGAGTCAATCCAAACTTGCCCTACTCGCGTTCTTCTAAAATTCTACCGGGTATTAAAGTCGCTCAGTCTAGCTCAGGTATTATGATCTAACAACGTTAGTATGTCTTTGACATTCTTGAGGAGAAAAGAATGACAGGTTGTACACATGTTGACACTCCTATAGATCAGAATTCTAAACTTCTGCAAGGACAGAGGGAGCCTCTTAGCGATCCTGCAAAATATAAGTGGCTCATTGGAAAATTAAATTACCTCACAGTGACTAGACCTGATATTTCCTTTCATGTGAGTGTCGTGAGTCAGTTTTTGGATTCTTCCTGCAATAGTCATTGGGATGCAGTTGTCCGCATTCTTCAATATATAAAATCAACTCCGGACAAAGAATTATGTTTGAGGATCGAGCCCATGAGCAGATCGTTGGATACTCAGCTACTGATTGGACATGATGAGCTTCTGATAGACGTTCTACATCTGGATATTGTATTTACTAGGAAGTACTTTGGTATTTTAAGATAGCAAGAAACATAATGTGGTTGCTCGGTCTAGTGCAGCAGCAGAATATCGAGCAATGACTATGGTAATATGTGAGCTAGTTTGGAGCAAATATTTGCTCAAGGAGTTGAAATTTGGTGAGATCAACAAGATGAAACTTGTGTATGATAATCAACTTGCTCTTCATATTGCATCAAATCCAGTGTTTCATGAGAGAACTAAATACATTGAGATTAACTGGCACTTCGTCAGAGAAAAGATAATCTCATGAGATATTGCTACAAAGTTTGTGAAGTCGAATGATCAGCTTGCAGATATTTTTACAAAGTCTCTCACTGGTCCTCGTATTAGTTACATATGTAACAAGCTCGGTACATAAGATTTGTATGCACCGGCTCGAGGGGCAGTGTTAGATACTTATGTAAATAATATGTAATTAGTTCTAGTCCCACATGAAATAGGAACGGGATATGTATTGTATAAATATGGCTCATTTTATTATAATTGATTGATCAATAATATATTTTTCCCATACTTTCTCACAAGTTCCATTCAACAACTTTGTGAACAAATCAACTAGTTAATCTTCTGCCTTCACGTGGCCACTGAAAATCAAGTTTTTCTTCTCACAAATAAAATGACAGTCAATCTCAACATGTTTAGTTCCTTCATGATTCACCGGATTTGAAATAGATGTGAAGAGCAGCTGAATATCACACCAAAATTTTGCCCCGTGTAGGATGTTTCAATCGAATTTCAGTCAAAAGATGATATATTCACATAATCTCACACGTACGCTGTGCCATAGAGTTCTGTACTCATATTCTCCATTTGATCGTGATACAACATTTTGTTTCTTGTTACTCCCTAATACCTAAGTTTCTATCGTCAAAAACACAGTAGCTGGTAATAGATCAGCCAAATCCACACATGCAAAACGCTCAATGTGAGAATGCCCATATTGCAATATAATATGCTAAGTCCAGGGGCTCCCTTTTGAAACCAAAAACATCAAAACCAAGCGACATATTGTTGGATTGAAGAGACTTCTAACACAAAAGTAGCAAATATCCATAAGAGATACCCAAGGAAGCTGATCAGAGTGTAAATTCAGGAATACACTATCAGTTTTACTGGAAAAGTTCGCCGGAGAGTAGTTGGTAGTCTGAAAGTGGTTTGATATTCACTGGAAAAAAAAAACAGAATGCTCATTCTGGGGAAATGCAGGCTTCAGTCGAATCCCAGAGTAAAGAAAAGGGTAGATATGTCACCATAAAAACTAGATCTGGCCGAATGGAGACTGAGATTGTCCGCAAAAGGTAGTTTTGTTCGTCTGAGAAAGCTGAAAGTGCCTAAAGCGTGCTCGAACTGGCTAAGCAACCTAGAAGATGAAGGATGGAAGTCTGGAAGTCGCCGGAAAAGGGGTCACGCTCCGGCGCGTGGGACTGATGCATCGCCGGAGCAGACTGTTTTAGCTGCACGTGACTGCACATGAGGCTGCTACTGGTCTTTATTCACCGAAGTCTGACAGAACTTGTGGCAGTGTTGGTTTCTGCACAACATTGATAAAATATTAACTCGAGGGACAGCCCTTACGGTCACTGGAAAAATTGTACAGTTACGATACGTGAGAAACGAATACGGATGAAAAAGTTTGTCGAATTCTTGGTAAATATTCCTAAGCTTCAATTTATTTTCATAGTTGGTCTGAATAACTTTCTGATTGTTTTATAGAATACTTGTTGGAGTAGGACTAGATTTTTGGAGTTTATAAATATCACATTTGCTGCAATTCAGCTGATTGTGCTAAATTGGATTCTATATAAAGTTCCTATCTTACGTTATGATGCATAGGGATATAGGAGCACTGCTAGAGGTTACAAAATTATCTCTGTTTCCTCTTCCTTCCAAATTCATCATTGCATCATCTGGTAATTTCTTTAATAGATTCCTCAGTCCTAAAGACAACCACACATCCTATCCTTTCTCAAAACCATTCTAATGGAATGATTTTTCCTAGGTCTAAATTCAAAACGCACAAGAATCAGAATCTGTCCAGAGTTAATTTTCATTGATTTAAAAAGAGAACCCCACTTTATTATCTTTTTGAGAGAAGTAGTAGTAGAAGTATTAAAACCCCACTCTATATTTGTTATCTTGTTACTTGTTTTCCATGCTTGAAAATAGCCCCTGTTTTCATCTTTTCAAGCCTCCAATGTGCCTGAGACCATCACATTCACCACCCATCTCAATACCCGTTGAACATAACAATTTCCTACCCTTTTTACTGGTGAGAATCCTATTTGTGCATCAGTGTGGCATGCAATGAAGAGATCATATATTTCACTCTATTATAAAAATCATGACCAGTCCCTACAGCAGTAAAAAGTCAAACAGAACATTCAACTCAAACTAGAGCAGGTATCTTTTGTCGTTTACAATGGTGGTTTTTACAACCAACTTGCATACACCTCGACTATTCCACCGGGTACCTGCCACCTCCTACCAACATAGGTACCGGGTAACCCTACTCACCAAGGCCCTACTATCTAGTAATTACCACTATCATCACTTATGAAAAAGGCTACATTTTCAATGAGGTTCATTTTGTTCTTTGATACTTCTCAAGTCAATCAACCATCCAAAGGGAATGAACTGGTGGAGGAAAGTCGTGGCAGGAATGCAAGACCATAGGCAGGTTTCTTTCTCCTGAAATAAAAATATATAAAACTAGAGGACACTTGAAGGAAAATACAGTTATATCGCCCAATCTTACCTTGAATATACAGGCCTCGGGTTTTATGTCATTTTGATCTCCATCTCGATCTGCTACGTTAAATGTGATCATAATAGAAACCTTGGCAGCTGATTGCAGGGGAATTCCACTATCAATCTGAATCCCTTTCACGATTTTATTAGGAGCAGTAGGTAGATAGAGATCATCTCCTTGCATCTCAATTTTCTCCAACTCCCTAGTCAATCAAAATATGAAGTTTGTTTCAAGATAGACAAATATCCAAAGGCATATAACACATAGACAAAAATACAATATTTTGTTGACAAATAAGAAAACCATACAATATTAAATCTCCGCATACATTTTACTTTACCTTTGAATGCCAGCTCTTTGATCCTCCTTGTGAAGTGGATAGAGTGCACCTGATATAGATGTGACCTTGCCAAAGAAATCAAACTCTCTGTAACACATCACGGGCCTTTTCATTGAACCAGTCAATTATTCGTTATCTTACAAGAGGAAGTAGGGCCAAAAATGCAGCATGCTGAAGATAAAAACACATAGATATTGAGAGTTATAAGGGGAAACATAGCACCAAAATAAGAATAAAAACTATTCACCACTTCTCTAGAGGACGAAGTTATGGGGTAATTAAAGATTGTGTTGGCGACAAAGCTCCAGGCCCAAATGGTTTTACTATGGGATTCTATCAACATTGCTGGGAAGTCTTAAGTGCGTTGACTTTTTTCCAAGGGCATGCGTAGTTTCAGAAAGCCTCAATGCATCTTTTATTGCACTAGTTCTCAAGAAGAGGGGCAAAATAACTGAAGCTTTTAGGCCTATCAGTATGGTTGGCAGCTTTTACAAAATTTTGTCCAAATTACTTGCAAGAAGATTAAAGGGTATCATAAGTAAGTTAGTCTCACAACAACAATTGGCTTTCATCAGAGGTAAAGAAATCATTGATACCATGGTTCTCCACATGGTTGTTTTTTGTTCGCAAAAGGGTCTTAGACAAAGACATTCCCTTTCCCTTTCCTCTTCATTCTGGTTATGGAAGGTCTGAGCAGAATGATGGTCACCCCTATGCAAACAATTGTATTAAAGGTTTCTCGACCTCTGTCAGCAGGCCTTCTGTTTTGGATAATGTTATCTATTCAGTCCCAAATATTCATTTTTTGGCAAATATTTTGGGTTGTAGTATCGGATCGCTTCCTACTGCCTAGGTCTCCCTCTTGGGGTTAATCAAATATTATTTCCATATGAGGGGATGTTCTAGAGAAATGTGAAGTTGTCAAACTGGAATAGACAATACTTGTCTTTGGGTGGAAGAGTGGTGCTCAGCACTAGTGTATTAGATTTGCTTCCCATGTATCCCAATGCCAACGGATCATCTCTGTTTTGGATAATGTTATCTATTCAGTCCCAAGGGATCATCTCTTTATCAAACCTTAGAATTTTCAAGACTTAGAGTTCTTGAATGCCTTTGAGAAATTCTTGAAGAATCTATAAATTTCATGTAGTTGGAGAGTTAAGAGAGGCAATTAATGGACCAAATCTACCAGAGAGTACTAATTTCTCACTAACAACGACAATATACCCAATATTATCCCACACTGTGAGGTCTGGGGAGGGTAGTGTGTACGCAGACCTTACCCCTACCTTGTGAGGATAGAGAGGTTGTTTTCAATAGACCCCCGGCTCAGGAAAGAATAAGCAATACATTAATGAAAATATAGACAAGGGACAGTACCAAAAAATCATATAAAAGCAGAATAAAAACAATAAGACGGTAAGGTGATCAACAATGAAAGAAAACAACGGTTAGTCATAAAAACCTACTATTGACAGAAAGCGAGACTGCGTGCCAATCCTATCATTATGAACACTCTAGACTACCTACTCTATTACCCTAACCCTCGACCTCCATACCTTCGTATCAAGAGTCATGTCCTCGGTAAGTTGAAGTTGCGTCATGTCTTGCCTAATCACCTCTCCCCACCTCTTCTTTGGCCTACCTCTACCTCTCCGTAGGCCCTCCAATGTGTAGAGTTCCTCTTTCTCACCACAAAATTGCATTTATGGTGGAGAGTTCCTCTTTCCCTCTAAACCTTAAAGACTTGCAGCAAACAAATAATAAACTTTCTCTCCCATAATTGCCTTTAAAAGGCTTCAGTGAAGCTCGTGGTAGGGAACACGGTGCATGCCCCTCGCACGCGCCCCTGCTCCTTCAGCATTTTATGGATGCCAACTTTGGCGCTTTAGGCGTGATTCACTGCCAACATTGTGGCAGCTGGGGGCATCAGACGCCTTGGTAATGCGTTGCGCCATCCTTGGCGTACACCACTTGAAGGCATTTTTCTTGTTCCTTTGCTTTGCTTATCTTGGTTCCTTGGTTTCCTTCCACCTATTCCCATGCACATTAGTCAGAGCATTCATCCCTTTGTAGTTTTACATTTTCCAAGTGAGTTTGATGACTTTGTTTCACTCAATTAATCTTGTGCAGCTCGGGTTTAATCTAAATCGCATTCTTAAGCTCGAATTTAGCCCGAATTAATTATAGAAATTCACGGGGCTTTACATTATGTCTTTTAGACATTCTCAACAGCTGCTCCCTGCATCTTCTTTCCTAGACTTCCTTTGCTGGAATTTGTATTCAAAAGGCTTATTCTCAGTTAAGTCTTCCTATTCTATCCTCACCCATAACTCCATTGGAATCATCCCTTGGCCCTTGAAACCAATCTTGAAGGGGCTGGCTCCTCTTAAAGTGAAGTGTTTCACCTGGTTAGTATTGAAAGGAGCGTGTCTGAAACAAAGCAATCTACAGAGGAGGGATATTCAACTTTGCAACAGGTGTATTTTGTGAAGAGCAGCTTGAGGCCATCAACCATCTAACTCCACTGTATATTCACTTCTCAAATTTAGGATCTTATTTTGAACATCTTGGGCATGTTTGGTGTATGCCAGAAACAACACTTCACCTTTTGGAAGATTGCCACAGGATAGTTATACAAAGGGCTTCGGATATCATTTGGTATATACTATATCGGCTGCGGTATGATGGTGTATATGGAAAGAAAGCAACAATAGTGTGTTCAAAGATAGAAAGGACAGTTATCAACATCAAACACAAATGTATTTTCTTGCATAGTTTTTGGTGTAGCATGGCTAATGCACATGTCTCCGACCCTGACACCATGCTCGATTTGATTAGTAACTCAATCTATAATGTCTTCCTTTTGGTTGTAACTTTTGCAGCAGCTCCTTTTTGCTGGTTTTATTATTAATACAAAGTTACAAAAACTATTCACCACTTGTAAGAATGTGCACAAATTTATGAGGTGGAATAGTTACAAGAAACACAAAATTTATTGACTTCAAAAATATGGTCACCAATATAAACGGTGATTGAGTGAGACACAGAGAGAGAGAGAGAGAGAGAGAGAGAGTAGTAAAAGTCAATCATACAGATAACAGATAAACGGATCTCCTCAACCTGATAAGGAAAAATAGGATCTTGTTCCAGATAAGGATGGTTATCCATGCAACAAACATAAACATTGCAGAAAGAAAAAACTGAGATAGTATAACAGTGGTATTGGTCAATAGCTTTAATTATCTGAATTTTGAAATTTGCAGCTCCTAAATAAATCTTCTCGACTTGGAGTTCATGCACAGTATGCTTATAGGAAGAGGACCAGATAAGAGTGTTTAGAGAAAGGTGCAATAGATGCTTTAATAGCAAGAGGTATCGGTTGAATTTATCTACCTTTGCAGAAGAGCCTTTCCCTTGTTGCGGAAGCCAAATGTATATAGTGTGAATGAGTCACAACTACTATACCAAAAATTATGACAACCACTAAATAATAAACAAGACAATAAGACAACAATAAAAGAACACCAGAATTTACGAGGTTCGGCCAATTTTGCCTACTTTCTCGGACACAATCAATATTTTATTCCACTCCAAAATTACAAGTGAAATAATACTAAAGAGAGAAGATACAAATGCCTTAAGAAGAAAAAAGGCAAATAAGAGGTGTGTTTAAATCCTAAACATTAGGCCTCCTTTTATAGGGTGAAATTCCCATTCAAAATTGTCATCCACCGATGTGGTACTTTTGCCAATTTCAACAAATCTCCACCTTGGCAAAAATCCACATCTTCAATTTTCTCTCAATAACAAATTTTGGTTGTGTCTTCATCTTCAATCTTTAGTGTTCAACAATGTTGATCAAATCCAAACAATGTTGAAACTTGACCGCAGTCACCACTTTTGTCAGCATATCAGCAGGGTTCTCCGTAGTATGAATTTTCTTCACCGTGACTCCACCTTCTTCTATGATTTCTCGTACGAAATGATACCGAACATCAATGTGCTTCGTCCTTGCATGATAAACTTGGTTCTTCGCTAATTGAATAGCACTTTGACTATCACAAAAAATTGTAATATTTTTTTGTTCAATACCAAGCTCCTTTAGCAACCCCTGAAGCCAAATTGCCTCCTTCACAGCCTCTGTAATAGCCATGTACTCTGCCTCTGTTGTAGACAAAGCAACTGTTGACTGCAAAGTAGACTTCCAACTAACTGGTGCCTTTGCAAAAGTAAACACATAACCAGTAGTTGACCTTCGTTTGTCCAGATCACCCGCAAAATCTGAGTCACAATATCCAACTACAGACCGATTGCCTTCCTGCTCAAAAACTAACCCAACATCTACAGTACTATGAATATACCGTAGAATCCATTTCACAGCTTGCCAATGCTCCTTTCCTGGATTATGCATATATCTGCTAATAACTCCAACGGCTTGTGAAATGTCAGGTCTCGTACAAACCATTGCATACATCAAGCTACCAACAGCATTTGCGTATGGTACCCTTGACATATACTCCTGTTCAGTTTCATCCTTTGGCGACATAGTAGTACTTAGCTTAAAATGGGGAGCAAGTGGCGTACTAATTGGCTTAGTCTTCTTATCTATGCCAAAACGCTGTAGTACTCTCTTCAAATATTCTTTCTGAGATAAACAGAGTTTCTTTGAACGTCTATCTCTTATTATCTCCATGCCAAGAATTTTCTTTGCCTCACCCAGATCCTTCATGTCGAACTCCTCCTTCAGTTGAATCTTCAACTTATCAATTTCTTCCGAATTCTTGGAAGTTATCAACATATCATCAACATATAGGAGAAGATATACAAAGGAACCATCATTAAGTTTGCGCAAATACACACAATGATCGTATTTGCTTCTCTTGTACCCTTGCCGCAACATAAACTTGTCAAATCGCTTGTACCATTGTCTAGAAGATTGTTTCAATCCGTACAACGATTTTTCAAGTTTGCATACCATATTTTCTTTTCCAGCAACTTTGAATCCTTCTGCCTGATTCATGTAGATTTCCTCCTCCAAGTTTTCATGTAAAAACGTAGTTTTTACATCCATCTGAACTAGTTCCAAATCCAACTGTGCTACCAAAGCCAACATAATTCTAATGGAGGAATGTTTTACAACTGGAGAAAATACTTCATTGTAATCAATTCCCTCCTTTTAAGCATCTCCTTTGGCCACCAATCTTGCTTTGTAGCGAACATCTTCTTGGTTAGGAAATTCTTCTTTCTTTGCAAATACCCATTTGCACCCAATTGCTTTCTTTCCCTTCGGGAGATTGGCCAATTTCCATGTATGATTCTGATGAAGGGACTGCATTTCTTCATTCATGGCAATCCTCCACTTATCTTCTTCTGAACTTTGGATTGCGTCTTTATAAGTGGTAGGAACACCATCAGCTACAATTGAGGTTGCACAAGCAACCGTCTCTATAAGACGAACAGGTTTCGTTATTGTCCTTTTTGGCCTGCTGGTTGCTATTGATTCAAGTTGTTGTCGAGGTTCCTGAGTTGGAATCTCCCTTTCTACTGGCTCTTCTTCCAGAGGGTAATCTTCATGAGTTTCCTCCTCTGCTTCTTGTGTAGGAAAAATAAATTTTCCCTCAAACTCCACCTGCTTTGATGCACCACCAGTTTGTTTGACATCTTCAACTGTCACCTTATCTGTTATGGCAGATTCATCAAAGGTAACATCTCTGCTGAATATAATATTCCTTGTCTCTGGACACCATAAGCGGTATCCTTTGACTCCAGAAGTAATCCCCATAAATATAGCCTTCTTTGCTCTCGGATCCAATTTTGACTCTTTCACATGATAGTATGCAATTGAGCCAAACACGTGCAAAGAGTCATAATCTACAGCAGGTTTTCCATACCATTTTTCAAATGGTGTCTTGCCATCAATAGCAGCAGATGGTAGACGATTAATGAGGTGGCATGCATATGTAATTGCCTCAGCCCAAAATTCTTTGCCCAAGCCAGCATTGGACAACATACACCGTACCTTCTCCAGTAAAGTCCGGTTCATACGTTCTGCCACTCCATTCTGTTGTGGTGTATTTCTGACAGTGAAGTGTCGGACGATGCCATCATTTTCACAGACCTTATTGAAATGATCATTTTTGTATTCACCTCCATTGTCTGTGCGAATACACTTGATCCTCCTGCCTGTTTGATTCTCCACCATCGTTTTCCATTTGAGAAAAATTCCCAACACTTCATCTTTCCTCTTCATTGTATACACCCACACTCTTCGGGAAAAATCATCAACAAAGGTTACAAAATAGTGCTTCCCACCCAATGAAGGTGTTTTGGAAGCACCCCAAACATCAGAGTGTACATAATCCAAAATGCCTTTAGTATTATGGATCGCTATACCAAATTTAACCCTTGTCTGTTTCCCTTTGACACAATGCTCGCAAAACTCCAAGTTGCAAGTCTTTACGCCTTTTAACAATCCTTGATTAGATAAAGCTTTCAAGGATTTTCCTCCAGCATGTCCCAAGCGCATGTGCCATAGCCTGGTTGCTTCTGCCTCTTTGTCATCACTGGATGTCACTGTTGCTGTCCCAATAACTGTGCTACCACGATAGCAGTACATGTTATTGTTCTTCCGATTGGCCTTCATTACCACTAGTGCACCGGAGCATATTCTCATCACTCCATTTTCTGCAATGATTTTGAACCCTTTTGATTCTAGGGCTCCCACAGAGATGAGATTCTTCTTCAAACCCGGTACATATCGAACATCTGTTAATGTTCTGATCATTCCATCATGGCTCCTTAATCTTATTGAACCAATGCCATATGAGGTAAGAGGGCTGTTATCCGCTGTGTGGATGACTCCATATTCTCCTTCTTGAAAATTCACGAACCAGTCCTTGTTGGGACACATATGATAGCTACAAGCCGAGTCCATCAACCATATGTCTGATGATGTTGATAACTCTGTTGTAACTAATGAGAAGTCTGAATCATCACAATCAGCTACATTTGAATCCATAATGGCCTTTCCATTGTTATGTCTGGCCTTATTCTTCAACTTCGGACAGTCTTTCTTCCAGTGCCCCTTTTCTCGACAAAAGGCACATTCATCTTTGCTGGGTCTAGATCTCGACTTGGATATTCCCTTCTTAGTCCTCATTTGATTTTGAGGACGACCCCTCACAATTAGTGCTTCTCCTTCTCCGCCCTTCTGTTTTTCTCCCTTTCTTTGTTCATAGCTGTACAAAGCCGAACAAACTTCTCTGAGAGAAATTTCGTCATTTCCATGGAGTAGAGTAGTTTCAAGGTGCTCGTACTCATTAGGAAGTGACCCCAACAACATCAAGGCCAAGTCACCATCATCAAAAGTTGCATCCATATTTTGCAAATCTGTGACCAACTTATTGAAACTGGTGATATGTTCATTCATTGTGGTACCAGGAACATAGGTGAAGCGAAACAGTCTCTTCTTCATGTACAATTTATTTTGACTGTTTTTCTTCAAAAATTTATCCTCCAGTGCTTTCCATAATTTACTTGCAGAAGTTTTCTTTGTGTATGGATATTTCTGCTCTATAGCAAGGTAGGATCGAATGGTACCGCAAGCAACACGATTGATAATTTTCCAATCTTCTTCTCCAATAACATCTGGCTTCTTTTCTTCAATGGCAAGATCTAGCCCTTGTTGAAAAAGAACATCTAGAACCTCGCCTTGCCACATCCCAAAATGTCCTGACCCGTCAAAAATTTCTACCGCAAATTTCGCATTTGACACAATTCTTGTCATAAGCGAAGATGCCAACGATGACGTATTATTGACACTTGATGTAGATTCTTCTTGTTTACTGTCTCTCATTTTGACACAAATATTATTTAGTAGCTGACGACACAAATCAAGATTATTTCCTTTCTGGTGTGGAAGATCAGACTAAGCTGCAACCACAGAGCATACTCAGACAGAACCTTGACTCAGTTACCAAGATAGATCTTTTCTGATGTGGAAGATCAGACTATGCTGCAACCACAGAGCATACTTAGACAGTACCTTGGCTCTGATACCAATTGTTGCGGAAGCCAAATGTATATAGTGTGAATGAGTCACAACTACTATACCAAAAATTATGACAACCACTAAATAATAAACAAGACAATAAGACAACAATAAAAGAACACCAGAATTTACGAGGTTCGGCCAATTTTGCCTACTTCCTCGGACACAATCAATATTTTATTCCACTCCAAAATTACAAGTGAAATAATACTAAAGAGAGAAGATACAAATGCCTTAAGAAGATAAAAGGCAAATGAGAGGTGTATTTAAATCCTAAACATTAGGCCTCCTTTTATAGGGTGAAATTCTCATTCAAAATTGTCATCCACCGATGTGGTACTTTTGCCAATTTCAACAAATCTCCACCTTGGCAAAATTCCACATCTTCAATTTTCTCTCAATAACAAATTTTGGTTGTGTCTTCATCTTCAATCTTTAGTGTTCAACAATGTTGATCAAATCCAAACAATGTTGAAACTTGACCGCAGTCACCACTTTTGTCAGCATATCAGCAGGGTTCTCCGTAGTATGAATTTTCTTCACCGTGACTCCACCTTCTTCTATGATTTCTCGTACGAAATGATACCGAACATCAATGTGCTTCGTCCTTGCATGATAAACTTGGTTCTTCGCTAATTGAATAGCACTTTGACTATCACAAAAAATTGTAATATTTTTTTGTTCAATACCAAGCTCCTTTAGCAACCCCTGAAGCCAAATTGCCTCCTTCACAGCCTCCGTAATAGCCATGTACTCTGCCTCTGTTGTAGACAAAGCAACTGTTGACTGCAAAGTAGACTTCCAACTAACTGGTGCCTTTGCAAAAGTAAACACATAAACTTCCAAGAGTACATCTCTTTGACTTGCTAGCCAGTAAAATACACCTCGTCATCATATCTCAGGGCCTGCACCAGTTGCGGTATGAGGAAGGTTATTCTTTGAGGAGGATACGACTCCAACACCCTTAGAACATAAGCCATAACCCGTGGATGACCCTTGTATGCTTGTGTGAGGAACTCCAACGCCTGTGTAATTGAACAAGCAGCCCAGTGTGGCAGTTGTTCAAAAAGTGTTGAATTTTCATATCCCGTTTTATTTTCAAGGACTCAATTTGAATCTTTGTTCTGTGATGCATTTCAATATGCCAAGCATACGAGAAACTCTTATCCTGTGAGTGATAATAGAAGCACAACTTCGTTTATGACTATTCATTTTGATGTATGAGGTCCTACACAAACTGTTTCTTTGTATGGTAGTCGATGGTTTGTTACTTTCATTGATTTGCTACACTAGGATGACTTGAGTATATTTGTTAAAAATTAAAAGTTAAGTTTTCCTTTGTTTTCAGTCATTTCATAAGATGATTTGTATTCAGTTTGATGCCAAAACAAAAATCTTGAGAATTAACAATGACAACGAATACATGGATAAAAGATTTGGTGCTTATTTGGTGTGCAATGGGATAGTCCATCAGACTTGTTGTCCTTACACTAGTGCACAAAATGGAGTCGCTGAAAGAAAAAAATAGGCATTTGTTAGAAATAGCACGATGTCTTATGTTCATCATGCATCTATCAAAACCTTATTTGGGGGATGCTATTCTAGTGGCTTCCTATCTTATCAACAGAATGCCACTTAAAACCCTCAATTTTCAAAGTCCTCTAGAAGTTTTAAAGGGTATTAATGAATATACTGTTTCTCCAAAGGTGTTTGGATGTGTTTGCTTTATCTAC
Organism: Nicotiana tomentosiformis; assembly: GCF_000390325.3. Classification (NCBI taxonomy): domain Eukaryota; kingdom Viridiplantae; phylum Streptophyta; class Magnoliopsida; order Solanales; family Solanaceae; genus Nicotiana; species Nicotiana tomentosiformis. The sequence continues at coordinate 89,480,584 of NC_090813.1, forward strand.
ACTAAAAATTCTGGAAAATTTGATCCTAGAGCTATAAAATGTGTATTCATTGGGTATTCTCTGACACAGAAAGGTTACAAATGTTATCATCCTCCCTCTAGGTGATTTTTTGTTAGCATGGATATTACTTTTTCGAGAATTTAAGCCGTATTTCAGTTTTACCTCATCACCTCTTCAGGGGAGAGCAATAAAGAGGAAGAGGTGATTCTACCTAGTTCCATTACTGGACCTCTTGGTGACATTATGACAGGGGAAAGTGAAATTGGAGAAATTATTTTGGGGGAGAGACTATTGGACATTTAGATAGGCTTGATTTGAAAACTTACTCAAGAAAAAATAGAGTACCAGAAGCCATCATGCAATCTACCGAAGTTGAACCTCCTTCTACCGGTGAGTTATCTACATTTTTTAATGATTTAGATGAACCTATTGCTCATAGAAAAGGAGTCAGATCTTGCACCACCAAACACCCGTTATCTAATTTTGTCTCCTATAATTCTCTGTCTCCCTTTTGTAGAGCATTTTCCTTATCTATTTCTTCTGTGTCTATTCCCCATAATTGGAGGGAAACTTTTGTAGATCCTAAATGGAAGCAAGCTATGATTGAAAAAATAAAGGCCTTATAAAAAAATGAGACTTGGGAACTTTTCACTTTACCACCAGACAAGACATTGGTTGGCTGCAAATGGGTCTTCAATGTGAAGCACAAAGCTGATGGCTTGATTGAAAGATTCAAAGCAAGATTGGTGGCTAAGGGATTTACTCAGACTTATGAAGTGAATTTTCAAAAGACATTTGTCCCTGTTACTAAGATCACTTGGAGATAACAAAAATGAACAGAGGGTCTGGCAGGGGTTCTGGATAGGTGTTCCAGCAAGCTGTCTCCATGGAGAAAGCAGTATTTATCTTTTGGAGGAAGACTTACTTTGATAAGCAGTGTGTCTGATGGTGTTCCAACGTACTTTGATATGCAGTGTGTTGGATGGTGTTCCAACTTAATGTATTTGTTTCAATTACCTGTGAAAGTGGAGAAGAAGCTAAGAGCCCGTTTGGACATAAGAAATTTTTTAAAAAAAAACTTCAAAAAGCTGTTTTTTAAAATTTTCACTCAGATTACTCACAAAACTTTAAAAACAATCCAAAATTATATTTATTTCCAAACACAACTCTAATTTTTAAATATCATTTTCACTTGAAATTTATTTTTCACTTTTTTTTGGAATTTTACAATTCTTATGTCCAAACGCCCACTAAATACTTTGAGGAGTATTTTTTTATGGGAAGATAATGCAGATAAAAGGAAGCTAGATCTAATCAAATGGCAAAGGGTAATGACTGCTTAAAAGGGTGGTGGGATGCGGATTAGAAATTTGAGATTGCATAATGAGTGCTTATTATCTATCTTGCTGTTTTCAATGCTTCTTTTACATGGCTCCTCATTGTTGTTGCTGGCTGTTTTCTTTTCATTATTGTTGTGCTTGCCCTTCATTGAGCCGAGGGTCTATTTGAAACATCCTCTCTATCTCCACGAGATAAGGGTAAGGTTTACTTACACACTACCCTCCCCAAACCCCACTACGTGATATTATACTGGGTTGTTGTATAACGAGTAAGTGCTTATTATGCAAATGGTTGTGGAAATACAATGAGGGAAAATAAAGCATTTGGAAGAAGTCGATAAATGTTAAATATGTGAAGAAGGATGTTAGGAGTCCTCCCACTGTTCAAATTTTCTCGAAAGGTAGTATCTGGAGCTACACTAGCAGGTTCAGCAATACACTAAACTGAGGTTGGGCAATAGTGTCAAAATCAACGCATGGAGTATGGGCGGGGGTAGTGTTTCTGAATTCTTTTCCCTTAGTAGGTGGTTGTGGAGTCTAGAAGAGGATTTAATGATTGGGAGATGGAAGAAGTTGGCAACTGCTTCAGTTACTTGGCACAGTAGTGATAGAGAAGATAAGAAGATTACATGGTTTGGACTGTAAGTAATGATATGAAATATTCTGTCAGAAGTTGTTATAATTTTCTCCAGGATTAAGCTGATAATTATGAACCAAAGTGTCCATGGAAAATGCTATGGAGTTGGTCACGTAACACACCTAACAAATCAACCAGCTAAAAAAATCTAATATTGCCAACCTAGCAGTTCTAAATCTTATTTAATAATAATTATTTACCAGGGAAAACATAGAATCTGATTTTTCTTTCTTTGTTTTATCAGAATAGCAACTGGGTCTTTCTCTCAACTATGGTACATGTAGAGGAAATATGTTTTGTTGGAAAAACGTCACCATTCCTCAACATTGTGAAAAACATGGTCTTCTTTCAATAGGAGTATAAATATTTTGGGTGGAGACAGTATTTTAGCTTATGGTACTTAAGAGTTTAAAATCTTAGACACCCTTTCGAGTTTCGCTGAAAGATCTGAATTTGCGTGGTTCCAACTGATGTTTTACTTGCTTATTCCCTTCTTTGCTATCCTATTTCATATTTTCTATTGCACGTACTATTAGCTAATCCCTCTTTCCATGCTTCAGGAAAAGCTTTGTAAAGCAAACACTTGGCAAAATTTGCAGCCTGCAGCAGAAATTGTTTCGCTCTTATCTGAGATAAACATTGGTACTGATAAAAATGATTGTCGTACCAGAACAAAAACAGCAAATATTCCTGCTGTTATGGCTGCAGCAGCTGCACCATCTGGAGCAAAATGAAATTTAACAGAGGCATTTAATTTCGAGGTACTCAGTACTGGTATGATCAGTGCAACTGCGAAGTGTAATCATGCTGGAGGAATTGCTGGTATGAGAAGGTTATATGATAGTATTGGTAGCCTTGATCTCCCAACTTTGGGTCCTGATGATATGGTGGGAAATTTGCAGCCAAAAACTGAGTCCTTTTCTGATGTTTTACTTACAAATTTTGTCCAACAGCTCCAGAAATTTGTCATCTATGTTGAAGGAGGGGGAGAAGTGGACAAGTCATCTTTCCGTGAAACATGTTCTCTAGCAACTGCTTTTCTTCTCTCTGATCTGGTATAGACAAGTTCTGAATTTTTATTTTTTGGACTACTCATCAAAAAAATAAAAATAAAAAGTTTTAATTTGTAGCAGACTTTGCTTTTTTAGACTACTCATCAAAAAAAAAAAAATTCTCTTTCCACCCTGCAATTTTGTTATTTGCTTTACATGTTACTGAAATTGCTTTTCTCCACAGGGCTCTGATTCTAAATCAAATGTTGAAAGCTTTTCACAACTTGTACATCTTCTTTGCTGGTGCCCAGCTTATATATTGACACCCGATGCCATGGAAACTGGTGTATTTATTTGGACGTGGTTGGTTTCTGCTGCTCCTCAATTGTGTTCTCTGGTACTTGCTGAGCTTGTCGATGCCTGGTTGTGGACAGTGGACACAAAGCAAGGAGTTTTTGCATCTGAAGTTAGGTGTTGCGGACCTGTTGCTAAGTTAAGGCCTCACCTAGTACCCGGGGAGCCAGAAGCACCGCCTGAGAAGGATCTTGTTGAACAAATAATGGCCCACAGACTATGGCTTGTGTTCTTTATTGATCATTTTGAGGTGATTATCAGTGTTTCGATGCTTCCACTCCTTTCGATGTTCCTTATGAATCACCGAGATAATCAAGCACAAGCTTGTATATTGTCCACCCAAAGTGGTTAGGTTAAAGATGGTGTAATAGTACACCTGACCCATCACTTTTTTGAAAATTAATTTGATGCATGTTGGCATATGATGTTTTGCCTCTATTAAAATACTTCAGCAGTAGGGCTTTCGAGTTAAAATATATAGAGTTTTCCATGGTGATACCAATTTTGCGAAATTTGTGTCCTTAGCTGTTCTCTTCTTTCATTCTATTTCTGTCTGGTACAACTTTTACCAAGTATCCTCTTGCACTTGCTAGAGAAACCATCATTGGTTTCCTTCCTCACCAAATTCTTGCACTAATGTTGTTCCGTGTAAACTACGGTCTGGATATGTATTTGGTTTGTTAAATGCTTGTTGTGTTTGGATTAGTTGGAATGTGGTGGTACCACAGTAGAACTACTATAATCTTTGGTGCTACCTTGGTCACAGTTGAGATGATGATGTTTTCTATATCGCTCGAACTTTTCATTTTTTGCTCTTCACTTCTTGAGCCATTCCTTTTTCCAGGGGGGGTCAATAGTTGTCTAAGGAACATGGTTTAACCATTCATTGACCCCCCAAAAAAAAGTATTTCTGTGAAAGACACTGCCTTTCTTGATAATGTTGCTAAAAGTTTTCAACTGCTGTGATGCCTGAATAATTGTTTCAGCCTTTTGATTCTCTCAACATTATTTAAAATGTTAAAACTATAGTTTTTTGTCTTTGCAGGTCGTTCGACATGATATGTTCCACAGCTTTTACTTTTCTGGCGGTTATTGCAAGGAACTACCAAACTGCCCTGGAACTTTTCTTCCCACCCTGCTGCTACTGGCACATTTTTCACCCTCATGCTTCTTGGACTGAAGTTTTGCTCGTGCAGATCACATGGTGTTTTGCAAAATCTCAGGGCTGGGCTTAAGCTTCTGGAAGACAGAATATATCGGTAAACACTGACCTACATTTAATTGGACTAGTATGTGTTAAATGGACCTTGGGCCTAACTCAACCTCAAAAGCTAGCTCAAGAGGTAAGGATTGCCCAAGTCCATATAAGGAGACCACCCATTCCCTTCATTGTCGTTATGGGACTCAACAGTATGTTTGCATGTATTGTGAATACAGGCAAATGAATAGCGGAAGGTCCTCGCTCATCTTCTTTGACCAATAGCTTGCTAGAAGATACTGAGTTGCACACAAACACTTCTTTATTTGTTTATGGAAGTTTATCATTTAATGTGTTACACCAGATTTGGGAATTTTGGACTATTTGCAGGGCTTCATTGGGGTGGTTTGCTCACCAACCTGAGTGGTATGACATGAATAACAACTTTGCCCTGAGTGAGGCGCAGTCTGTTTCTATGTTTGTCCATCATCTTTTGAATGAGCAATTAGATACTCCCCAACTTTATTCTGAAAGACGGTGACTCGAAAACTCTTTGAATGATGTGGTGAGATAATCATAACGATGAGCTGCAAACTTTGATTCTTACATCATTTGAGAAACTTTTTGTGCCGAAAACATTCTGTTTGTCGTGGGAACAGTTTCTTTTCTCTAACTACTTATGGTCCTTGTGCTCTTTTTTTAACTTAATGATGCTTACAGAAAGATCAATTCCATCATGTTTGGGGTCAAATGGAGAGCTATGTTGTTTGGAGGGAGAAGGTGAAGCAGTTGCTTCTGTTGTTATGCCAGCATGAAGCTGTCAGACTTGATGTCTGGGCACAACCTATTGCCAAGTAATGCACATTGATTGCTGATTGTGTTTCTCCCTGTTCTAACTTCTCCCTTTAACATGGTTTGCCATTATTTTTATTAATTCTTTCCAATATCAGGGAAACCACTCCATGTCTTAAAATCAGCTCTGACAATTGGGTCAGTCTTGCTCGAACTGCCTTTTCTGTGGATCCTCGTTTATCGTTGTGTCTGGCTGCCAGGTTTCCTGCAAATATTCATCTAAAGGCTGAAGTAACGCAGTTAGTGCAAGTATGCATTTCCGTCCCAGTTTTCATACCCTTCAGTCTTTTTATCAAACCCTGAATGGATGTGCCTGAATGATAGCTATTTAAGATGGAACTTGGAAGACTTAAAGCAGAAATGACATAAATTGATTTTAGGATGATGCATGTCGCATTATTTGTCTATTTCCTGGAAATTTCTGTGCGTAACATCTAAAATAAGGGCCTCTCTAATTTCTCATAACTAGTTTGAATCAGATGGTGGCTGTTTTCTGTAACAAACTTCTTGCCAGAAAATAGAAAGATGTCCGTTGTTATTTATTCTAAATTATTTTCTTTTCCTTTAAAACGAGTATTGGAAATTTCTAGAGAAATTTCAACCTAAAGAAACTTCAATATTTAATGGGAAAAAGTTGATTCTTATAGAATATGCTTGCAACTCGTTTGTTCCATCCTTTTTTTTTTTTTTTGATAAGGTAAATAATTTTATTAACAATTGGGGACTAACCCCGTATACAAGCCGTATACCAACAAAAAAAAAAGAAGAAGAGAACATACACCAAAATATAGTTCTCAACAAAAGAGATCCAATCCTCTATACAAATAGGGACCTCATGAGTACAACAAAAAGAAACTAGGAACAAGAAACTACTTTGTAATTTCACAAAATCTTATTCCACCCCTTCAAAAGCCCTCCTATTTCTTTCTTTCCATATTACCCACATGATTACTAAGGGAGCGACACTCCATGCCCTTGGACTTCTCTTTCCACTCATGTGAACCCAACTATGCAACACCTCCTTTACTGTACCCGGCATCGCCCATTGCACCTCAAACAAATTAAGGATCTTTCTCCACAACCGATTAGCCACTTTACAATCATCATCACCTAAGCTTTTGCACATGAAGCACCAACTAACGTAGGTGATCCTTCTCTTTCTCAAATTTTTCGCTATCAAAATCACTCCCCTCGCCGCCAACCACACAAAGAAACACACCTTTTTTGGTGCTCTGGGAATCCAAATAGAGTAATGAGAGAAAATGTGTTCCTCTCTCACTAATAACCTCTTATAATAAGATTTAACCGTGAATAATCTATTTTTACTCTCCCGCCATCTCCATACATCCGATACATTATTCGATTTATCCAACCCATACAATAACTCAACTAGATTGTGAAATTCTTCCATCTCCCAATCATGTAGGTTCCTCCTAAATCTCAAATCCCAATGAAGCACCCCTCCATGGGACCTACAAATTTGTTGGACCGTCATCTCTCTCTGGCAAGATACTCTATATAAGTTAGGAAAAGTTTCCCTCAACTCGTTCTCCTCGCACCACTTATGCACCCAAAAGTTCTCATTTGTTCCATCCTTAGTGTGCCTTGATATCTCTAGAACTACATATGCATTGGTATCATCTTTTTTGGATAACTAAAGCTTTAATCATATAAGCACCGAGAAGGTGCCACATTGTACAAAATTTATGTAGGACGTTGCTCTTTTCCAACAACTAAAGGAGTTGATAAGATCCACTTTGATAAGAATACAGTTAATAAAGTTGAGTTGGAGTATCGGATGAAGTTCTGCTGCCTTGCATTTCAGACAAACAAAAAAGGTTTTGACTTACATTTTTCTCTGCTCCAAGCTCTATTTGTATAAGTATTCTGGTTGTCATGAGGAAAAGATGAGGAAGGAACACTCCTACGAAACAGCTGAAAATGCGTCATTATCGGGAACCTATGATCTGGCTGACAAGAAGCTCAATTCTTTTTGGAAAAGGATTCTCTAGGAGAAGGGGATTATACTCTTAGATGAGGACTCTAATCTAAAAGGAGTGTGGGGAAATGAATATTGTGATGGGGGTGAAGCAGTGTTGCGTCTGGAAAATGATTTTGCAGGTATGCTACGGAAGTTAGTTTCCAAATTTTAAGGAAAATGTAATCTTAGGAAAAAATGTTTTCTCAAAAATTTGGCAGTGCAAACATGAGAAAATTGGAAAATATTTTCGTCATACCAAACACATGGTAAAGATCGGGAAAGAAAATGCATTGTTGTTGTTGATTAGCATGATTTCAGAGAGAATTAATTTTATTTAGGAGATTCGATTTTATTTTATTTTATTTCATAGCTGAAATGGTTGTATAGTGTTGATTATCATGATTCAAGGAGACTTGATTTAGGAGTGTTGATTAGTATGATTTCAGGAGATTTGATTTTATTCTGATTTGATTTGATTTGATTTGATAGCTGAATTGATTGTATAGATTTATTTTATTTCCTTAATTAGAATTAGGAGCTTTGTATAAATTTCCTTGCTCATGGGATGTAAACACATACAAAAATACAAGAAACCTTTTCTTTTTCTCAAAATCTATATGGTATCAGAGCCATTGCTGCCTTTTTTAGGTGAGTTATCTTCCTTGCAGCACTACGGTTCCGTTTTTATCAAAGAGGTCGAGTTTTCTCTCTCTTGTTGGTTGTCCGCAACACAAGCTCCTTCTGATTTCCTTCTGATTTGGCTAAAATATGAAAACATTCAAGGAGACAGTTTCCGGAGAAATCTTGTCTTCAGATCAAATTCAGCTTCTCCATCGCCTCCTAGCCAAACTTGCCTCCGCTAATGTTGCGACATCCAATTATGTGCAATCAGGTACTGCCTTTACTGCTCACCTTAATTCTTGGATTGTCGATTCTGCAAATACACACATGACACGCTCTTCTAAAGGTATTCAAAACTATTCTCTGTGTCCCAAATGAGATAATGTTAAAATAGCCAATGGTTCTTTAATACCTATCTCTGGAACATGTTCTGTCATTTGTACTCATAATATTAAACTATCATCCATGCTCCATGTCCCTGAGTTCCCTGTCAATCTTTTATCTGTTAATGTCATCACCAAAGCTATAAACTGCAAAATCGAGTTCTTTCCCGATCATTGTATTTTTCAAGATCTTCAAACAGGGAAAAGGATTGGCAGTGGTAGATTACGTGATGACTTGTATATATTAGATGGGATTGGGGTTTGGGGAAACATAGAGGGGATGGATCAAGTTCTGCATATTCTCAGTCAGATTCTCTATCCTGGTTAATGGTAGCCCGTGTGGTTTCTTTGGCAGCTCCATGGGTCTCACGCAAGGTGACCCCCTATCCCCAATGTTATTCATTCTAGTAATGGATGCTCTGAGCAAAATGATGGATCGTGCGGCGGGCGGAGGCTTCTTGAGAGGATTCTCAGCTCTGATTGGGGTGCTCAGTGCCCGAAGAGTCTCACATTTGCTTTTTGCGGATGACACACTGGTTTTCTGTGATGCCGATACGGATCAGTTAACCTACCTGAAGTAGGTCTTGTAGTGGTTCCATTAGTATCAGGACTCAAAATCAACATCGGCAAGTGTGAGATTTTCCCAGTAGGTGAGGTTGCTAACATTGATGCCTTGTCTTATGTTCTCAGATGCAAGGTGGGCTCCCTTCCCACTACTTACCTGGGCCTCCCATTTGGCGCTTCATATAAGGATACTACGGTTTGGAATCCAGTGATCGAGCGGGTTGAAAAACGATTAGCAGGCTGGCAAAAACAGTATTTGTCAAAAGGAGGTAAGGAAGTACTCATCAAAAGCACTTTATCGAGTATGCCTACCTATTACTTATCCCTATTGCAAGCACCGGTGAGCATCACAGAAAAACTGGAGCGACTTCAAAGGAACTTTTTTTTGGATGCGGCAGATGGAACTAGAAAGTTTCATCTAGTGAATTGGCAGACAGTCACTTCCCCAAAGAAGTGGGGTGGACATGGAGTGAAAGATCTTAGGGTATTTAACAGAGCTTTAATGGGGAAGTGGCTGTGGAGATTCGGGGTATAAGAGCATGCTCTATGGAGGGAGGTCATAGTAGAAAAGTACGATTCCACGGGATGGGGTTGGAGGATCAAGGCAATCACAACACCTTTCGGGTGTGGCATGTGGAGGAGCATCATGAAGAATTAGGAAGCATTCAGTGGCAACATCACTTATATGGTGGGAGATGGAAGGAGAATCATCTTTTGGAATCATAGGTGGTATGGAGAGGATACTCTGAGGGTCTCCTTCCCCCACGTCTTCAGAGTTTCAAACCAGAAGGAACTGATGGTCCAACAGATTCGTAAGAAGCATGAAGGGGGTAATATGGGACTTCTCATTTAGAAGGAACATGCAAGATTGGGAGATTGCGGATCTCCAAGATTTGTTGGCACTGCTATATGGGCAAGACAGGCCCCAGCCATCCTGCGACTCTTGGAGATGGGGCTTGCGTGGCGATGGTTTGTTCACCGTAAAGTCCTTTTAGCAGAGTATGTTTGTGAGAGATGAGACCATTTTTCCATACTCCTCGATCTGGATTCCTAGGGCGCCCATGGAGGTGTGATTTTTTGCATGGCTAGCGGTGAGGGGAGTGATCTTGACTGCTGAAAATCTCCGAAAGAGAGGAATTACACTTGTTTGGTGCTACATGTGTAAAAGCTCATGGAAAGAAGTTGATCACCTTTTGTTGCATTGCCCTGTGTCCTCTGCTTTGTGAAGGGCAATCCTGAATCCTTTTGGTGTTCAATGGGTGATGTCAAGCACTGTAAAGGAAATGTTATATAGTTGGGTCGGTTTCCATAGAAGAAGAAGGCAAAAGGCGTGGAAGTTCGCCCCGTTAGCTCTCATGTGGATAGTATGGAGGAGAGAAATAGGAGAGCTTTTGAGGAGATTGAGTCTCCTTTTTCACATCTTAAGAATAGTCTTTTATCTTTGATCGCTTTTTGGTGCACTCATTTAGCCCCTACTTGTATAGAAGATTGTGCGTGTTTTGTAGAGAATCATATTCTGATGTAAATACTCTACATTTTGGTATACTTCGTGTATACGGGAGTTCTCTCCCTTTTGATTAATACAATTTACCTTATCAAAAAAAAAATATTATATGGGATTCAAAACTTTGGTCAAGCCTTTTTTGGGGAAAGTAAGGATGTCAACCTCGTAAATAATACAACGGCATAGACGGTTAGGACACCCATCATTCTTTGTTTTGAAGAAGTTATATTCCGATTTATTTTTAAGGACTCGATTTGAATCTTTGTTCTGTGATGCGTGTGAATATGCCAAGCATACTAGAAACTCTTATCCAGTGAGTGATAATAGAAGCACAACTCCGTTTATGACTATTCATTTTGATGTATGGAGTCCTACCCAAACTGTTTTTTGTCTGGTCGTCGGTGGTTTGTTACTTTCATTGATTGTTGCACTAAGATGACTTGGGTATATTTGTTAAAATCCAAAAGTGAAGTTTTTTCTTATTTTTAGCCATTTCATAAGATGATTTGTACTTAGTTTGATGCCAAATAAAAATCTTTAGAACTGATAATAGCAATGAATACATGGATAAAAGATTTGGTGCTTATTTGGAGTTCAATGGGATAGTCCATCAGACTAGTTGTCCTTACACTAGTGTACAAAATGGGATCGCTGAAAGAAACAATAGGCATCTGTTAGAAGTAGCAAGATCTCTTATGTTCACCATGCATCTTCCAAAATCTTACTGGATGCTATTCTTGCGGCTGCCTATCATATCAACATAATGCCACTTAAATCCCTCAATTTTCAAAGTCCTCTAGAAACGTTTAAGGGTAAGAATGAATATATTGTTCATCCAAAGGTGTTTAGGTGTGTTTCTTTGTCCATACTAGAAATTCTGAGAAACTTGATCCTATAGCTATAAAGTGTGTTTTCATTGGGTATTTTTCAATACAGAAAGGTTACAAATGTTATCATCCTCCCTCTAGGAGATCTTTTGTTAGCATGGATGTTACCTTTCGAGAATCTGAGCCCTATTTTAGTATTATCTCATCACCTCTTCGGGGGGAGAGCACTAAGGAGTAAGAGGTGATTCTACCTAGTTCTATTACTGGATCTCTTGATGAAAATATCACAGGGAAAAGTGAAATTGGATAAAGAATTCTGGGGGAGACTATTGGGTGTTTGGATAGGCCTGATTTGAAAACATACTTAAGGAGAAATAGAGCAGAAGAAGCTATCATGCAATCCACTGAAGCTTAACCTTCTCCTGTTGGTCAGTTATCTACATTTTCTAATGAGTTAGATTTGCCTATTGCTCACAAAAAAAGGAGTCAGATGTGCACCACCAAACACCCTTTATCTAATTGTCTCTTATAATTTTGTCTCTCTCCTATAGAGCCTTTGTCTTGTTTATTTCTTCGGTATCTATTCCCCAGAATTGGAAGGAAGCTTTTGCATATCCTAAATGGAAGCAAGCTATGATTGAAGAAATGAATGTCTTGTCAAAAAATGAGACTTCGGAACTTGTCACTTTACCACCAGACAAGAAGTTGGTTGGCTGCAAATGGGTCTTCGTTGTGAATCACAAAGCTGATGGTTCAATTGAAAGATTCAAAGCAAGATTGCTGACTAAGGGATTCACTCAGACTTGTGGAGTTGATTATCAAGAGACATTTGCTCCTGTTGTTAAGGTGAACACTGTTAGAATTCTTTAATCTTGTGCACCTAATCTTGATTGGGACTTGCAATAGTTTGATGTGAAGAATGCATTTCTTCATGGAGACTTAGAAGAAGTGTATATGAAGATTCCTCCTGGATTTGATACTGCACAGAGTCAAGGAAAGGTATGCAGATTGAAGAAAGCCTTATACGGACTGAAGCAATCCCCAGAGCTTGGTTTGAAAGATTCAGCAAAGCAATGATCTCCTTCGGTTACCAACAAAGCATTGCTGATCACACCCTCTTCGTAAGAAATCAAACGGGTAAACTCACTCTTCTCATAGTTTATGTTGATGACATAGTAATGACAGTGGATGACAAAGAGGAGATGTCCCGATTGAAGAAGTTGGCACATGAATTTGAGATCAAAGATCTAGGAAAATTGCAGTACTTCTTCAGAATTGAGGTTGCTAGATCCAAAAGTGGAATATTTATTTCTCAAAGGAAGTATATTCTGAATCTTTTGAAAAAAACCGGTATGACGGGTTGTAGACCCTTAGAATCGTCCATTGAAAGCAATCACAAGTTACAAAGCGGAGTTGGAGAATCAGTTGATAAGGAGAGATATTAGAGGCTGGTTGGAAAACTCATTTATCTCTCCCACACTAGACCAGACATAGCCTATTCAGTTAACCTGGTGAGTCATTTCATGCATGATCCCCGAGATCCTCATATTCAAGCTGTCTTTCACATTTTGCGGTATCTAAAGTCTGCTCCTGGAAAAGGTCTACTTTTATCCAAACATGATCACCTCCAAATAGAAGCCTTTATAGACGCGGATTGGGCTTGATCTCTATATGACAGAAGATCAACATCCGGTTACTATACGCTCGTAGGAGGAAACTTTGTTACTTGGAGAAGAAAGAAGCAAAGTGTAGTTATTAGATCAAGTGCGGAGGCAGAATATAGTGGCCCAGGGTATTTGCGAACTAGTTTGGCTACAAATGCTACTACAGGAATTGAGACTGTCTGAAAAAGGAAAACTTTCCTTGTACTGTGACAATAAGGTTGCCATCAGTATAGCTCATAATCCAGTCCAGCATTATCGAACAAAGTATGTAGAAATTGATCGACACGTCATCAAAGAAAATGTTACAACTAGTGTCTTGAGTTTATTTCATGTGCCATAGGAAAAACAACTAGCTGATGTGTTTACCAAAAGTCTCAACAAGCGAACTTTCCATACTTTGAGTTACAAGTTGGGCACGTGCGGCATCTTTGCACCAACTTGAGGGGGAGTCTTGCTTAGCATGATTCAAGGAAACTTGATTTAGGAGTGTTGATTAGCATGATTTCATGAGATTTAATTATATTTAGGAGATTGTTGATTGGCATGATGTCAGGAGACTGATTTTATTTGATAGTTGGGTTGATTGTATAGATTTATTTTATTTTCTTAATTAGCATTAGGAGCTTTGTATTAATTCTCCCACTCATGGGATGCAAACACACAGAAATACAAGAAGCCTTTTCTTCGTCTCAAAATCTACATATAGATTTATTTTATTACCTTAATTAGCATTAGGTAGGGGTGGGCGTTCGGTACGGTATTTGAAAACTACGGTCGGTACTTCGGTATATCAATTATGCATACCAAATACCGTACCAAAGTAGTTCGATACGGTTTTACATTTTGTTGTTTGGTTCAATACGGTTTCGATATCGTACAAGGTCTTTGTGAACTAAACAGTGGTGAACTACTAAAATCTAATTCATTAGAAAATTTCTAATAACGTGATAAACGAGCATAGCAACAGAATGTGAGCAATTCCTTTACTTCTAATTACTTCTAATAGAAATCATATCATTATCTATTTTCTCGAGCACTTAGTCATTGATGATTTTGCATCTCAATAAGGCGTAAGGGACCTCTGGATTTTGCATCTAAAACCTAGGACTATCATTAGGCCGGGGCATTGGACTTGGTCTTAATGGGTTACTGTCTAGGGGGTAAGAACTAACAAGTTAAAATTTTGGGCTGGAAATTGATAACTTGGGCTGGGGCAGTTCAGGATGGTGTACTTAATTAATTCGGTATTTTGGTAATACAGAAATATCGAAACCTCAATGCCGAGGACCGTACTGAAGTAGTACGAAATACAGCATAAACCGATACCAAAATACCGAATTAATTCGGTTCGGTTCAGAATTTTATTTTTCAGGAGATTTGATTATATTTAAGAGATTTAATTTAATTTTATTTGATTTGATTTGATAGCTAGACTGATTGTATAGATTTATTTTATTTCCTTAATTACTATTAAGAGCTTTGTATAAATTCCCTTGCTCATGGGATGTGAACAAAAATAGAAATATGAGAAGCCTTTTCTTCTTCTCAAAATCTACATGGTATCGGAACCATTGCTGCCTTTTTTAGGTGAGTTATCTCCCTCGCAGTACTAGGGTTCCATTTTTTATAAAAACAGATCGAGTTTTCTCTCTTGGTGGTTGTCCGTAACACAACTCATTCTAGTCAGCTTTTTTGGAATTTCCTTTTCTGATAGGATTGCTGGAACATTCTGAACCTATCCCTACTAGTTTCGATTTTTCCGTTCACCGGAGTTAAGGTTCCGTCGAGACAGACTTGGTTTCTGGCGAGGCATATTATTTTCATCATTTTTCTTCTGATTGAGCAAAAAATATGGAGACATTCAAGGAGACGATTTTTAGAAAAATCCTGTCTTCGGATGAAATTCAGCTTCTTGGTCGCCTCCTAGACAAGCTTGACTCCGCTAATATTGCCACATCCAATTATGTGCAATCAGGTACAACCTTTGTAGCTCACCTTAATTCTTGGATTGTTGATTCTTGTGCAAATAGACACATGACATGCTCTTCTAAAGGCATGCAAAATTGTTCTCCGTGTTTCAAAAAAGATAATGTCAAAATTGCCAATGGTTCTTTAACACCTCTGGAACAGGTTCTGTCATTTGTACTCCTAATATTAAACTATCATTTGTGCTCTATGTCCCAGAGTTCTCTGTTAATATTTTATCTATAAGTGCCATCCCTAAAGCTTTAAGCTGTGAAATCGAGTTTTTTCCCAATCATTGTATTTTTTAGGATTTTCTAACAGAGAAAATGATTGGCAGTGGTAGATTGAGTTATGACTTGTATATATTAGATGGAATTCAAAACTCTGGTCAAGCCTTTTTTAGGGAAAGTAAGGATGTCAACTAAGAAATAATACAGTGGCATAGACGGTTAGGACACCCATCATTCTTTGTTTTGAAGAAATTATATCTCAGCTTGTTTTCAAGGACTCAATTTGAATTTTTGTTCTATGATGCATGTTAATATCCCAAGAATACTAGAAACTCTTATCCTAAGAGTGATAATAGAAGCACACCTCTGTTTTTGACTATTTATTCTGATTTATGAGGTCTTGCCCAAATTGTTTCTTTGTGTGGTAGTCGATGATTTTTGTTACTTTTATTGATTGCTGCACTATGATGACTTGGGTATATTTGTTAAAAGTCAAAAGTGAAGTTTTCTCAGTCTGATACCAAAATAAAAATCTTGAGAACTAGTTGTGTCACACCCCAACCTAGGTTAGGTGGACAGGCACATAATGCCTTAGGTACATAGGCGACCCATTCCATAAAACTAGTAAACTTACCACATTTGCAACACTTGCAATCAGAAAATCCTAAAATACACACACATATATATATATATATATATATATATATATATATATATATATATATATATATATATATATATATATAAATAGATAGATAGATAACAGCAAAGGGCCAAATATACCCTTGTACTTTCGAAAATAGTCTAAAAATACTCTTCGTTATACTATTGGGTTATCTATACCCTGTCATACTTTGGAACAAATATACCTTTATTTTGGATGGAGTGCCACGTGGCAGCACCAGATGAAAATGACCCGTTTCTTTTTTTTTTTTTACTCGATCCGTTTTAAAATTTAGTTTTTTCAGCTTTATTAAAGCATATATTTTATAAAAAGTGGAATTTATTTTTGTAAAAACTGAAAAAAAAAAAAAAGGAATTTGCAAAATATAGAAAAAAGAATATTTTTTTGTAAAAACTGGAAAAAAAAAAAAGAGACTCTCCTAAAGCAATGGACTACATATGCATTAGTTTAAAAAAATGAAAATATTTTGCAAAATCTTTTTTTTTCCAGTTTTTACAAAAAAAATACTTTAAAAAACTGAAAAAACTGAAAATTATATATTTTGCAATTTTTTTTTTTTTTTGACGTTCAATTCACTTAATCCACTCCAAATTTTCTGACGTTCCTGAAAACGATGTCCTGTTCTGGTTGCTGCACCAATCTTTTCAGAACTCACTTGTCATTTTATTATTGATATTGTTCGGGTATTTACTTGTGAAACTTCTCAATTCGGCCTTTGTCTGAATACTTTCTCTCAGCTGATTATTACTTCCAACAGCCTAATTGGGTTGAGCAAAAGTTTCCTCAAATTTGGCCAAATGGTTTTAATTGTCATCTTTGCCTTAGCCTCTAATTTGCCTCACTGATTCAGGCATGAAGTATATATGGCATCTTATGTTTTTGGTGTTTTTCATTAAATATTTGCTCATTACCATATTATTTCTTTCTTAGAAGTGCTTTAATTACTTCAAATTGTCAAAGTCAGAGTCAAACCTCTTCACTGATACAATAAAACAAAATCGTACATACTGTTGCAGGGTTGCTTTACATGTGTGACAAGCTAACAACTGTCAGACAAATGCATGTCCTAAATAAATGTGTTTCTATTTGACGTTGCTATGCTTTTCTTCGTGCTGCTTGTTTGCTCTATCTCTGTATTGCATGTTCATATATTAACTTTAACCTGAAATGTTAATTTGTTTGGAGCAGTTTCCTCCTCATTTTGCTGACTGTGTTAGGCCATGCAGCTTCGCTGGTACTAATGAACAAATCTAGTCCAAGAAACGGCATATAGTAAGAAACACGGATTTCTGACCTGAAGATATATCTGCTCAAATCACTTCTTTTTTTTAAAGATGTTGGTGGTCTTCTAAAGCATCCTAAGGTCAAATCATTTTATTTTGGCGAGGAAATAGGACTTAATATACAGCTCCTAACTTGTCACAATTTCTCTGAGTTGGCATGTTTTTCAATCTTTATTTTCATCTTTCCTTGAGCCGAGGGTCTATCATAAACAACTTCTCTACCTTCAAGGTAGGGTTAAGGTCTGCGTACACACTACCCTCCCCAGATTCCACTTGTGAGATGATACTGGGTTTATTGTTGTTATTGTGGCATGTTTTTCAATCTTATTAGTTGTCCTGTCCAAAAACTTGACTTGATCTTGTGAAATTCCATTTGTAGCTATTTATTTTGGTACACAATCTTTTATTTTCATTTTATCCTTTCTTGAATTATTTGTGTTTGATGAAAATGACAACCTGTTCTCAAAACAAAAAAATGATGGGTGTCCTTACCGTCTATGCCGTTGTATTATTTCTTGGTTGACATACTTACTTTCCCCAAAAAAGGCTTGACCAGAGTTTTGAATTCTAAATCTGATATATACAAGTCATCATGCAATCTACCACTGCCAATCATTTTCTCTGTTTGAAGATCCTGAAAAATACAATGATCGGAAAAGAACTCGATATTACAGCTTAGAACTTTGGTCATGGCACTAACAAATAAAAGATTGACAGAGAACTCAGGGACATGGAGAACGGATGATAGTTTAATATTAGGAGTACAAATGACAAAACATGTTCTAGAGATAGGTATTAAAGAACTATTGGCTATTTTAACACCATCTCCTTTGAGACACGGAGAATAACTTTGAATGCCTTTAGAAGAGCCTGTCATGTGTCTATTTGCACCAGAATCAACAACCCAAAAATTAAGATTTCTCCAGAAACCGTCTCCTTGAATGTCTCCATGTTTTCTGCCCAATTAGAAGAAAATCTGAACAAAATTTCTTAAAAATAATCTGCCTCGCCGGAAACCAAATATGGCTCGACGGAACCAGAAGGGGTTTGTGTTGCGAATAGCCACCAGAGAGAGAAAACTCGACCTCTTTGATAATAACGGAATCCTGCGAGGGAGATAACTCACCTAAAAAAGGCAGCGCTGGCTTTAATATCATGTAGATTTTTGAGAAGAAAAAAAGGCTTCTTGTATTTCTGTGTATTTCTTACATCCCTAAGCAAATGTATTTATACACTAAGTCCTATGACTATTTTTGGAAGGAAAATAAACTATAATCAAATTACAATTAATCAGAATAAAATCAAATCTCAATCTGAATCAAATCTTTCTCAATCTGAATCAAATCTTTATTAATTCAAATAATTAAGTCAATCAACATTGATAGAACTCATAGAGTCAATACAAGGGTAGGAAGGCGAATGATTTTATTTTTATGTTTTTTTTATTTTTGTTATGTAATACTTGTACAGTTACGCATGACTTTTGTATTGTGTAATAAAATAATTATTGTTCCTCAAAATAAAAGAAATGGAAAGGGAATGCAAAAGAAGAGGATCAGCAACTTATATTTAAAAAATATATTATCTCCGTTAGCTTTTTCATGATAAAAAACAACTAAAAAAGGCATGCTATACAGTTTAAACATTATTGATTTCAAACTGTGACGAAGTATGTCCACAACAGCAAGACAAGCCAAGAGAGTTAAAAATACCAGCCATGCTACTGCTGTTTCAAAAGCCCTTTGAACAATTGCTGTTAAGCACTGGGAGACGGCCGGCTTGAGACCAGGACTTTTCAAGTATTCAAAAACACAGCTGAAGGCAGTTCGAGAAGCTGTTGAACTAGGAACACTGAGGATCCCACCATTGCTACAAAACCGTGTTATCTCCAAAATTGCTACTGCAAGTAGATAAGTTGACTTGACACCTGTAGGGGACAAAATAAAAGTATCTATGAGGCCTAGAAAAATCTCTACCATTAGTTGTATCTAAGTGAAGAATATCTCCATTAACAACTGAAGTCATTAAGAACTTCATTTCCTTCTCAAACTGAACCCAAAAAAACAACAAACCGGAAATCATGCTCATTGCTGAAACTTTTATACACCCTCCTAAAGCAGTAGAAAGAGCAATTCTTTGGCTAACGGCAGCTTTCTCATTGCCACTACCGCGCGGACTACCTGGGTTATGAAGAGCATTTAGTTCCAACTCATCTTCAAGCAACTCCATGGAGCTCACAACCTGATAAAAACTACGTTTCAGACACTTATATATAAATAATATTCAGTTAAACGAATTACATTATATCATGCAACAAGAAATATTACATGATTCAAGATGAAAATAGATCACATCGATGGGCCTGTTAATTTTGTAGTTATGATTTATTAGTAGGATAAGCCATACTCTCTTGAATCAGTAGAAATTTAGCAACTACCAAGAACAACTCATACAGTCATTATAGTATTACTTTTCTCTCCACTTTTCACCTCCCTCTATTCTCTGAACACTGAATAAGGAGATTATAGACCATGTGGGATAAAAATATCTTCAGACATGCAATATCCTTATTTCAATTTGGAATGTGAAATGCATCCACTTGGTCAACAAGACAAAAAACAAGCAAGTATAAACTTCTTATGTATCAAATTTTTGCGACATGATCTACGCATTAAGGAAACGCAAGCCCAATGAATAGTTCAAGCAAAACACACAGTTACACTATCGGTGAGAACAATAACTATGAATGTATCTTGTGGCTTTCCTTTTTTTAAGAATTATACAATCTTCACTAAATTGCTCTATACTTCACCATCTCAAAACTCTACTTCAGAAAGATACCTATGTTAGTTCAAGCAAAACACACAGTTACACTATCGGTGAGAACAATAACTATGAATGTATCTTGTGGCTTTTACTTTCTTTAAGAATTATACAATCTTTACTAAATTGCTCTATACTTCACCATCTCAGAACTCTACTTCAGAAAGATACCTATGTTAGTTGGTATTGGACTATTGGAGCTGGTGCATGAGACGGCCATATTGGAAACTTCCGTTATGAGACCTAGAAGAGCATAATTGTTTTGAAAATGGTAAGAAGAACATAGTGTATAAGACATGCTTATAAAATTTGTTTCATAATATAGGTTTTTCCAGAAACCTTTGCAGATGATGTTAATTAGAAAAGTCTGTCATAAACCCAGTGGTCTGGAAGTGCCCCGGAGAAGTTGGAATACAATGACTAACCAAGCAATTCAATGTTATATTCAGGAGTGAAAAGATCCCAAACAAGTGACAAGAGTTATAAAACAAATGAGATTTAAAAGTTGTGCGATAAATAATAAAAAGGCTGTGCAAACTAACTTGGTATAAACTATGAGCCATGTGATGAAATTCTAGGAAATAATTATAGAGCATAGACTTAGACACATTTACAAGAGTGACAGACAGTAAGTTTGTTTTTATGCCTGGCAGACTTAAAATAAAGATACATTATTGAAAATCGATAACAATTTATAGGGAGAGGAAGAAGGATCTCCGTATGATATGCATTGACATATAAAAATCATAAGATATGAATCAAGAAAGGTCCTTTAGTGGGTGCCTGAGAAAAAAGGAATTTGTGTCAAATATATAATAAGTAAAAAGATATTTAAGAGGAAACAGTTATGAAAAGGACAGGAAGAGTTGAACGGCATTAGGAACTCACATTCAGAAGAAAAGTGCAGTGGAGGTGAAGGATTTTAGACCCATTAGTCCGTTGGAGAGTGTCTATAAAATAATTTCAAAGATCTTGACAGAAATTAAAGTAATATCTAAACTCATTTCTGGCAATCAGTTTGCATTCATTAAAGAGAGACAGATAGTAGATGATGCAATGGTGGCAAAATGAATGTTTTGAACATCATTGGAGAAAGATGAAGGTTGGGGTAATGTATAAACTTGATCTAGAAAAGGCCTATCACCATGTGAGTTGGCATGTTTTGTTGGAGCTGCTGAGAATGATGAATTTTGGTGACAAATGGTTGCAATGGATAAAAAGTTGTATATGTGCAGTCAGGTTTTCTATCCTTTTAAATGGGAATCCTGAAGGCCTTTTCAAGTCATTCATATGTTTGAGAGAAGAGGATCCCCTATCCCCCTATCAATTTGTTATTGTCATGGAAGCTCTTAGCCTGATGCTTAGAAGAGCTGAGATGAATGGATGGATTAAGTGCTTTGAGATTGTAGGTAAGGAGAATAAAAAAGGTGGTGATCTCTTTTTTAAAGGGCATCAATGTTGCGGTTGGCAGTCTTGGCACCATGTTGATTTCTCATCGTTTGTTTGCGGATGATAATTTGGTGTTCTGTGATGCAAACGGGACCCAGTTGGATTACTTAGGTCAAGTGCTAACATATTTTAGGTCGTATCAGATCTTAAGATTAATCTTAGGAAATGTGAGATTATTCCTATAGGAGAGGTAGATAATATTTTCTGTTTTTGATATCAATACTTTTCTTTTCTTTATTTTCATCATAGCTTTTTTTAATCTTGAAATTTTTTCAAACCTGTTTTGAAAACGCTTTTCTTGAGCCGAAGGTCTATCCAAAACAGCATCTCTACCTTACACAAGATAGGGGTAATGTCTGCGTACATCCCACCCTTCCCAGACCCCACTTTGTGGGATCACACTGGGTATGTTGTTGTCGTTATTGTAGAGGTGGATGTATAGGCATGTGTGCTCAAGTTTTGAATTGCAGGGTAGGAGCCCTCCCTACTACCTATCTTTGATTACCGTTAGGGAAGGAAGTGCTTATCAAGAGTACTTTATAAAGCATCCCTATATACTTCATATCTTTGTTTCAGGCTCTAGCTAGTATTTGAGACCAGTTGGAAAGGCTTCAAAGAAACTTTCTATAGGATTCGTTGGATGGGGCAAGGAAGTACCACTTGGTTCGATGACTTCTCCTAAATGTTGGGGAGGACTTGGAGTTAAGGACCTAAGGGGTCGTTTGGTTCATGGGATAAGGTGGGATATCCTAGTATAGAAATTGGAATAAAATTTATCCCATATTTGGTTGTAGGGATTAACTAAAACCAGTATAGTTTTACACCACTATCTTGGGGTTAGTTAATCCCATCTAAGGGGGATGAATAAGAAGGGGAATGAATAATCCCAGGATAAAGTTATGAAATGACCAGATTATTCTTCTTCCATTTTCACTGCAACCTTTCTGTTTGTTGAACCAAATCGTAAGCCTCTCTTCCCAACTTGCTATACTACTTTTTTTTATAAGGTAAATTGAATTGATCAAAAGGGAGAAAAAACTCCTGTATACAAGAAGTATACCAAAAAGTAGAGAATTTACATCAAAACATGATTCTCTACAAAAGACGCCAAATCTTCTACACAAGTAGGGACTATATGAGTGCACCAAAAATCGATCAAAGATAAAAGACTATTCTTAAGATGTGAAAAAGGAGACTCAATCCCCTCAAAAGCTCTCATATTTCTCTCCCCCCAAACTATCCACATGAGAGCTATCAGGGCGAACTTTCACGCCTTTTGCTTGCTTCTTCTACGGAAGCTGGCCCAACTATATAACATTTCCTTTACAGTGCTTGGCATCACCTATTGAACACCAAAAAGATTCAGGATTTCCCTCCGCAAAATCGAGGACACAGGGCAATGCAACAAAAGATGATTAACTCCTTCCCCTGAGCTTTTACACATGTAGCACCAACTAACAAGTGTAATTTCTCTCTTTCGCAGATTTTCGGCAGTCAAGATCACTCCTCTCGCCGCTAGCCATGCAAAAAAGCATACCTTCGTGGGTGCCTTAGGAATTCAGATCGAGGAGTATGGAAAAGTATCATCCTCTCTCACCAACATACTCTGGTTAAAGGACTTTACGGTGAACAAACCATCGCCACGCAACCCCATATCCAAGAATCACAATATGGTTGGGGCCTGTCTTGCCTATATAGCAGTGCCAACAAATCTTGGAGCTCCGCAATCTCCCAATCTTGCATGTTCCTTCTAAATGAGAGGTCCCATACTACCTCCTTCATGCTCCTTGTGAATCTATTGGACCATCAATTCCTTATGGTTTGAAACTCTGAAGACGTGAGGGAAAGAGACCCTTAGAGTATCCTCTCCACACCACCTGTGATTCCAAAAGCTGATTCTCCTTCGATCTCCCACCCTGTAAGTGATGTTGCCATTGAAATCTTCCCAATTCTTCATGATGCTCCTCCATATGCCACACCCGAAAGGTGTTGTGATTGCCTTGGTCCTCCAACCCCTTCCCGTGGAATCATACTTTTCTACTATGACCTCCCTCCATAGAGCATGCTCTTCTACCCCGAATCTCCACAACCACTTCCCCAACAAAGCTCTGTTGAATACCCTAAGATATTTTAATCCAAGTCTACCTCACTTCTTTGGGGAAGTGACTGTCTGTCAATTCACTAGATGAAACTTTCTAGTTCCATTCGTCGCATCCCAAAGAAAATTCTTTTTAAGCCGCTCCAGTTTATCTATGATGCTCACAGCAGCTTGCAACATGGACAAGTAATAGAGAGCCCAATGGGAGACCTAGGCAAGTAGTGGGAAGAGAGCCCACCTTACATCTGAGAACATGAGACAAAGCATCAATGTTAGCAACCTCACCCACCGAGAAATCTCACACTCGCCGAGGTTGATTTTGAGTCCTGATACTATCTGAAACCACTGCAGGACCTGCTTCAGGTAGGTTAACTGATCCATATCGGCATCACAGAAAACCAAGGTGTCATCCGCAAAAAGAAAATGAGAGACTCTTCGGGCACTGAGCACCCAGATCGGAGCTGAGAATCCTCTCAAGAAGCCTCCGCCCGCCGTACGATCCATCATTTTACTCAGAGCATCCATCACTAGAATGAATTGCATGGGGGATAGAGGGTCACCTTGCCTGAGACCCCTGGAGCTGCCAAAGAAACCACACGGGCTACCATTAACCAGGACAGAGAATCTGACTGAGAAAATGCAGAACTTGATCCATCCCTTCCATCTTACCCCAAACCCCATCCGCATTATAATGAAATCCAGGAACTCTCTTTCCTTACTCCTACCGGAGGAATACAACTTACCGCATCATAATGAAATTATTTTGCTTAACACCTTAACACAACTCCCTCCCTGCACCATCATAAAAAGACTGTTGCTCAATCTCCCTCAACAGTTCTAGCACCCTATCTTCCTTCCCTTCAAAAGAAACACCTAAGAACTTTCCAAAGTTTAATAGTTTATCCTCCATCCAGAAGGACATATCCCCTCCTCCAATCCGTGATGAAATTGGATAGGCGTCTTCTGTATGTACCCTTTCCTTGCTCCTACCGAAGGAATACAAGACCATAGCATTGCTAGCAATAGGGATTGTTATACTTTTTTTTAATTAATATAGTAAGTGGCCCGAGGGATTGTTATACTACTTGTGTACATGGATTTCCTAATAAAATGATTTACCTTATCCAAAAAATAAACAAAAAAAAGGAAGTTGTCACATGTGTAAGAGCAATGAGGAGGCATAGAGGAGTATTCCATACCCGTGGATTAACACCAAGAATATTCCTTGAACCAATACTTGCTTTAGCCTAGTTATGCATGAATTAACCAATAGTATCATGATAGTATATAAGATAATGTTCCAAAAAGCACGCAAATAATGCTTGTAGATGATATTGTGTTAATTCATAAAACTAGCAAGGAAATCAACTATGAAGGATCTTACAATGGATTCTAGAGAGAAAAGATCCTACTTCTCTCTAGAATCAAGAAAGTTGGACA
Source organism: Nicotiana tomentosiformis (assembly GCF_000390325.3). NCBI lineage: Eukaryota > Viridiplantae > Streptophyta > Magnoliopsida > Solanales > Solanaceae > Nicotiana > Nicotiana tomentosiformis. The sequence continues at coordinate 89,505,474 of NC_090813.1, forward strand.
GCAAGTCTTTCAAAGGTGCTCTTCAATGGAATGCCCTAGAGGTCGATGGTAGATGTCAGAGGCTGGAATCTAGTGGTGAGCCGTGTTTCTCGTTGTCAAGTGAACACGTCCAAAGAAGAAAGTGCTTCTTGAAGACCTATTTAGTGGGAACTGTTTTGTTAGTTTATAAATATGTATAGTGTAGTCTTGTCTCATATTGGAAGATGAGTCATATCTCCTTGTAGTGTATAGCTATAAATAGGGACTTCTTGTATTGTATTTATCATCTAATATCAATAATATATTTTCTCCCGCCGTGCTTTCTCACAATATGATCCTAGGAGTGGAATCCATTGAACACCTGTTTGTGTAACAGTATGCCCAGAAGATATGGAGTCATTTTGCAGGCACATTAGGCATCAGATATCTTTAAGGAACCTAAATTTAAACTGCTGGAATCAAAAGGCTAAGAACTCCATGATTTCCTATTTTTTTAAGATTACGCCACCTATTCTCTGTGGGATTTTGGAGATCAAGCTGCACCGCTAAATATGAATTGGAAAACCCATGAACTGCTAGATCTATATCCGTGATTACATTGAATATTTGCCATCTGGTATTGATACTTGGGAAGGCATCTGCAACCTTTTATGAGATCTCTCTGGTGGATGCTCAAGTGGATCTGACCCCCTATATCATTTGTGAAGCTTAACACTGATGGCTCCTGTATTGAAGGCAATTGTGGAGGTGGAGTAGTAGTTAGGGATGATCTGGGAAAACTTTTCATGGCATCCTACCTCTAGGACAGGGAACTAGCAATTGAGCTGAAACATGTGCATTCCTTTTTGGGCTAAAATAGTGCATTGAAAAAGGCTATAACCTAGTCATGGCTGAAACTGATTCCCTGCTGCTCCAAAACTGTATTGCAGGCAACTGGTCCACTCCATGGAGCAGCATATCTGAAACAGATGAAGAAATTAAGAACCTAGTTGATACTCATGGTTGTCTGACCAACCACTGCTTCAGAGAGGAAAGTCAGGTTGCTGATAAGTTTGCCTCTTTAAGCGACGGTGCTGATGAAATATGTATATTCACACAATATGTTGCTCTTCCTAGACAAATTAGAGGTTTTTTGAACACTTAGATGTCAATTACCATCTTTCGAGTCAAAAGGAGAAAACCTGGTAGGTTTATTTATGAGCCATGTGAGAATGCACGATGAAAAAATCTATTATCGATATTCTATCAATTATAATACAATGAGAGTAACTATCTAACAAGCCACCTTGATAGTAACAACGTTATTGCCACTTTTTAGTTTTTTGGTACATGTATTTGTTCATTCATCCTATAACTTGTTGTACCAAGTCATCATATCAAACAAGAAGGCCAGATCCATGCCCTCCTTCTTCAAATGTAGTTCTCTTTCAATTGGCAACAAAATCATAACTCGATTGATTTGAAAAGAAAAGATTGTTTATAGGGATGTAATGCTCACCTATAGGGGATAGGTTGCTAATGTTGGTTATGGAACTGTGTTTCTGTTCCTCTATCTTATAATTCCTCTATCTTTGATTTCTGTTTACAGTACATAGAATATTTTCAGCAAACAATTCGTTTTGCATGAAGCAATTGTGGATGTGGTGATTTTTGTTTTGTATTGGATATAAATTAAAGAGTTATTTTTCGATGTACATATATGAGTTTTTTTGGTGAGAACCTAGCACGTGTATATTCTACAGTACAATACATTAGAAAGATGATATTAAGTGTATCCTAAATGTGATCACTTAGAATTTTGTGGTGGTTATAGCTTTTTTATCTCCAAACTCTTTTCCCGTCTGTCTATTTTGCAGGCTGTACCAAACTCACTGAGCAGAAGTCAGATGGGTGAGACGAATGATGGTGGTCTTTATGAAATTTTCCAACAGAAAATATGGGTCTGTTGGTTCTCCTGGTTTTGAAGCTGCTGGTGAGAACTTCATCAAAAGCAGTGCAGGTTATGCAGTTGCCAGCTTGTTGCTTCAACCTAAGGATAGACATAATGGGAACATTCTGATTGACAGGTAAGCGCCTTTGTCTTCTATTGTTTGGTATCCTAGCTTTAATGCTTGTGAGATTACACTATATCCAAGTCACATTTGGTGTTACTTGAGTGCAGAAACCTTATAAACTATCGTAATGTCATGAAGGGTTAGATTAAGAAAATATAGGAAGTCAAAAAGTTTGATACAGTACGACCGCTGACGCACATCATTGACGATGAAAATGTGCAATATGCACACTAACAAGCAACTATTCTACATATAAGTTATATACTAAGGGGTCATTTGGTTTGTGAACAAGTTATACCAGTATTATAGACTGTTGAAGACATAATTAAATAAATAAATGTGTGTTCTCTCTCACAGCTTAAACTTTTAGAAGAGATAGTTACACACTTCAACATGGTATCAGAGCAGACAGAGGTCCTGGGCTCGAGTCTTACTGCCACCTAATATCGAAATTTTTTTTTTACGTGCTTGGCTCATCAAAAAGAATCTAGTCCGCACGTGAGGGGGTGTGTTGAAGACATAAAAATTAAACAAATAAAAGTATACTTTCTCTAACAGCTTAAACTTTTAGATGAGATGGTTACACACTTCAACATAGACATTTAACAAGGATGAGATTATTTAGTGGATACACTTTTATTGGTAGATGTTTTGTTCACTAGACTAAAGATGGGATATACGGGATATAATATAAAATATTTTTTGGCTAAACTAGGTAAACTTGGATAAACTTTTATTTTCAATTTTAACCTTGAGTTTTGGAAGGGCAAACATTTCATTTTAGTGTTTAATCCAGGGACTAGTAATCCTGGGATGTTATCCCACATGCAGTACAACAACAAACAACAACAACAATCCAGTATAATTTCACTAGTGGGGTCTGGGGAGGGTAATGTGTACGCATACCTTATCCCTACCCTGGAGTAGAGAGGTTGTTTCCGATATATCTTCGGCTCCCTCCCGCCAAGAACGCCCCACCTTACTCTTGGGGTGACTCGAACTCACAACTTCTTGGTTGGAAGTGGAGGGTGCTCACCGCTAGAGCAACCCACTCTTGTCTTATCCCACATGCAGTGTGGGAAAAAAATAATATCACATTTGTAGTATGAACAATCTCGTGATTGCTAATCCGCAATCAATCTCCTACCAAACGCGGGATAAAATTATCCTACATTTTATCCCGGGAGTATATAATCCCTTATCCCATGAACCAACCTAAAGATCTAGCCTTGTACTTGCCGTTGCTATGTGATTTTTGCGTTTAGCAATGTCAACTTGGAGACTCTAGGAAACAATATGTGCTCATGAGGCAAGCTCAACCAGCCTTGTGTTCTATATACCTTGAATTGCTAGTGACCTCATTATTTGAGCTCATGGTGGACTCTGTGTTTTTTCTCCACTAACCTGTTCGGGTAAGGTCGTGGTGGACTCAATTGGTTATTTTACCAAGGTGTTGAATAACCTATCTTAAATGAGTCGTTTAGCGAACCAAGAACCAAAAAAATGAGAATTAACTTCACTTACTAGCTGTACGTTCCTTTACCACATGGGCAGTGCAGATTTTCTCGTGGATGAGTACATGAAAATGGACATATACAAGGACACAAAAAAAGTGAATACTTTATTCTGGAATAAATATCATCTTTTAAAGATTATCAATATTGGTTGCATAACATTGACTCATCATCTGGCAAATTTCCTTATTATATTATTCTGCAGTGCTGGTAGGCTTGTCCATATTGATTTTGGTTTTATCCTGGAAAATTGTCCTGGTGTAAATATGCGATCTGAAAGCTGAGTCATGAGATGACCCAATTAATTGACCCATCCGGAGCAATGAAAAGTGAGACATGGCACCAGTTTGTAAGGTCAGATATCTTTGCACTGTCTTCTTATGTATGAATTTCTTTTTTCTCATGCTAATCCTGGGCTGGTTGTTTCCAGCTTGTGTGTCAAGGGTTACCTTGCTGCACGTTGCTACATGGATGGGATAATCAATACAATTTTGATGGTGCTAGATAGCAGATTGCCGAAACAGATTTCATCCCGAAACAGTTAGCAGGGGTAACCCCATACGAAATCTTCGGAACAGATTTCATCCCGAGATGAGTGAACGTGAAGCAGCCAATTACATGGTTCGTGCATGCAGTGATGCGACAACTGCTGGCGCTGGGTATGGTTCGATTCAATGTGCAGCAGGATATTGAAAAATGCATACAATTAACCATCATTTCATGCAATCTTATACTTTTGCTGCAAGATTTGTTTAGTCCTTAAGTTGAACGTTCTATGGTGGTGAGGCAAGTGAGTTAGTTTATTGTTAAAATGCATATAATTAACCAGATGGCTCCTGTATTGAAGGCAATTGTGGAGGTGGAGTAGTAGTTAGGAATGATCTAGGAAAACTTTTCATGGCATCCTGCCTCTAGGACAGGGAACTAGCAATTGGGCTGAAACATGTGCATTCCTTTTTGGGCTAAAATAGTGCATTGAAAAAGGCTATAACCTAGTCATGGCTGAAACTGATTCCCTGCTGCTCCAAAACTGTATTGCAGGCAACTGGTCCACTCCATGAGGCAGCATATCTGAAACAGATGAAGAAATTAAGAACCTGGTTGATACTCATGGTTGTCTGACCAACCACTGCTTCAGAGAGGAAAGTCAGGTTGCTGATAAGTTTGCCTCTTTAAGCGACGGTGCTGATGAAATATGTATATTCACACAATATATTGCTCTTCCTAGACAAATTAGAGGTTTTTTGAACACTTAGATGGCAATTACCATCTTTCGAGTCAAAAGAAGAAAACCTGGTAGGTTTATTTATGAGCCATGTGAGAATGCATGATGAAAAAATCTATTATCGATATTCTATCAATTATAATACAATGAGAGTAACTATCTAACAAGCCACCTTGATAGTAACAACTTTATTGCCACTTTTTGGTTTTTGGAACATGTATTTGTTCATTCATCCTATAATTTGTTGTACCAAGTCATCATATCAAACAAGAACGCCAGGTCCATGCCCTCCTTCTTCAAATGTAGTTCTCTTTCAATTGGCAACAAAATCATGACTCGATTCATTTGAAAAGAAAAGATTGTTTATAGGGATGTAGTGCTCACCTATAGGGGATAGGTCGCTAATGTTGGTTATGGAACTGTGTTGCTGTTCCTCTATCCTATAATTCCTCTATCTTTGATTTCTGTTTACAGTACATAGAATATTTTCAGCAAATAATTCGTTTTGCATGAAGCAATTGTGGATGTGGTGATTTTTGTTTTGTATTGGATATAAATTAAAGCGTTGTTTTTCGATGTACATATATGAGTATTTTTGGTGAGAACCTAGCACGTGTATATTCTACAGTACAATACATTAGAAAGATGATATTAAGTGTATCCTAAATGTGATCACTTAGAATTTTGTGGTGGTTATAGCTTTTTTATCTCCAAACTCTTTTCCCATCTGTCTATTTTGCAGGTTGTACCCAACTCACTGAGGAGAAGTGGTCTTTATGAAATTTTCCAACAGAAATATGGGCCTGTTGGCTCTCCTGATTTTGAAGCTGCTCGTGAGAACTTCATCAAAAGCAGTGCAGGTTATGCAGTTGCCAGCTTGTTGCTTCAACCTAAGGATAGACATAATGAGAACATTCTGATTGACATGTAAGCGCCTTTGTCTTCTATTGTTTGGTATCCTAGATTCAATGCTTGTGAGATTACACTTTATCCAAGTCACATTTGGTATTACTTGAGTGCAGAAACCTTATAAACTATCGTAATGTCATGAAGGGTTAGATTAAGAAAATATAAGAAGTCAAAAAGTTTGATACAGTACGACCGCCGACGCACATCATTGACGATGAAAATGTGCAATATGCACACTAACAAGCAACTATTCTACATATAAGTTATATACTAAGGGGTCATTTGGTTTGTGAACAAGTTATACCAGTATTATAGACTGTTGAAGACATAATTAAATAAATAAAAGTGTGTTCTCTCTAACAGCTTAAACTTTTAGATGAGATAGTTACACACTTCAACATGGTATCAGAGCAGACAGAGGTCCTGGGCTCGAGTCTTACCGCCACCTAATATCGGAAAATTTTTTTACGTGCTTGGCTCATCAAAAAGAATCCAGTCCGCACGTGAGGGGGTATGTTGAAGACATAAAAATTAAACAAATAAAAGTATGCTTTCTCTAACAGCTTAAACTTTTAGATGAGATAGTTACACACTTCAACATAGATATTTAACAAGGACGGGATTATTTAGTGGATACACTTTTATTGGTAGATGTTTTGTTCACTAGACTAAAGATGGGATATGCGGGATATAATATAAAATATTTTTTGGCTAAACTAGGTAAACTTGGATAAACTTTTATTTTCAATTTTAACCTTGAGTTTTGGAAGGGCAAACATTTCATTTTAGTGTTTAATCCAGGGACTAGTAATCCTGGGATGTTATCCCACATGCAGTACAATAACAATCCAGTATAATCCCACTAGTGGGGTCTGGGGAGGGTAATGTGTACGCATACCTTACCCCTACCCTGGAGTAGAGAGGTTGTTTCCGATATACCCTCGGCTCCCTCCCTCCAAGAACGCCCCACCTTATTCTTGGGGTGACTCGAACTCACAACTTCTTGGTTGGAAGTAGAGGGTGCTTACCGCTAGAGCAACCCACTCTTGTCTTATCCCACATGCAGTGTGGGAAAAAAATAATATCACATTTGTAGTATGAACAATCTCGTGATTGCTAATCCGCAATCAATCTCCTACCAAACGCGGGATAAAATTATCCTACATTTTATCCCGGGAGTATATAATCCCTTATCCCATGAACCAACCTAAAGATTTAGCCTTGTACTTGCCGTTGCTGTGTGATTTTTGCGTTTAGCAATGTCAACTTGGAGACTCTAGGAAACAATATGTGCTCATGAGGCAAGCTCAACCAGCCTTGTGTTCTATATACCTTGAATTGCTAGTGACCTCATTATTTGAGCTCATGGTGGACTCTGTGTTTTTTCTCCACTAACCTGTTCGGGTAAGGTCGTGGTGGACTCAATTGGTTATTTTACCAAGGTGTTGAATAACCTATCTTAAATGAGTCGTTTAGCGAACCAAGAACCAAAAAAATGAGAATTAACTTCACTTACTAGCTGTACGTTCCTTTACCACATGGGCAGTGCAGATTTTCTTGGGGATGAGTTCATGAAAATGGACATATACAAGGACACAAAAAAGTGAATACTTTATTCTGGAATAAATATCATCTTTTAAAGATTATCAATATTGGTTGCATAACATTGACTCATCATCTGGCAAATTTCCTTATTATATTATTCTGCAGTGCTGGTAGGCTTGTCCATATTGATTTTGGTTTTATCCTGGAAAATTGTCCTGGTGTAAATATGCGATCTGAAAGCTGAGTCATGAGATGACCCAATTAATTGACCCATCCGGAGCAATGAAAAGTAAGACATGGCACCAGTTTGTAAGGTCAGATATCTTTGCACTGTCTTCTTATGTATGAATTTCTTTTTTCTCATGCTAATCCTGGGCTGGTTGTTTCCAGCTTGTGTGTCAAGGGTTACCTTGCTGCACGTTGCTACATGGATGGGATAATCAATACAATTTTGATGGTGCTAGATAGCAGATTGCCTTGCTTTAGCAGGGGTAACCCCATACGAAATCCCGAGATGAGTGAACGTGAAGCAGCCAATTACATGGTTCGTGCATGCAGTGATGCGACAACTGCTGGCGCTGGGTATGGTTCGATTCAATATGTGCAGTAGGATATTGAAAAATGAGCGAATGCTGCCGCATTTCACACTACCTGTATATTCTGTTCACTTGTAATCTTGAAACAGGAAATTCTATGTAATTCTTTTTTAATGAAGTTAGTGATAATTTAGTAAAATTGAATGAAGAAACGCCGAGATGAGTTGACTCGTAAATTTTTTATCAGGACTTGTAAAAGCTAATTAAGACGACTATCGATAATTAGTTGAGACTTGAGCATGAGTTGGTAATTCTGAAAAGAGGTGATAACTTACTACAGTCTGTAAAAATGCATACAATTAACCATCATTTCATGCAATCTTATACTTTTGCTGCAAGATTTGTTTAGTCCTTAAGTTGAACGTTCTATGGTGGTGAGGCAAGTGAGTTAGTTTATTGTTAAAATGCATATAATTAACCAGACAAATAGAGCGATCAATATGTGACAGGGAAACGTAATCTAGTTACTCCTGTAAAAATATTGTAACCTTTTTATTTGCTTTTAGGTTTTATCAATTTCCCAGGGAAGGAAGAGTGAAGAGAGACCATAACAAGTACTTATACCTTAGTTTGTTCAGGAAGAAAATGCAATAAGGTTGGATTCATATAGTAAGACGAGGTAGCAGAAAGAAAAATTAATCTTGTTTCAAACCCTTTTTCTAAAATGAAATGACATATATGCATCTTTTCTTATTTAAATTCACTGAGCTGTACCTTAAATAACGTGGCCTTTTTTTGGTTTAGTGATCTACAATCATTTTCTAAATAAACATAAGTAGAATTTTATTGAATTAAACGTTTGATGACATAGTACTAGACTAATTAAGCAAGAATAGATTAAGAACGAAACAGAAAAAAAGCAAGAATAAATTAAGTAAAACGAGATGTAAAGAGCCGTGCTGAGAATAGAAGAAAAGCTGGCTGGTGTGTTGTTAGAACGGAAAAGGGCCAAAAATACCTTTGAGTTATCGGAAATAGAAATACTTTTGTCCTCCGTTAATTTTTGGTGTCAAAAAGAGTCCTTACCGTTAGTTTTTTGTTTCACTCTTACCCCTCAGACTAACATACCTCCAACTTGGACTGAAAGTAACTTAAAGAATAATATATTTGTTGAGGTGGATGCTTATTTGGACAAGTTTCTCAAATTTTATTTTATTTCGTTGACATCTTCCTTCCTCATTTCTGCAAACTTGATAACTAGAGATACTTTAAACAAGATACCTACCACAGTAGTCAGCAAATTAATTCTTCATCTTTAAAAATACCACTTATATTGGCTGAAAATTACTTCTTCGTTTTTCCTCTTGGATTGCTAAACAGAAAACTCAGCAAATCGCTTTGTAAATTTTATTGTAGAATCCCAAAAATTAAAGATGAATATCTGAAATGACTTTTATTCAAATTTTGGATGAAATTAAAAACAAAATTATTTTCAATATTCAAACAAGATTCATGTATAAACCAAAATCAATTCTCAACTACTTAAATATCGATACAAGCTTGATGACTCCATCTCCCACCTCTTCTCTTTTCTCTGCCTTTCGCAACGAAGAACAACATAGCTACCACCACACTTGGTCATCTCCTTTCGCCTTTGTTTATACACCTCCAATCCTAGTTTCACATTTTTTTTTTGCATAAAACACTTTCTAATTTCTTTTCATCACTCTTTTTCTTCTATACATCTTCCTTGCACGCTCATACCAAAAGAGATACGCATTTGTAACATCTTATTTTCTCTTAGCATATGAATATTTTGGTAAAAAATAGATAGGAGAATTTACATTAAGATGGCAATATAGAAACTTAAAAAAGAAGAAGAAGAAGAAGAAGAGTACAATGGGCCATTGAGCCATCAGCTAGTAACTCTAGATGAGTTGATCTTGCCATATAATTTGTCGTACGATGAATAGGTTAATACTTTTTATGTAATTTTCTTATTATTTTGTGATCGGTAAGTTTTGCCCTAATTCGTACAATGAAAAATAACCTCAAATTAGAAAGATGATAATAACACAATGACGTGTTACACAATAAATGTTAGGTCTCTAGAGAACGGTCACATGATTATGGGCTCGTGTGAATCCATCAAATGGCTCATTTAGGGGTGTTATTTAGTAATTAGCCGGTACTTATTTGTCCTAAGATTTTGAAATAAAAATCTAAATTTCAGGACATTTGTATTCCGAAAAATTAAACCAAAAAAGTGAAATTCAGAACGTATCGACTAATTCTTAAATAGCATCCCTTTAGAGCGACTACATGGTGTCATTTCTGCAACGACTTGTATGTTTAGCTACATACAAAAGCTTATCTTTTTTTCTTTTTTATTGAAAATAAATACAAAAGCAAAGCAAGAAACAATTTAAATAATGAGATGTCTGGACCTAATTTATTTTGAAGAGTTGGCAGATGAAGTTTTGATGCTAATGTATGGGAATTGTATTTTAGTCAGAGGTGTGAGAAATCATGATAATACCTTATAGATCCAATAGTGTGGTATCATGATAATACCTTATAGATCCAATAGTGTGGTATAAGAGACCTAATTCTCCGGTGCCTTCTCATATGGTATCAGAGCATTAGTGAGAAAATATCGTTGTGCGTCATTCCAGCGTTAACCGGGAAGAAAGAACTTATTCATCGTGCAATTTTTCCGGTGACCTAAGGCTTGTCTAAGTGAAAGTCACTTTCTGTCGGTGTTGTGCTAAAACCAACACCACCACAAGGTAGATCACCCTCCGACGACCAACCCCTAAAATTTTATCCGGTAGAAAAGCCGCCATGCTTCTCCACGCGCCGGCAACAACTCATGATGGTGCCGCGACACTCTTCCATGGTTTCAACTAGCAGATATTTTCAATAAGTCTCTTGTTAGTTCTCGTATTAGTTACATGTGTAACAAGCTCGGTACATATGATGTGTATGCACCGGCTTGAGCGGGAGTGCTAGTTTACAGATATGTATAGTGTAGTCTTGTCCCACATTGGAAGAGGAGTAATATCTCCTTGTAGTGTATAGCTATAAATAGGGACCTCTTGTATTGTATTTATCATCCAATATCAATAACATATTTTCTCCCGTGCATTCTCACATTTTTTAATATGGATAGGTTCTCCAGAAGCTATCCGAAATTGGGCGTCTGATGCTTGGCAAGCTGCTGACGGCTTGAAAATCACTCAACTGGGTGACACTCAATTTCTGTTTCGCTTTGGGGATGAGATGTAGGCAACTAATGTCCTTAGAAAGGGTAGAAGATGGCTCGATGGTACCTTCTTGAAGCTCGAAGAGTGGGTGGAGCAGAGCAGATGTAACTTTCTCAGATTACCTGGAGATTTGATGATGGTGAGAATCTTGTGGGACTACCGGCACATCTATGGTATCTTGACCTTTTCAAGAAGGTGGGAGGCTTGTGTGGGGGTTTCGTGGATGCTACCTGCAGTTTACACGATTTATCTAGGGCAAGAATCCTGGTAAGAAAAGGGGGAAGAATACCTGCTACGTTGGTGGTAGAGGATGGAGACCTAGGGTTCAGAATATGGTTGTATCCTGAATTTAGACCAGAGTTTTGGTCTTTGGATGATTCAGAATGGATGGAATTATGCAGAGAGGGGGGGTTGGGAAATGGTTAGAAGTGGGGAGAAGATGGTAGGGCAGGGGACGAGGGTGAGGGGTTGGCCGGCGCCACCTGTTACACATAGGGTTGAGGAAGCTAACGAGAGATTTGAATTTGGGAGAGATGATAGAAGGGGTAAGGAGGTAAATAGACAGGTTTGCCCTTGAATTAGTGAACCGGGGTGGAACAGAAGATTAAACCGGTTCAATAAGTTAAAAGGCAAGAACTGCTTGTTTCCTAATGAACCAACCAGTTCTAGGTCTTTCTACCAACCCCATCTTGTCTCAAACACTCAGAAAAGGTTTGCTATTGCTCTGAAGACAGCGAATGCAAGAAGACTGCCAGAATCAAGTCACCAGTCCCCAGAATCGAGTGATGGCCCTCTTGTAAGTTCCGGTTCCTCTCTTTCAGCATTGGGTGCGCAACAATCAAAGGGTTCTTCTGTTCTAGTGCCGTCAGCTGGCTGGAATGACTCCGGCGACCTCAGATTGAACGGAAACAAGGTGCAAGTGGCTCAGAATTCTCTATTAATGGGTGGCGTGCAGTCTTCGTGCCCCAATAAAGGTGAAACAGTGGTGCAGCAGCCTAAAGGAATTGCTCAAGCATCTTTGCAGGCGCCGAAAAATCTCGCCAACCTCGATGGTAGCTCATTTTTTATCCCAGAAGTGCGGACCTCTGAGTTTAGAGATGGGGTTCTTCCCAAAAAGGAAGGAGTTGTTGGGCAGCAGCCTCTTTTGAATGCTTTGGTGTTCTCACCGGCGTCAGAATCTCACGCCATCCATGCTGGTGGCACGGTCTTGGCCTCTGAGTCTAATCATGTTTTCTTTTTGAAGAATGGCAAGGAGAAGGAAGGGCTTAAGGACCTACGGGTTGTCCCTAAAGGCAGTGTTGGCGCTGCTAGTACTGTTGGTTCTCTTTCGGGTATTTTTTTGGTGCCGGATATTTGTAGCCCTCGCACCAACTTGATCTCATCTAATTCTAGTGATCGGGAAGCAGTTGTAAAGAGGGTTCCCGCAACCATTTGCCCGAGAAAAGGGGTCTTAACTGGCAGCGGCTCAGATTCTATGGCTGTGGAAATTTATTTGACTCTTTTTCCCGCTCTTGATACGAGGCATTATGTTGTTGATAATGTTAGGTGTGGAAATGAGGCAGTAGTGGAGAATGCTCTCCCGTTAGTTATTGTAGAAAATGATCATAGACTGTCTGAATGGGTGGGGAAGAGGTATTTAGACTTTGGGAAGTTCTTGGGTGTTTCTTTTGAAGGAAATGAGGGTAGGGTAGTAGAACTCTTGTAAGACATTGAAAGAGATTCTAATAAGGGGATAGAGGTGGCAAAAGGGAGTAGGAGGGGGAGAAGAGTGGTGAAAGATCAGGTAGGGAATGATTAAAAAAATGGTGTACGAGAGAAGATCTAAAGGCAGAGGGAGGGATGAATTATTGGTAGTGGGAGGGGGGAGTGGGGGTAATGCTGAATATGTTGTTGATGGATAGAAAAATCATTAGTTGGAATATGAGGGGATGAATGACCCTAGCAAAAGGGTCATCATCAAGGTAGGACTCAGGGAATGGAGGGCAGATATTGTTTGCTTGCAGAAAACTAAAATGGAAGTGATGACTAACGTTATTGTTAGAAGATTATGGAGTAGAAGTTGGGTGAAATATGAGTATATTCCGGCTAGGGGCAATGCAGGGGGACTTATTCTACTATGGGATGAGAGAAAAGTGGAATGTCGGGAGGTTAAGAGTGGCGAGTTTTGTTTAGCAGTGAAGTTTCGTAGTTATGGGATTAGGGTGGAGTGGGGTTTTGAGAGGGGGGGGGTATATGGTCCTGCAGGGGAAGGATCTAAGATGTTGTTCTGGGCGGAGATGGCCTCATTTATGGAGGAGTGGATATTCCGTAGGTATTGGGTGGGGATTTTAATACTACCCATTTTCCGGAGGAGAGGGATGGGGGAAAGGTGATCTCGAGGGCTATGGAGGAGTTCTCTGAATTTATTGATAATTAGTTTCTTGTTGACCTTCCTTTATGAGGAGCTAGATTCACGTGGTCCAGATTAGAGGACTCTTTTTCTAGATCTAGAATTGATAGATTCTTGATCTCCACTTCTTGGGAGGAGTTGCATCCGAATGTTATCCAAATTCTTCTTCCGAGGTTGACCTCCGATCATTCACCTATTCTGCTAGATGGAGGGAGAGGAAGGCGTATGAAAGCTCCATTTTGATTTGACAATATGTGATTGAAGGTGGAGGATTTCCGTGATAGAGTGGCAGGATGGTGGAATAGTTATGTGGTGGAGGGGAATCCATCTTTTCGTCTTGCCGCAAAATTAAGGTTACTTAAGAGGGACATTAGGGTATGGAATAAACAGGTTTTTGGGAGGGTAGAGGTGAAGATAAAAGAGCTCATTCATGAGGTGGGGGAGTTAGAGAGGTTAGAGGGGGAGGGAGCTGGTGGACAATGAGAGAGAGAGAGAGGGGGGAAGGAGGATGTAAAAAGAGAGCTAGTTACTTTGGCATTAGCTCAAAAGATTAGTTGGAGGTAAAAATTCAGGGTTTTATGGTTGGATGAGGAGGACTCGAACACTAAATCTTTCCACAGGGTAGCGGTAGCCAATAGGAGGAGGAACCTCATTGAATCTATTGAGGTTAATGGCGTTGTGCGTGAGGGGGAAGAGGAGGTAGGAGGGGCTATTGTGGACTTCTATGAGTAGTTTTTTAGGGAGGAGGTGGCCTGGAGGCCTAGGTTTGAAGGGCTAGAGTTTAACCATATATGGAAAGAAAATAAGGAATGGCTCGAGAGAACTATGGGGGAAGAGGAAGTAAGGGAGGCGGTTGAGTGTTGCGCACGGGATAAAGTTCCAGGTCCCGATGGTTTCACTTTGGCTTTCTTCCAGCATTGATGGAATATTTTTAAGGGCGATGTGATGGGGACTATCCAGGCTTTCCAGGCTACGGGGGAGTTTGTAAAGAGCATCAATGCCTCTTTCATTGTTCTTGTTCAGAAAATGGGGGAGCTTCGAATATCAAAGAATTTAGACTTATCAGTCTAGTGGGAAGCATCTACAAGATTTTATCTAAGGTAAGAGACTTAAGAGGGTGCTAGACATGACAGTCTCTACTTCACAAAACGCTCTTGTGGAAGGAAGGAAAATTCTTGATGCTGCTCTAGTGGCTAATGAAGTAATTGACTCGAGAAGAAAGCTAAGGGAACCTGGGATATTGTGCAAATTAGATCTTAAGAGGGCTTTTGATCATGTCAATTGGGAGTTTCTTGATTTCGTCATGATGAGAATCGGTTTTGGTGCTAGATGGAGGAAATGGATCTGGTTCTGTATCTTTACTGCGAGGTTCTCTGTCTTGGTGAATGGTAGTCCATGTTTTGGTAGTTCGAGAGGTATGAGACAAGGTGATCCACTATCACCTTTGTTGTTCACTTTAGTTATGAAAACACTGAGCAGGATGATGGATAGAGTTGTGGCAGGGGGTTGTCTAAGGGGTTTTTCCTTTTCGATTAGTGGGCAAGGCTCCATAAGGCTATCTCATCTTTTGTTTGTGGATGACACCTTAGTCTTTACTGATGCAGACAGTTCTCAGTTGTCTTTTCTGAGACAAGTGTTGACACGGTTCCAGGTAGGGGTGTACAAACCAAATGATAACCCGCACCAACCCGATAATTCGAGTCAACCCGAAAAAAATAACCCGACTAGTGGTTTAGTTTATCTTGGTTTGGTATTAAAAAATAATACCCGACCATAATATGTTTGATTTGGTATTAACTAAAAAAAATCAAACCGAAACCAAACCAACCTGACATTATATGTATACATATTTTATATATTAGATAGCTAAAAATATTTATTAGAATGTAAGTTATAAATATTTCTTAATTTTTTTTAATAATTTCTATATGTAGCATAATATTTTAAGTTTGTTTTATAGCCTATGTAAATATTTTTTTTTGTCTGGCCGATAAAAGAATAATTGAGCCCAAACCAAAAACTAGTCCTAAACTAGTTCTAAAACAATAAAATAATTGAAACCATTTTGTCTCTTCTTCAAAGGCAAGAAACCCTACGTTCCATTCCAAAATCCCCAATTAGCTCAAACCCTATCAACTCTCTTTTGCTCTTATCGGTAAAGCTTTTCCCTTTCTCATTTTACATATTTTCTTTTAGCTGCATACATACACTTTGCTTTTTCCCGATTATCTAAGAGTTTTCTTTTTTCGATTAGCGAGTTTTTTTTTGCAAATCTGTTGTATTCCTCTCTATTGTCGAATTCATTTGTTCATTTTGTTTCTCTTAGATGATTAACTTGAGTTCACTATACTGTTACTTAAAAAGATATTGAGTATAAAGAAGTTTAATTTTAGGCCAAATATATATACTGCTCCTTAAAGTTGGCTTTAGTTTCCATTTTAGCACTTCAACTAAGGTCATGACCTATTGAATACTTAAACTCTAACAAAAATGTACCTATTGAACACGAATGTTGACATGACATAGTATGTGAAATCACATCCTCTTTTAAGAGCGTGAAAAGGAAAAGCAAAGGAAATAATTTTTTAAATTTTAGATTTTTATCTTCTCTCCTTAATTTTAATTTTTGAGTTTAATTAGAAAATAATATTTTGCTGTCATCACCTTTAGGACAGCTCCCCCCGATAGCCACAGCCTCCGACACCAACTCCATCTCCTTTGGTTTGGAGTTCTAATTTCATTTTAGAGTTGGATTCCTTCACTGAATTGATTTTATTCATCGTTTTTGCTACCTGAGAATCTAATTAGAGGAGAAAATTTTGACTTCCATTGGAGCATCGAGTTTGAATTAAAAAAAAAAATAGATCTGAAAATTTTGAGTAGAAATCAATTGGTTATTATAGATTCTAGTTGGAAACATTTGTTAGAATCTGAATCTAAAGTTTGAGTGCATTTTTGAGCTGGTTCAAATTGGATTCTTGGGTCAAATATTTCATAGTCGCTTGACGAGGAAGATGACTTGGGTTTCCTTAAGTTCGTGTCTGTTTGATTAAATTAATTATTAAATTTTGTTCTAATTGTCATTCAGAGTCTATAATTACATTTGAGTTCTATTGGAGATGTATAGGCTGAGATCTGATTAACAAAAACCTAAGCAAAATTGTAGAACACCAACTAAGTTTATTTTAATTTGTTATTGGTTTGTTCAGATAAATTGTGGTTGCTTCTACTCGTTATTTGGAGAAGATGGGACAGGAAACATTTGGCCAGTGAGGAGTTGGGGACGACGGCGGTAGGGACTACGCAGGGTTGGGGACGATGCAAGCAGAAAATTTTTCTTTTCTTTTATTTTCTTTTTTTCCCTTCATATTTTAGTTTTTTCTTGTCTTTGTTGACATGTCATTTTATCATTGATCTTGTTTGTCAAGTAGATAGCAACTGATATTCACGCACCAAAGATGATTTGGGATTATCAAAGTTGTGTTTAATAGGTACACTTTTGTTGGAGTTGAAGTATTCAATGGGTAATGGCCTTAGTTGAAGTGTCAAAATGATAATTGAAGCCAACCGCGTATATATTTGGCCTTAATTTTATCATAGCTTGAATCCCATCCTTCTTTTATTTTAAGAGATTTAAATAGTAACTAAATATATTCTATTTGCAGGAACTCTTTCTCCGAATGGAAACTACAACTTCTGGAATATATGCAGAGGTGGTTGTCAATAATCCTTCGCCAGTGGCAGCTCAACAACAAAGTAAAGATACTCTTCATCGACGCATTCCTCCTAAAAAGCAAAAAATAAGGACTCCATCAGAAAATTCTAAATCTGGGAATAGTGGTAGAGAGACGTCCGAGATTTGAAATCACTTCTTCAAATTTATTGCTAAAGGAGGTAAATGTAAGGCAAAATATAATTATTGTCCTAAAATATTTGTTGCAGGTAGCAAGAATGGGACTACTATGTTATGGTCATATTTAAATGCTACATGTCACAAATCTCCCTTTAGAGTCATTGATAAGAGATAATCAACATTAAAACTTATCAAAAAAGGGTGGCTAGAAGGTGGTTCGGGTGCTACTGAAAGGGTAGTGTATAATATGGATGACATTAGGAGGGAAATTGCCGAATTTGTATTTCTTGATGAGCAACCTTTTAGAGTTGTTGAGGGAGAAGGATTTAAGAAATTAATGGCTAAAGTCTTACCTAATTTTGAATTACCTTCTCGTATAACTGTTGCTAGACATTGTTTGAGGATTTATCAGGAGAAAGAGAAAGAAAAACTTAAAAATCTTATTAAGAACCAACGTGTATGTCTCACTAGTGATACATGGACAACACTCCAAAACTTAACTTATATGGTTGTTACTGCACATTGGATAGATGATCAATGAAATCTACAAAAGAAAATTTTGAACTTTTTTCCAACACCGGATCACAAAGGTGAGACTATTGCTAAGGGAATTGAAGTATGTTTATTTGGTTGGGTCATTGAGAACTTGTTTACGGTGACCTTGGATAATGCAAGTGTTAATGATACTGTCATTAAGAATTTGAAGTTGCATATTGCTGATTGGAAATAGGCAATACTTGGAAATGCATTTTTGCATGTTAGATGCAATGCTCATATTTTGAACTTGATTGTAAAAAATGTGTTAGATGAACAAATTGATCCTATTACTCGTGTAAGAAATGCGGTGAAATATGTTAGGTCTTCTCCTTCATGGTTCGCTTCTTTCAAGTCATTTGTTGAGAAAACTAAGATAGATACTCATGGTCTTGTGATTCTTGATGTTGAAACAAGATGGAACTCCACATATACAATGTTAGATACAACTGTAAAATTTGAAAAAGCCTTTACAAAAATGTATGTAGTTGACCATAAGTACCAAAACTATTATCGGGAAATAAGTGCTTTAAGACGAGTTGGCAATATTTTCTAACTAGTTTTTTGTCTTTTGGGAAGCGTGAAAATTTTGAAATCTTTTCCAATGGGTACCTCTTAGACATTAGTGAGAATGTTAACATATGGTTTCTCTTGATTGAAAGGGGACGTCGCTTTACAAGCAGACTAAAGATTGATGAAATCTTCCTCATATGGGTTTGTGGACAGCTTTAACATGCCTTTCTGGGAACCGGAGACCTTTGCAGAAGATGGGGGAGAAAAATACAAGCATATATATATATATATATATACAAGGTATACCAGAACTTCAATGGCTACGGTCGATTCGTTCGGATAGAATCGTGGATAGGAGACAATAAGAAGGTTTCAATCATTATCCCAGAAACTGGATATAATACAGGATGGAGGGATATTGCTGGGAGAATTCTTCAGTTCCTAGGCAAACCCCGAATCATTTTGCGACACACCACACCGGAGTTATCATATACAGATGCCGTAATGATACAAGAATGGCCGAAAATCGGTCTTAATGCTACAAAGGTGGTGGATAAAATGGTTAGAGTTAATCCAGATGCAAACAATAACAGCTCAGGCTTCCTTTCTAACTACTTGATTGGGACCTTTAATGACCTATTCAGTGCATTGCCAAAATCAGAAGTGATTCAAAGCTGGTTCACAAAAATATGGCAAGTGACAGCCGGTCTCAGAGTTACATATCTCTCTCACAACCAATTCCTCTTCCATCTTCCTTCAAAACAAGAAGCCACAAGGGTTAAAGAAGGCGAATGGTTCTGGAATGGGAGAAGACTTTCACTGGGATGGTGGTCACCGGTGTCCGGTACGCAGATGAACAAGGTGAACTCAGAACATGTATGGATTAGAGCCTTGGGTGTTCCTCTTCATGCATGGTCATAAGGAACTTTCAAAACCATCGGAGATCTTTGTGGTGGTTTAGTTGGACTGGATATTGAAACAAAAAACAAATCGAATCTGTTTTGGGCTAGAATATGCGTTAAAGTCTCTCTCTCAGAACATCCTTCTAGGGTGGAGGTAGAAGCTGGAGATTGGAAATATTGGGTCTCAATTGTGCCAGATGATTATTGTCAAATTAGCAGAAATGGGGTCGCCGGAGTTACAAAGATGGTGGATAGAGAGATGGATACCTCGATGTCCAAAAAGCCAGTTGTAGCTGATGATAGACACGTGAGAGGCCACGTGGGTGTCACTCAAAACCTAAATTTTGAATTAGGTCAGAGAACCGGTCCTTTAGTTCAATCAACTACGGACCACTTGTAAATTAAAAATGATAGTTCTGGACCCTCTAAAACAAAGAACACGGATTGGGCCTATTTCTCTAAAAAGCCCAAATGTTTTAAGAGGGAGCAAAGGAATAATAAGCAAGCCCAAATTAAACAAGGTAAGAAAATCTGGAAGGCAAAGGGCCCTTATATTAATAAACCCATCACTGATATACCTTCCCTGAAGGCTAATACGAGGCCTGACAAAACAACAACCTCCACCCATGATTCTGAAGCGGACGATGAAGGTGAGCACAATACTTTCTCTCTATGCATGCCAAGATCCATCTTTGGTCCTACTCCTTCTCCTCTTACCGACTCAGATTCAAAATTCTCAGTACAATCAACTGGTGATTATCTCTCTCTTTCCTGATATGATTCTGGTGATCAACTTCAGAATCCCACAATAATTGAGACATCAAAATGGACTAAATTATTCATGGGAAAAGCATGCAAGGCATTCAGAGTTAATTTCAAAGGGTTTGAATATGAAATCTTAGAGATGGTTCGAAGGATGGAGGAAAAGAGACAACTTCAATTGAAAAACCAGAAGTCTAAAGAAGGAGAAAGAAAGTCAAAAAAGAAAGGGGAAACAAAAGTCAAAAGGTTGGTATCCTTGGTGAATTATGATGGGGGAAATAAGAACAAGGGGAGGAAATACCAAACTTTTTCTGGATGAAAACAAAAATCATAAGTTGGAATGTGAATGGGTTGAATGACAACATGAAGTGGGATATCATCAAATCATTAATTAGAAATTAGAAGCCGGATATTCTTTGTTTGCAAGAAACAAAGATTGAAGATTGGAATGAAATTTTAGCAAGGCAATTTTAGGGCAACAGATGGGTTGAATGGGCAGAACTCAAAGCCAGTGGCACTAGGGGAGGGATAGTTACGATGTGGGACAAAAGACATTGGAACTGCATTGAAATCCAACATGGAATCCACTCTATTTCAAGTATGCTTGAGAACACACAGGAGAGTTTCAGATTTTGTTTCACAGCGGTGTATGGTCCACACATAAACTGGGAAAGGGAAGAACTATGGCATGGATTGAGAGTTGTTAGAGCATTATGGGATGAACAATGGGTGATTGGAGGTAATTTCAACGTTTGTAGTTTTGAAAGTGAAAGGCACAATTGTGTGAGAAGATCACGAGCCATGAGGGGATTCACTGATGTCATCCAGGATCTATGCTTAGTAGATTTACCATTACAGAGAGCTTACTTCACCTGGTCTAGAGGGGAGGTTAATATCCAAGACTCAAGAATAGACAGGTTCCTTATATCATCTGAGTGGAATGATACCTTTCGAAAGAATAAGCAAATTGCTCTTCTTAAAGTTATTTCAGATCACAACCCTATCATGCTGGAGAGTGGAGATTGGGACTCTAACCCATCCTACTTTAAATTGGAAAACATGTGGCTGAATACATAAGGTTTTCTAGAAAAGATCAAGATATGGTGGCAGAGTTATGATGTCAATGGCACTCCTGACTTTATTTTGGTGCAAAAATTGAAGCTCCTTAAGAAAGACCTTACTATCTGGAATAGAGAAAAATTTGGCAACATTGTAGTGAAAAGGGGAAGAGCATTAGAGGAGCTTTCTCTTTTGCAACAACAAATGAAAGGAAGAGCTCAATCCCAGGAAGAAAAAGCTAATATTATGAAACTCCAAGTGGAAATTCAGCAACTAGCTAAAGCAGAAGAAGTATCTTGGAGACAAAAATCTCGATGCTTGTGGCTCAAAGAAGGGGATAGAAACACCAAATTCTTTCATAAGGTGGCCAATTCCAACAGAAGAACTAATTGTATTGATAGACTCAAAGTTAGGGATGACATCACTGAAGATCAAGATCTAATTAGGGGTGAGATTTTAGAATTTTATCAACAACTCTACACTGAGAATGAAAGCTGGAGACCTACTACAAGACTGGATGATGTAGCAACATTAAATGGGGAAGAGAAAGTATGGCTGGAAAGGCCATTTGAAGAGGCAGAGGTTTTGGCTGTAATTAAGAATTGTGCACCTGATAAAGCTCCAGGTCCGGACGGATACACTATGGCATTGTATCAGAAAGTATGGGAGGTGATCAACGGCGATATCATGGGAGCCCTTCAGCACTTTCACCTGAATGGCAACCTAGTTAGATCATGCGATACCACTTTTATAGCACTAATCCCGAAGAAGAAAGGAGCCATTGAGCTGAGAGATTACAGGCCAATCAATTTGATTGGTAGTGTTTACAAAATTGCCTCCAAACTCTTAGCAGAAAGGTTAAAAGGGGTGATAGAAATATTGGTGTCTAGTCATCAAAATACTTTCATAAAAAATAGGCAGAGCA
Source organism: Nicotiana tomentosiformis (assembly GCF_000390325.3). Taxonomy (NCBI): domain Eukaryota; kingdom Viridiplantae; phylum Streptophyta; class Magnoliopsida; order Solanales; family Solanaceae; genus Nicotiana; species Nicotiana tomentosiformis. The sequence goes on from NC_090813.1 coordinate 89,527,439, forward strand.
CAGATGCAACTCTTATAGCTAATGAGATATTAGATTGGAAGATGAAGTCTGGGCAACCTGGTCTACTTTTCAAACTTGACATAGAAAAGGAATTTGATCAACTTAATTGGACATATTTGATAAATACACTAAGAAGGATGGGATTTGGTGAATGTTGGATTAGATGAATCAGATTCTGTATCACTACAGTGAAGTACTTAATCCTGATCAATGGTGGACCGGTTGGATTCTTTTCTCCCCAAAATGGTGTTAGACAGGGAGATCCTCTATCTCCTTTCTTATTCATCCTTGCTATGGAAAGGTTTAGCAAAATATTAGATAAAATAAATCAGCTTTACCGGCTAGAGGGTTTCAAGGTGGGAAGTGCAAATGGTAACTATGTTACAATCTCCCATATGCTCTATGCGGATGATACTTTGATTTTTTGTGGAGATGCAAAATCATAGGTCTTATACCTCAATCTTACATTCATGATCTTTGAAGAACAACATCTACCCAGTCAATTTAGTTCCAAACTTGGAAGAGCTTGCGGAAGTAATGTGTTGTAAGGTGGGCTCTTTCCCTACAATATATCTGGGTCTTCCTATGGGAGCTAGATACAAAGATCTAGGTATCTGGAATGGGGTAATTGAAAACTCTGAAAAAGTTGGCTTCTTGGAAAATGCAGTATCTTTCTTTGGGTGGCTGAATTACCCTCATCAATAGTGTGTTGGATAGCATTCCTACCTACTTCTTGTCCCTGTTTCCAAACCCAGCTAAGGTCCAGAGGAGACTTGATCAATTAAGAAGAGATTTTCTATGGGAAGAAAATAATCAAACTCACAAATTCCATTTGGTTAAATGGCCAAGAGTTATTCTCCCCGAAGTTCATGGAGGGCTAGGAATAAAAGATCTCACTTTACACAACAAGAGTTTGTTAATGAAATAGAATTGGCGGTACAACATAGAGAACCATGGGCTGTAGAAAGATGTAATACAAGCAAAATATGGGGTGGCTAATAACTGGTGTACTAGACAGAGTAGACTGCCACATGGTTCTGGGCCATGGAAACACATTTCAAAATTATGGGGTGACTTTCAACTCAAGTCATCACTCAAGCTTGGGAACGAAACTCATATTTCTTTCTGGAAAGATAGATGGTTAGGGTCAGATATTCTGAAAGACGAACACCCAAGTCTATTTCTATTGGCCAGCAACAAGGATTCCACTATTGGGCACTATTGGCAAGATAACTCATGGGCACTGCAGTTCAGAAGAGATATCCAAGACTGGGAACTAAATGACCTACTGAGATTGCTTTCAAAATTATCAGATTTTAAGGTCAACCCTCAGGTGAAGGACAAGCTGGAATGGGGAGATTTCAAAGATAGAACCTATACTGTCAAAAGAGGATATGACAATATATGCTCCAATAAAGAGTTGATTGACAAATGGCCATGAAAGCTTATATGGAGAACCAAGCTCCACATAAAAGTAATTGGTTTTATCTGGACAAGCCTGTATGAAGCATGCCTTACTCAAGACAACCTCAGTAGAAGAAGTATTCCTACAGTGAACAGATGTTTTATATGCCAGGAGGAATCTGAGAGTGTGAGACATTTGTTTCTTCAGTGCACAGTAGCAGCTGACATATGGAACATGTTTTTATCAGTTTTTGGACTTGCTTGTGTCATGCCTTATAGTATCAAGGATGCTTATGAGAGCTGGTGCTCATAGAGAGTTGGGAATTCCATAAAAAAAAACTTGGCAAATGGTGCCTGCTACTATTTTTTGGTGCATCTAGAAAGAGATAAATCACATATGTTTTGATGGGATTTCAACTCCTAATCACTCTCTTAAAGTAACTTGTCTAATCAATCTATTTATTTGGTTCAACCAGGCCCCTATAACTTGCTTTGAATCTTTTTTGGATTGTGTATGCTCCTTAGTTATTCAGTAAGTTTTTGTATATGAGCAACCACACTTTTGTTGTATATTTTTGCTATGCTTCTTCTTGATGTCATTTAATAAAATTATCTTACTTCATCAAAAAAAAAAGTGCTTTAAGAGGAAATCCATTTGCAGACAACTAGAAGAATGTGAAAGCTTTTATGAAGTTTCTTAACATTTTCTATCAGACAACTTTAAAATTTTCAGGCAGTTTATATGCTACTTCCAATTCTTTCTTCCATGAATTTTTCAATCTTCGAAATGCTATTATAAAGTATACCAAAAGCGATGATCGTAGTTTGAATGATATGGCGGAAAGAATGAAAAGTAAGCTTGGGAAATATTGGGTAAGTTCGAGATATGAATATGTTATTGCTTGTTGCTATTGTATTGGATCTTAGATACAAGATGAAGTATGTGAACTTCATTCTTACTGATGCATTTGGTTATTTGTTGGGAAGATTGAAGTCTGAAGATGTGGTAAGTGTTTTAACTCGCTTGTATAATAACTAAAATGATTCTTTTTTTAGGATTATAATGACAATATTGGAGGCGATACTAGTATGAGTGAAGTTGGTGATTTGTTGCAATCTAAGTGGGAGAAACTTTTGGAAGATGAGGAAAATATTAAAAAAAAGTCTGATCTTGAGATATATTTGAGGAATGATGTGGTGAAGATCAAGGATTTTAGGACCCATTTGGCCATAGATTTTGCCAAAATAAATTAGAGTTTTATTTGGCAAACACATGTTTGGTCATAGATTTTGCCTACATTTTGGCAAAGAGCTAGTTTTTGGCCAAAATATCACTATTATATTTTTTAAAAATTGCCCCAAACTTTTATATTTTATAAAAGAGCCCACAATTTATTATTTTATAATAATGTTGCTTTATTTTCTCGGTCACCTGATAGTGTATCATGTAGTTCATTATAAAAATGATAATTTTGTATCAAATTTATTTATGTTCAAAACTATGGTTTGCGATAATATAATGAATGCTATTGATAATGGTATTGTTGGGTATTTGTGATAGGTTTTAGAACTTGTGGGTATAAGTCATGTTTCATATTTTTCCAAAATAAATTTGGGAAATATATTTTGAAAACTGATGTCCAAACACATTTTCATATTCAAACCAAACTTCACCCAAATCAGATTTTTCAGAACAAATTTGGGAATCTATGGCCAAATGCTAACTTTATATCTTAGCATGATGGAAAGTTTCATCTAGTAAATATTCAATTGTTTCAAAAATTGCAAGGGATCTTTCTATTCCTATTTCTACTGTTGCATCAGAGTCGGTTTTTAGTACATATGGTCGGATTCTAGATTCTTTTTTATAAGGTTTCTTTATCACCAAAAATAGTAGAAGCTCTTATTTGCACTCAACAATGGATACGGTCACCTTCCAAGGAATATAAGTTTGAAGACATGTTAGAGGAAGTCCAAAAAATTGAACAAGTTAAAGAATAATAATTTATCAATTCTTAATGAATATAGTTATTTTTTATATTATTTAATATTAAATATGTTAATTATTTTTTTTCTTCCAGAATATGCAGACTCACCTTTGAAGATTGATTAGATGGATAGTTAACTACAATTTGCTTCATGACTATTTTTGGAATCTTTACTACTTCAAGGTAATTAATTAAAAGAAAGTTGGTGCATGGTTTTTAATCAATTAAGAAGCTTTTGTATTACATTGTTTCTCTAAGGTTCAGTTGATTTGGCAATTGAAGAAATTAGACTTTTTACAATACTTAAAGCAATTGATCTATCCATGATAGGATATATTTCTAACTAAAGTTCAGTTAATTTGGCTTTCCTTTCTTTCTGGAAAACCTTTAAGTATGGCCTTTCAGTGTTTCCTTGATATATACTCTGCCTTAATATATCTTCGGTTCTTCACATACACATTCAATAAAACCTTTTAATATTCATTTATCTTATGGTGTTCAAGTATTATATTTTCTCCCTTTCTTTGAGTGGAAAAAAGTGAGGAGTTTTTCAACATGCTCTTTCTAATTGTTTATCTAAGGTTCAATTGAAGTTGGACAGGTCAATTGTTTTATGCTTTTATTAGCATTTTGGTGTTAAATGAAAAATAATTTATAAAGTAGAGACCTTTATAGTGATGAGATTTTGGTCATGAAAGATAAAAAGTTGTCTATCACCTTCCGTTGGGCCTAAAATATTTAATTATTTACAAATATTTTAGGTATTGCAAAAACTATCCTAAGGGAAAGGATAGAATTGCAGCATATCTCTCAAAGACCGGAAGTGAGGTCATTATGCCTTTACAAGTATTTAGGAAACATGCTCCTCTGGTTGTAATGTCTACTAAGATACCCAACTTCTTAGAGTTTAATATATTCTTTTTTTTGTTTTTTTGGACTCTTGGGTGTAATGTCTACTCTTAAAAAGTTGATGATAATTCTTATGTAGAGTGCAATATGATATGCAGATTATCTTTTTGGTATTTTTACGTTGGCAGGAGAAATATCATTTGGAAAGCTCAATTACTATAGTTACATGGTTGTGTAAATTATGTAAATATTTGGAGCACAAGTTTATCGAAAAAAAACCCGAATAAACCCGATATTGAAAAATTCGACTTTTATTGATTTGGTTTGGTATATAGATTTAAAAAACCGATATAATTGGTTTGGTTTGGTAATTAAAAAATCCGAGTCAACCCTACCTATGTACACCCCTAGTTCCAGGTAGTGTTAGGCCTAAAGATCAATTTCATAAAATGTGAGATTATCCCAGTCGGCGAGGTGGAAAACATACAAAAGCTTGCACAGGTGATGAATTGCATGATTGGGGCCCTTCCTACTATTTATTCAGGTCTCCCATTAGGAGCATCTAATAAGGACCAAGCAGTTTGGAATTCGGTTATTGAGAGGGTTAAAAAGAGGGTAGCAGGTTGGAAAAAGAGGTATTTGTCCAAAGGGAGAAAGGAAGTGTTAATTAAGAGCACTCTTTAAAGCATTCCCACTTATTTCCTGTCCTTGTTGCATGCCCCAGCCAACTTTGCATGCAAATTAGAAAAACTTCAAAGGGATTTTCTATGGGATGGAGCAAATAGGGAGAAACAATTTCACTTGGTCAATTGAAAGATTGTTACTACACCGAAATATTGGGGTGGGCTTGGGATTAAAGAACTAAGAGTCTGTAATAAGGCTCTACTAGAAAAATGGCTATGGAGGTTTGGGTTAGAGATGGATTCCCTTGGGAAAGGGGTTATTGCGGAGAAGTACGGGACTTTGGAAGGGGGGAGGGTGGAGGACAAAAAATATCTCACTTCCTTATAGGTGCGTACTATGGAGGAACATATTAAAGGAGTGGGATGATTTTAAGGAGAACATCACATTTAGGGTAGGAGATGGGAGGCAGATTAGTTTTTGGGAGAATAGGTGGTGTGGGGACAACACTCTGAGGATCGCTTTCCCGGACATGTACAATATTTCAAGCCAAAATAAGATGCCCATCCATTGATTGTAGAGTCTTCAAGGAGAAGAAGTGCAATGGGATGTCAGGTTTAGAAGAAACTTGCAAGACTGGGAGGTGGAAGAGTTTCAAAACTTGCTAGAACTGCTTCATAACCAAAGAGTCTCACAAGATAGCCTTGATGCATGTAGATAGGGTGCCGGGGAAAGTGGTATGTTTTTTGTTAGGTCCTACTATGATAAGCTTCTTATTGGGGAGGAGCCGGTCTTCCCACATAATTCGGTGTGGATCCCTAGAGTGTCGAGAAATGTGTGTTTCTTCACTTGGATAGCTACAAGAGGGGTGATATTGATGGCGGAGAATTTGAGAAAGAGGGAGATTACTTGTGTTAGCTGGTGCTTCATGTGCAAAGAGTCGGGAGAAGATGTGAATCGCCTTCTCTTACATTGCCGGATAGCTTCCTATTTGTGGGGGAAATTTTTAAGATGGTTTGGTACTGTGTGCATGATCAGGTCCCTTCTCGAGAAGTCTCTCTGTTAACTGCTCAATGGGAGAAAAACCGTGATGACTTACCTGAGAGCATTTGGATGCAAAATATTTTGTTCTCAATAATGGTGGCAAAGGGTCACATAACAAAAAAGATGAAGATGGAGAATTTACAAATGCTCTTGGTGAAGCTATAGATATTGCAAATGGAAAGACTAATTTGGTATGTCAAGTCAAGCAGAGCGATGAAGAAGATGTAGCAGAATCTCCAAAAGGCACAGAGGAACCTAGTCCCTCTATCACCTCGACTGAAGCTGAACATAGGGTTTCTGATGTTGCATCATGTACTCCTGATGTAGAACAAAGAAATGGAAGTCATAATTCTGTTGTTTCAAATATGAAGGAACCTGGTCCTTCAAATTCAGAAGTTTACGTACTTCAAGGAGCTGCTGAAAAGAATTGAGATGGAGAATGCTAAGACTATTGATACACATATTGCCACTACTACTCGTTTAGACATGGACGAACCTGGTTCTCCTATAAATGAAACTATGTATAAGGGTATCATTGGATCTCTTATGTACTTGACTATTAGCAAACCTGATATTGTTTTTAGTGTTGGGTTGTGTTCTAGGTTCAATCAAGCCCAAAAGAATCTCACTTGAAGGTTTCCAAAAGCATTTTGAGGTATACTAAGGGTACGTAGGACCTGATCCTCTTCTATCCTTCAGGAGATAATTTTGACTTGGTTGGATATGCTGATGCAGATCATGTTAGATATCTGATGGATCGAAACAGAACATATGGAATGGCACATTTTTTGGGGTCATGCTTGATCTCATAGGGTACAAAGAAACAAAACTTTGTGGCTCTTTCTATTATTGAAGTTGAATATGTGGATGTTGCCTCTTGTTGTGCTCAACTGCTATAGATCAAGCAAAAAATAGAAGATTTGGGTGTGTTTACAGATTGTATGCCATTGTTGTGTGATAATACAAGTGCTCTAAACATTAAAAAGGACCGGGTACAACACAAGGAGACAAAGCACATTGATGTGCGATATTACTTTTTGAGGGACAATGTTGAAAATTGGCTTATTTGTATGAAGGTTTGCAAGACGGAGGATCAGGTAGCAGCTATCTTCACCAAAGAACTGAGCAGAGAACACTTTGAAAGAGGTCGTCTAGAGTTTGGGTTGATCAAGCCCAACTAAGGACCTGGTCCCTCGATGAATGGCTATGTAAAGAAGGAAAGGTACAATGCTAAAAAATATTTTTCTGGTGGCATCTAACTCAATTCTATGCTGTTACAGGTATACACACATAACAGTTTCAAGAAAAAAACAAGTATAAGTGACATTGTACTTCTAGGAGTTTTTGCTCGAATTTTCAAAACCCGTCAAGGAACCTGGTTCCTGTGACTCAGGTTAGTAGTCTCTTCAATACTTAAATGCCTTTTTAAACTACTGAAGTGTCATGTCATTAATTGATTCACGCCTCTCTCTTAATTTTTGAAGTCCAAAATGTTTAACCTTTTTGAACTGACCCATTGCCCCCAAAAACCATTTCCTTCTCCCACACCCAACCAAAACCGATTCTTTTCTTCAAAATCAAATCAAATTTATCTCAAAAAGAATCCTTCTCTCCAAATATGCCAGAAGTGAACCCAACTCTCTCACCTTCCACAATCCTAACTCCATCTGAATCGAAATGCAAGAAGTCTTTGGTATATTTTAATGGGACTTTAACTGAAAAGGAACGAGGTAGATCCAATATTCTAGAGAGTAAGGCTAAAATTATTGCTCGGTTTGTAGAAGCCTTGAAGGATGAAGGAATTGGTGAATGTGATGGAAAAAGAGGAACTGAATGAGGGACCAGGTCCCTCAAATCTTTCTTAGTATGTTAATTCTGATAATGATCTTTTTCTCTTGAGTTCTGTGCATAAATGAACCTCCGATCGAGTAAAAAGGATTGATAAAAAGTAGGTTGATTGATGATGAAGTGGTATGACCGGCTGATGTGGTGATTGTGGAAGAGAGAATGAAGTGGAAAAATCTTCACTTGTGAGAAAGAATTCAAAAAAAAATGGAGAAAAGAAAGATCGCTAAGAAAGATGCAACAGATGATAAGGGTGAACAGATTGGGAAGAAGAAGAGAGAGGCATGGCCGCTCAGGGAAAGAAAGGGTAGTGTGAGTGAGGAACATGGTTCTTTACAGAAGCAAAAGGTTGAGTTATCGGGTTTGGAGAGGTAGAAGACTCTGAAGTCTCAAAAAGTGCTGTTAGGCAGAGTGTTAACTCTGATACTGCTGAAAACTGGAGGAACTTCTTGACATTGTTGAGTTCCAAAAATAGAATCACCTCTTAGTTCCTCCAAGTCCCAACGTTTATGAAGAAGAAGTAAAAATTTCTATGTTGTATGTGATACTCTGATGATATATGTGCATGGGACTAAATTTGTTCTTAATGAGGAGAAGCTTGGATAGATTCTGTCACGACTCAAAATTTCCCACCGACAGGACCGTGATGGCGCCTAACATCTCACTTGCTAGGCAAGCCAATGTTAGAGAATCATTTACCAATTTCTTATTTCCATTCAGTAATTACTAAACAGGAAATGTCGGGAGGGGAGACATACTGAGGGGAATACACGATAAAGAACTATAACAGAATGATCACCAGAGCAGTCAATATACCATGAATCAACAGGAATAGTGAATACAGTAAAGAAAAATGCACGACATCACCCTTCGTGCTTTTACTCTCAATCTCACCATAAAATTTATAGAAACGGCACGGCATCACCCTTCATTCTTTTACTCTCATATCATGGCACGACATCACCCTTCGTACATTAACACTCACAATATGGCACGACATCACCCTTCGTGCATTAACACTCACAATATGGCACGGCATCACCCTTCGTGCATTAATACTCACAATATAGCACGACATCATCCTTCGTGCATTAACACTCACAATATGGCACGGCATCACCCTTCGTGCATTAACACTCTCCCTCACCATAATGCAATGCATAAATAACAACAGGGAGATAGAATAACAAGTACAAATCTTACTTCAATATTTGGTTCCATAATATCAATCTCAACTTGAAATAAAAACTCAATTATCACCAGAAAATTCCGTAAACATGATAAGAACGATAATTTGAACAACACCAGTATAACACGTAGCAATTTGGCATAGGAATAAGAAAATATAAGAAAAATAGAGAAACATGGAAAACAAGTAAATTGGCGGCGCAAAAGTACTCGTCACCTCACATATACGCCGCTCACATGAATTTCACTTAGCAAATAATCTAAGGTTCCTAATTCCCTCAAGTCAGGGTTAGACACAACATTTACCTCGCTCTAAATGCTACTTAATTCTCAATCACAGCTTTTTCTTTGGAATTCACCTCCAAACTACTCATATCTATTCAAAAATGACTCAATAATATCAAATATTGCTAAAGGAATCAATTATATTGAATAAATAAAATTTCCCAAATTTTCCTCCAAAAAGATTGAAATATCGACCCTGGGCCCGCTTGGTCAAAACCCAAGGTTCGGACCAAAATATTTTTACCCATTCACCCCCGAGCCCGAATATGTAATTAGTTTTGAAATACGATCTCAAATTGAGGTCTAAATCCCCAAATTCTCGAAATCCCTATTTTCTACCCTAACCCTTAATTCTACCATGAAAACTCTAGATTTTATGTTGAAAATTCATGAAATGTAATGGGTAATTGAAAGTAGATGGTTTAGAATCACTTACCAACAATTTGGGCAAGAATCTCGTTTTGGGTTCTGTAAAGTGCTGGGCGACAGTGTTTATCGTGTTCGTGAGAGCACTATCGCATTCGCAAAGTGTATGGCCTGCCAAGCCTTCGCGTTCGCGAGGCAGTGCTCGCGTACACGTAGGCTACCCTTCCCTGGTCTTCGCGTTCGGGAGACATTGCTCGCGTTCGTTATGAAGAAAAGGCTGACTCCCCCTCCCCAGTGCCTAACGCTACGCGTTCGCGATGGGCTTGTCGCGTTCGCGAAGGGTAACGCCCCCATCGCTTCACGTTCGTGACCAAGCCTTCACGTTCGCGAAGAAGAAATTCTCAGCTACCCAGTTTACTCTTCGCGTTCACGAGAGTACCTTCGCGAACGCGAAGAAGGACATGCCAGAACACAGATTATGCAGAAAAATCAGATTTCCAAAATCCAAAATATCCCGTGGCCTATCAGAAACTCACCCGAGCCCTCGGGACTCCAAACCAAACATGCACACATGTCTAAAAACATCATATGAACTTGCTCGCGCGATCCAATCGCCAAAATAACACCTAGAACTCTAAATTTAGCACCAAATCAAATGAAATTCTCAAGAACACTTTAAAACTTCTAATTTCTCAACTGGACGTCCGAATCACGTCAAATCAACTCCATTTCACACAAAATTTCACAGACATGTCTTAAATATCATAGTGAACCTGTACCGGGATCCAGAATCAAAATACGAACCCGATACTAACAATGCCAAATATCAATCAATTCTTAAAAACAAATAATTTCCAAACTTTTAATTTTCATCAAAAATTCATAACTCAAGCTAGGGACCTCCAAATTCAATTACGGGCATACGCCCAGGTCCCATAATTCGATACGGACCTACCGGGCCCGTCAAAGTACGGATCCGAGCCCGTTTATAAAAAATATTGATCGAAGTCAACTAAAATTAACTTTTAAGTCAAAAATTCTTATTTTCAACATAAAAGCTTTCCGGAAAACCTGTCCGGACTGTCACGCAAATCGAGAAGGGTAAAAATAATATTTTAAAGGCTTAAGAGTGCAGATTCGAGTTCTAAAACATAAGATGACCTTTTGGGTCATCACATTCTCCACCTCTAAAACAACCGTTCGTCCTCGAACAGACATAGAAAAATACCTGGGCTGGTGAAAAGGTGGGGATATCTACTCCACATATCGAACTCGGACTCCCAAGTAGCTGCCTCAATAGGCTGACCTCTCCACTGCACTCGAACTGAAGGGTAACTCTTTGACCTCAACTGACGAACCTGCCGGTCTAGAATGGCCACCGGCTCCTCCTCGTAAGTCAAATCCTTGTCCGATTGGACAGAGCTGAAATCTAACACCTGGGACGGGTCACCATGATATTTCTGGAGCATAGATACATGGAATACCGGATGAACTGAGGATAACCCTGGAGGCAACGCAAGTCGATAAGCTACCTCCCCCACTCTCTCAAGGATCTCAAATGGCCCGACATACCTAGGGCTCAACTTGCCCTCCTTCCCAAATCTCATAACACCCTTCATGGGCGATACCCGGAGCAATATTCTTTCTCCAACCATGAATGCAATATCAAAAACTTTATTGGGTAACATAACTCTTTTACTTGGACTGAGCTGTACGAAGTCGATCCTGTATAATCTTGACCTTTTCCAAGGCCTCCTGAACTAAATCTGTACCCATTAACCGAGCCTTCCCCTACTCGAACCACCCAACTGTCGACCTACAACGTCTACCATATAATGCCTCATAGGGAGACATCTGAATGCTCGACTGGTAGCTGTTATTGTAGGCAAACTACGCTAACGGCAAAAACTGATCCCAAGAATCTCCAAAGTCAATAACACAGGCGCGAAGCATATCCTCAAAGATCTAAATAGTACGCTCGGACTGTCCGTCCATCTGAGGATGAAATGATGTGCTCAACTCAACCCGCGTACCCAAATCACGCTAAACTGCCCTCCAAAAGTGTGAGGTAAACTGCTAACCTCAATCAGAAATGATAGACACGGGCACACCGTAAAGACGGACGATCTCACAAATATAAATCTCTGCCAACCTCTCCGATGAATAAGTAACTGCCACAGGAATGAAATGCGTTGACTTAGTCAGCCGATCCACAATAACCCAAACTGCATCGAACTTCCTCTGAGTCCGTGGGATTCCAACAACAAAGTCCATAGTGATACGCTCCCACTTCCACTCAGGAATATCTAACCTCTGAAGTAAACCACTAGGTCTCTGATGCTCACACTTTACCTGCTGGCAATTTAGGCACCAAGCTACATAGGCAACTATGTCCTTCTTCATTCGCCTCCAACAATAATGCTGCCTCAAGTCCTGAAACATCTTGGCGGTGCCTAGATGAATAGAATACCGGGAATTGTGGGACTCCTCAAGGATCAACTCACGAAGTCCATCCACATTAGGCACACAAATACGACCTTGCATCCTCAAAACTCCATCATCTCTAACAGTAACCTGCTTGGCACCACAGTGCCGCACTGTGTCTCTAAGGACAAGTAAATGAGGATCGTCATCCTGCCGATCTCTAATGCGCTCAAATAAAGAAGACCGACCAACTGTACAAGCTAGACCACGTCTGGGCTCAGAAACATCAAACCTCACGAACTGGTTGGCCAAGGCCTGAACATCCAATGCAAGCGGTCTCTCACTAACTGGAATATATGCAAGGCTACCCATACTGACTGACTTTCTACTCAAACATTGGCCACCACATTGGGCTTCTCAGGATGATACAATATGGTGATAGCATAGTCTTTTAAAAGCTCCAGCCACTTCCTCTGCGTCAAATTGAGTTCCTTCTACTTGAACAGATACTGCAAGCTCCGATGATTAGTGAATACCTCAGTGCTTCCAAATCTTAAGCATGTGAACTATGGCTGCTAGCTCTAGATCATGAACATGGTAATTATTCTCGTGAACCTTCAGCGGCCGTGAAGCATATGCAATAACCTTGCCACCCTGCATCAATACTGCACCCATACTTATACGAGATGCGTCACAATATACTGTATAAGATCCTGAACATGTGGGTAACACAAATACCGGTGCCGTCGTCAAAGCTGTCTTGAGCTTCTAAAAGCTGGATTCACATTCATCTGACCACCTGAACAGGGCACCCTTCTGGGTCAATCTGGTCAACGGGGCTACTATGGATGAAAACCCATCCACAAATCGCGTTCACGAAGGGTATGGCCTGCCAAGCCTTCACATTCGCGAGGCAGTGCTCGCGTTCACGTAGGCTACCCTTCCCTGGTCTTCGTGTTCGCGAGACATTGCTCGCATTCGCGATAATGAAAAGGCTGACTCCCCCTCCCCAGTGCCTAACGTTACGCGTTCGCGATGGGCTTGTCGCGTTCGCAAAGGGTAACGCCCCTATCGCTTCGCGTTCGCGACCAAGCTTTCGCGTTCACGAAGAAGAAATCCTCAGCTGCCCAGTTTACTCTTCGAGTTCGCGAGAGTACCTTCGCGAACGTGATGAAGGACATACCAGAACACAGATTCTGCAGAAAAACCAGATTTCCAAAGTCCAAAACATCCTGTGGCCTATCCGAAACTCACCCGAGCCCTCGGGACTCCAAACCAAACATGCACACAAGTCTAAAAATATCATACGAACTTGCTCGCGCGATCCAATTGCAAAATTAACACCTAGAACTCTAAATTTAGCACCAAATCAAATGAAATTCTCTAGAACACTTTAAAACTTCTAATTTCTCAACTGGACGTCCGAATCACGTCAAATCAACTCCGTTTCTCACCAAATTTCACAGAGATGTCTTAAATGTCATAATGAACATGTACCGGGCTCCAGAACCAAAATACGGACCCGATACTAACAATGCCAAATATCAATCCATTCTTAAAAATAAATAATTTTCAAACTTTTAATTTTTATCAAAAATTCATAACTCAAGTTAGGGACCTCCAAATTTAATTACGGGCATACGCCCAGGTCCCATAATTCGATACGGACCTACCGGGCCCGTCAAAGCATGGATCCGAGCCCGTTTATAAAAAATATTGATCGAAGTCAACTAAAATCAATTTTTAAGTCAAAAATTCTTATTTTTAACATAAAAGCTTTTCGGAAACCTGTCCGGACTGTCACGCAAATCGAGGAAGGTAAAAATGATATTTTAAAGGCTTAAGAGTGCAGATTCGAGTTCTAAAACATAAGATGACCTTTTGGGTCATCACATTCTCCACCTCTAAAACAACCGTTCGTCCTCGAACGGACATAGAAAAATACCTGGGCTGGTGAAAAGGTGGGGATATCTACTCCACATATCGGACTCGGACTCCCAAGTAGCTGCCTCAATAGGCTGACCTCTCTACTGCACTCGAACTGAAGGCTAACTCTTTGATCTCAACGCACGAACCTGCCGATCTAGAATGGCCACCGGCTTCTCCTCGTAAGTCAAATCCTTGTCCAACTGGACAGAGCTGAAATCTAACACGTGGGACGGGTCACCATGATATTTCCGGAGCATAGACACATGGAATACCGGATGAACTGAGGATAACCCTGGAGGCAACGCAAGTCGATAAGCTACCTCCCCCACTCTCTCAAGGATCTCAAATGTCCCGATATACCTAGGGCTCAACTTGCCCTTCTTCCCAAATCTCATAACACCCTTCATGGGCGATACCCGAAGCAATATTCTTTCTCCAACCATGAATGCAATATCAAAAACTTTACGGTCAACATAACTCTTTTGCCTGGACTAAGCTGTACGAAGTCGATACTGTATAATCTTGACCTTTTCCAAGGCCTCGTGAAATAAATCTGTACCCAATAACTGAGCCTCCCCCGGCTCGAACCACCCAACTGGGGACCTACACCGTCTACCATATAATGCCTCATAAGGAGCCATCTGAATGCTCGACCGGTAGTTGTTATTGTAGGCAAACTCTGCTAACGGCAAAAACTGATCCCAAGAACCTCCAAAGTCAATAACACAGGCGCGAAGCATATCCTCAAAGATCTGAATAGTACGCTCGGACTGTCTGTCCGCCTGAGGATGAAATGTTGTGCTCAACTCAACCCGTGTACCCAACTCACGCTGACTGCCCTCCAAAAGTGTGAGGTAAACTGCGTACCTCGATTAGAAATGATAGACACGGGGACAACGTGAAGACAGACGATCTCACGAATATAAATCTCTGTCAACCACTCTGAGGAATAAGTAACTGCCACAGGAATGAAATGCGTTGACTTAGTCAGCCTGTCCACAATGACCCAAACTGCATCGAACTTCCTCTAAATCCGTGGGAGTCCAACAACAAAATCCATAGTGATACGCTCCCACTTCCACTCAGGTATATCTAACCTCTGAAGTAAACCACCAGATCTCTGATGCTCACACTTTAACTGCTGGTAATTTAGGCACCGAGCTACATAGGCAACTATGTCCTTCTTCATTCGCCTCCACCAATAATGCCGCCTCAAGTCCTGATACATCTTGGCGGTGCCCAGATGAATAGAATACCGAGAACTATGGGACTCCTCAAGGATCAACTCACGAAGTCCATCCACATTAGGCACACAAATACGACCCCGCATCCTCAAAATTCCTTCATCTCCAACAGTAACCTGCTTGACACCATAGTGCCGCACTGTGTCTCTAAGGACAAGAAAATGAGGATCGTCATCCTGTCGATCTCTGATGCGCTCAAATAAAGAAGACCGAGCAACTGTACAATCTAGACCACGTCTGGGCTCAAAAACATCAAACCTCACGAACTGGTTGGCCAAGGCCTGAACCTCCAATGCAAGCGGTCTCTCACCAACTGGAATATATGCAAGGCTACACATACTGACTGACTTTCTACTCAAACATCGGCCACCACATTGGCCTTCTCGGGATGATACAATATGGTGATATCATAGTCTTTCAAAAGCTCCAGCCACCTCCTCTGCCTCAAATTGAGTTCCTTCTGCTTGAACAGATACTGCAAGCTCCGATGATTAGTGAATACCTCACATGGCACGCCGTAAAGATAGTACCTCCAAATCTTCAGCGTGTGAACTGTGGCTGCCAGCTCTAGATCATGAACATAGTAATTCTTCTCGTGAACTTCAACTGCAGTGAAGAATATGCAATAACCTTGCCAGCCTGCATCAATACCGCACCCAGATTTATACGAGATACGTCACAAGATACTGTATAAGATCCTGAAAATGTAGGTAACACAAATATCGGTGCCGTAGTCAAAGCTGTCTTGAGCTTCTGAAAGCTCGCTTCACATTCGTTTAACCCTTCTGGGTCAATTTGGTCAACGGGGCTGCTATGGATGAAAACCCATCCACAAATCGGGTTCGCGAAGAAGAAATCCTCAGCTGCCCAGTTTACTCTTCGCGTTCGCGAGAGTACCTTCGCGAACGCGATGAAGGACATGCCAGAACACAGATTCTGCAGAAAAACCAGATTTCCAAAGTCCAAAACATCTCGTGGCCTATCCGAAACTCACCCGAGCCCTCGGGACTCCAAATCAAACATGCACATAAGTCTAAAAATATCATACGAACTTGCTCGCGCGCTCCAATCGCCAAAATAACACCTAGAACTCTAAATTTAGTACCAAATCAAATGAATTTCTCAAGAACACTTTAAAACTTCTAATTTCTCAACTGGATGTCCGAATCACGTCAAATTGACTCTATTTCTCACCAAATTTCACAGGCATGTCTTAAATGTCATAATGAACCTGTACCGGGTTCCAAAACTAAAATACAGACCCGATACTAACAATGCTAAATATCAATCAATTCTTAAAAACAAATAATTTTCAAAACTTTTAATTTTTATCAAAATTTCATAACTCAAGCTAGGGACCTCCAAATTCGATTCCGGGCATACGCCCAGGTCCCATAATTCGATACGGACCTACCGGGACCGTCAATGTACGGATCCGAGCCCGTTTATAAAAAATATTGATTGAAGTCAACTAAAATCAACTTTTAAGTCAAAAATTCTTATTTTCAACATAAAAGATTTCCGAAAACCTATCTGGACTGCGCACGCAAATTGAGAAGGGTAAAAATGAGATTTTAATGGCTTAAGAGCGCAGATTCGAGTTTTAAAACATAAGATGACCTTTTGGGTCATCACATTCTCCACCTCTAAAATAACCTTTGACCTCGAACGGACATAGAAAAATACCTGGGCTGGTAAAGGTGGGGATATCTACTCTGCATATCGGACTCGAACTCCCAAGTAGCTGCCTCTATAGACTGACCTCTCCAATGCACTCGAACTGAAGGGTAACTCTTTTACCTCAACTGACGAACATGCCGGTCTAGAATGGCCACCGGCTCCTCCTCGTAAGTCAAATCCTGGTCCAATTGCACAGAGCTGAAATCTAACACGTGGGATGGGTCACCATGATATTTCCGGAGCATAGACACATGGAATACTGGATGAACTGAGGATAACCCTGGAGGCAACGCAAGTCGATAAGATACCTCCCCCACTCTCTCGAGGATCTTAAATGGCCCGATATACCTTGGGCTCAACTTGCCCTTCTTCCCAAATCTCATAACACCCTTCATGGGCGATACCCGAAGTAAGGACACATACACAGGGGCACTCAAAGAATCACGGGGCACAACCAAATAGGAAGACACATAGGAGTAAGTAGATCCCAGATCAAATAGAACTAAAGCATCTCTACTGCAAACTGAAACAGTACCTGTGATAATAACGTCAGATAACTCAGCCTCAGGCCTGGCTGGGAAAGCATAACACCGGGGCTGGGCCTCACCACCCTGAACTACATCCCTGGGACGGCCTCTAGCTGGCTGATCTCTACCTCTAATGGACTGACCTCCACCTCTAACTGTCTGGCCCCTACCTCTGGCTGCCTGACCCCTGCCTCTAGCTGGATGAGCAGGTGGTGCAGAAACTAGTGCTAGAACCATGGCTCGAGAACTCTGATGCTGTGAGCTGCTCGTTGCCCGAGGGTAAAATCTAGCAATGTGCCTCAGATCACCACAAGTATAACATAAATTCGGCTAAAGTGACTGCTGACCCTGAAACTGACCCTGTCGACCTGAATAACCACCCTGATAACTCTGGAGTGGAGGTTCACTAATAGGAGTTGGTGGTGCACTGTAGGCTAGCTGGTCGGAATAATGCATCTGAGGGCCACGACCACCTGAGGCACCGTGGTATGCCTGGAGTGTTGAATGAAACGGCCTGGGAGGATGGCCTCTACCAAAAGTACTCCTGCCTCTAGATGATACACCGCTGAACTCACCGGAATGACGAGGCCTCTTGTCATACCCTGACCTCCCTGAGTAAGAACCATTTCGACTCGTCTAGCGACATTAGCAGCCGCCTGAAAAGAAATCTCACTCCCAGTCTCCTTAGCCATCTGCAATCTGATAGGTTGAGCAAGTCCATCAATAAACCTCCTCTCTCTCTCTCTCTCTCTCTCTCTCTCTCTCTCTCTCTCTCTCTCCGGTGGGAAGCAGAAGAATAGCATGACGGGCCAAATCCACAAAATGGGTCTCATACTGAGTAATCGTCATACTGCCCTGCTGAAGACACTCAAACTGACGGCGACGCTCCTCTCTCAATGTGATAGGCAGAAACTTCTCTATGAAGAGTTGAGAGAACTAGTCCCAAGTAAGAGCGGGTGACCCAGCTGGTCTGGTCAACAAGTAATCTCTCAACCCTTTCTTGGCGGAACCAGTCATTTGAAATGCAGCAAAATCGACCCCATTGGTCTCCACTATACCCATGTTCCGTAGAACCTAGTGACAACTGTCAAGATACTCCAGGGGGTCCTCTGAAGGGGCACCACTGAAGTGAATAGGAAAGAGCTTGGTAAACCTGCCCAATATCTATAAAGCCTCAGAAGACATAGCTGGCCCATCTCCGACCTGTGCCGCAATAACCGGTTGAACTAATCCGATTGGCTGAGCTGCTGGATCCTGATACTGGGGAGATATCTACTCCGGAGCGGGAGTGGTAGGAGTCTGGGCTCCTCCTCCAGCTTGAGGGACTGCTGGTGCCATGGGAAATGCGCTAGTCTGGGCCACACTCTCCATAAGGCCCACCAAACGGACCAAAGTGTCATGAAGTACTGGGGTAGCAATGAACCCCTCCGGAACCTGAGCTGGTCCGATAGGAACAGTCTGGGATGGAAACTCCTCGTCAATATCTATCTGAGGCTCCACTGCTGGGGGTGCTGCTCGGTCCCTAGGCTGAGCCCTGACCCCGCCTCGGCCTCTAGCACGACCTCGGCCTCGACCTCTGCCCCGCGTAGAAGCTGTCACTGGAGGCTCTGGATGTTGCTCAGTTGAGGAAGCGGTATGTGTTCTCGCCATCTGTGAGATAATAAGAGTAGAAGAGGAAACATAGGGTTTCTGATGTTGCATCAGGTACTCCAGATGTAGAACAAAGAAGTGGAAGTCATAATTCTATTGTTTCAAGTATGAAGGAACCTGGTCCTTCAAATTCAGAAGTTTAAGTACTTCAAGGAGCTGCTGAAAAGACTTGAGATGGAGAATGCTAAGACTATTGATACACCTATTTCCACTACTACGCGTTTAGACATGGACGAACCTGGTTCTCCTGTAAATGAAACTATGTATAAGGGTATCATTGGATCTCTTTTGTACTTGACTGTTAGCAAACCTGATATTTTTTTTAGTGTTGGGTTGTGTTCTAGGTTCCAATCAAGCCCAAAAGAATCTCACTTGAAGGTTGCCAAAAGAATTTTAAGGTATACTAAGGGTACGTAGGACCTGGTCCTCTTCTATCCTTCAGGAGATAATTTTGACTTGGTTGGATATGCTGATGCAGATCATGTTAGATATCTGATGGATCAAAATAGAACATATGGAATGGCACATGTTTTGGGGTCATGCTTGATCTCATAGGGTACAAAGAAACAAAACTTTGTGGCTCTTTCTATAATTGAAGCTGAATATGTGGATGTTGCCTCTTGTTGTGCTCAACTGCTATAGATCAAGCAAAAAATAGAAGATTTGTGTGTGTTTACAGATTGTACGCCATTGTTGTGTGATAATACAAGTGCTCTAAACATTGAAAAGAACCTGGTACAACACAAGGAGACAAAGCACATTGATGTGCGATATTATTTTTTGAGGGACAATATTGAAAATGGGCTTATTTGTATGAAGGTTTGCAAGATGGAGGATCAGGTAGAGGCTATCTTCACCAAAGAACTGAGCAGAGAACACTTTGAAAGAGGTCGTCTAGAGTTGGGGTTGATCAAGCCCAACTAAGGACTTGGTCCCTCGATGAATGGCTATGTAAAGAAGGAAAGGTACAATGCTAAAAAGTATTTTTCTGGTGGCATCTAACTCAATTCTATACCGTTACAGGTATACACACATAACAGTTTCAGGAAAAAAACAAGTATAAGTGACATTGTACTTCCAGGAGTTTTTGCTCAAATTTTCAAAAACCGTCAAGGAACCTGGTTCCTGTGACTCAGGCTAGTAGTCTCTTCAATACTTAAATGTCTTTTAAAACTGCTGAAGTGTCATGTCATTAATTGATTCCCGCCTCTCTCTTAATTTTTGAATTCCAAAATGTTTAACCTTTTTAAACTGACCCGTTGCCCCCAAAAATCATTTCCTTCTCCCACAGTCAACCAAAACCGATTTTTTTCTTCAAAATCAAATCAATCTTATCTCAAAAAGAATCCTTCTCTCCAAATATGCCAGAAGTGAACCCAACTCTCTCACATTCCACAATCCTAACTCCATCTGAATCGAAACGCAAGAAGTCTTTGGTATATTTTAATGGGACTTTAACTGAAAAGGAATGAGGTAGATATAATATTCTAGAGAGTGAGGCTAAAATTATTGCTGGGTTTGTAGAAGCCTTGAAGGATGGAGGAATTGGTGAATGTGATGGAAAGAGAGGAACTGAATAAGGGACCAGGTCCCTCAAATACTTCTTAGTATGTTAATTCTGATAATGATCTTTTTCTCTTGAGTTTTGTGCTTAAATGAACCTCCGATCGAGTAAAAAGGATTGATAAAAAGTAGGTTGATTGATGATGAAGTGGTGTGACCTACTGATGTGGTGATTGTGTAAGAGAGAATGAAGTGGAAAAATCTTCACTTGTGAGAAAGAATTCAAAAAAAATGGAGAAAAGAAAGATCGCTGAGAAAGATGCAACAGATGATAAGGGTGAACAGATTGGGAAGAAGAAGAGAGAGGCATGGACACTCAGGGAAAGAAAGGGTAGTGTGAGTGAGGAACATGATTCTTTACAGAAGCAAAAGGTTGAGTTATCGGGTTTGGAGAGGTAGAAGACTCTGAAGTCTCAAAAAGTGCTGTTAGGCAGAGTGTTAACTCTGATACTGCTGAAAACTAGAGGAACTTCTTGACATTGTTGAGTTCCAAAAATAGAATCACCTCTTAGTTCCTCCAAGTCCCAACGTTTATGAAGAAGAAGTAAAAACTTCTATGTTTTATGTGATACTCTGATGATATATGTGCATGAGACTGAATTTGTTCTTAATGAGGAGAAGCTTGGGGAGATTCTGTCACGACCCAAAATTTTTCACCGACGGGACCGTGATGGCGCCTAACATCTCACTTTCTAGGCAAGCCAACGTGAGAGAATCATTTACCAATTTCTTATTTCCATTCAGTAATTAACAATAATTAACTAAGATGAAAATATAATAAGTGCCGAATATCAAAAAAACTGTATTAATTACTACCACCCGGATCTGGAGTCACAATTCACGAGCATTCTAGAATTTACTAAAAGATGAATATAAAGAAACTCAATAATAACTGGCCAAAACATCACGGACTAACTATAATATTGATGGAGTTACATATTCATGGATGGATATACATAAACTTAACAACGACGGATGAAATCGCTTTGAATAAACTAAAATACCAATGAAACATCGTGTATTCTTGCTCCAAAATCCAAGAGAACTTTAGAAAAAGTACAAACAAATAATCAAATTCTCATCAAGTATTTCTCCATTACAATGTTTCATATTTCAAAAAATAAGTCAATCACCATACATCTTAAATTAATATTCAAAATTAGCAAATTGAAGCATTCAAATCACTAATAGAAATATTAACTTTACAGAGAATATACTTCAAAGAAAAAGAATTGCTGAAAAACTTTTTTAAACTTTGAACTTGTACTCTCGGTGATTATTTATACCAATCTAGCATAAGAAGGCAGGATTATGGAACTGATATTGGTAACAAAAAGTTAGATGAAAGTGACGATTTGATAACTTAAGGATGTAAAATTCAGGCTGGTGACCATTACTGATTAGAAATTTTGGAAGAAAGAATTGGTTGGTAAAGAATTTGAGAGAAGATGAGGAGCAAACATGGAAGATGGGTCAGGATAAAAGAAGATTGAAAAGATGAGAACTTTTGATAACTGGAAATTTGTGTAAGGATCTTGAATAGGACTATAACTGAAAGGTAAAAATTGAAAGAATCAACAACAACACATTGCAATTTCATTCCAATCGTTGTAACCGTATATCTCATTAGGGGAAGTATTGCAACGGTTACATTGACTAGAAAATAGATATTTAATAAAAAATAAGAGAAATAGGTTAAAAACAAAAAAGATAAATGCAAGCATAAGAGATATGCCACATAGGCTCTCCTAAGCCCAACTTTATAGTTATATATAGATATATATAGATTAGGCAGAGTCTACATTACATCGATCCAAGCATGTACTTAAAAATTCTAGAGCTAAGATATAAAAATTCTAAAGCAGAGATATCTAAAAGTGGTTGCTCAAGGTCATATCTATTAGGCCTTCAAAATCATTGAAATTTAGGGCAATACCATTAAAATTTTAGAAATTAACGGGATATCTGTAACATCCCCAAGGGCTTTCGTCCCAAGAATAAAGGAACATAGATAGATGAATAAAAAAAATAAAAATAAAACGGCAGGGGAACCTTGCTATCATCTATCATTCCACAACTTCGTGAAGATGAATTAACCCTACATTTGCAGAAGGAAAAGCAAAGAAATCACGGTACCTTATCCAAAATAACTAGAAATCACAATATTCTAAAGGAAATCCATTTGTCATAGACATTTCATCCAACAACTTTTAACCAATTCACCCCATGCCTATATCATAACAATCAAATGCCCTCCTTATTGGAAAAACCCCGTCATGTGGGTCTCACTTAGCTACCTAAGCTCGTGCCTCTTCTTTGTGTCATCACCGTATTAATCAACGTGCCCCTCATCTTTTAAAAGAGTGTGTTTTGATGCTTGAACCGGGACACGACTCAAGCCAAATCGTAAAAACAAAAATGCAGTTACTGTGCTTGAATAGTAACCGGGACATTTCATCCAAAAATGCAGTAATAAAGGTAACATAGTCACTTTTTTGGTCGGATATTAGAGTTTAGATAGTTTTTCAAATACATTAGCAAAGTAGCTATCAGTCCGACTAAATTGGCATTTTTGCCCCCAACTAAAATACGAAATACAATTCCAGTAATACTGGAGTTCGAAGTCCTAGGAATGATTTCTAATTTTTGCCCCTGATAGAAACTAAAGTCCACTAAATCATATAGAGATCCAGGTTCTCTATCAATTTCCACAGTAAGCAACAGACTGTAAAACAAAATAGTATAGGGAACCAACTTCTCTATCTGTTTTCACAGTAAATCGGTAGTAAATAAAGAACACACGATATTTACGTGAAAAACTTCTTGCTCAAGGGATTAAAAACCACGACCTACCCTACTGCAATATAGGAATTAAACTCTTAATCACTCACCCCTTATAATAACTTTATTGTAAGCCCTTTGCAATAACTCTATTACTCCCTCCGTTTTAATTTAGATGAGGTAGTTTGACTCGGCACGGAGTTTAAGAAGAAAAAAAGACTTTTGAAACATGTGGTCTTAAAAGCTTAAGGGGTAAAACCTTTGTGGGGTCATGACATTTATGTGGTTATAAAAGCTTCTCATTAAGGATAAAATAGGTAAAATGAAGAGTTAAAAAGTGAATTATTTCCAAATTTAGAAATGTGTCATTTATTTTGGAAAAGACTAAAAAGGAAAGTACCTCATCTAATTTGAATCAGAGGGAGTACAAAGCAATAATACATGACTAACTCTAGTCAAAAAACTAAACCAAACAGTGGTTTAAATTTATTCTACAAAGACACTTCTTGAAAGTAGTGTAGGATTACAAATGAAAAACAAAATAACAAAGACTCAACAAACCTAAGGACTTAAGATATCTTCAATCTTTGGATCTGGTCTTTGAGGTTGCAACAACTTTGTTCCTGAGAGAGGTGGTGGCTAGCAGTTGAGAGAATACTGTCTTTTGATTTGCAAGTGTTGGAGAGATAAAATCCCTTGCCTCATGTTGATAATATGTGTGTGATGTCATAAAGGATGATGTAATAAAGTGGCCTTAGCAAGCTACATCTATGTTGTTGTACTGCTACCAGACGGTACAGTGCAACAACCTGCCAGACGGTACGGTGCAACAACTTTTATAACTGTAGAGTTGACTGTACGACGACCAGGGGAATTGATCCATACATCTTCCCTCTGATGTTCCCTTATCTGATTTCATTGAGAATTGAACCAGACATCTGACTAGTTACTCTGAATGCAAGGGAACTAATTGTATTAGGTTCCTTATCTAGTTCTCTCATGAAGTTTTTCAAATCATCAAAACAAAAGACGCATAACTTATCAATTTCCCAATTTTTGATGATAACAAACTTAGAATTGATATTCCCCCTAAGAAACAGATCTCCACATTGTACCCCTTACGAATCAGCCATATTCCCCTTGAGAACCAGAACAAAGAAACTGATCACAATCAGTTCCTCGAGACTGTTTGGCAAATCATCAAAACACAAAGCACTATAACTTATCAATTTTCCCTTTTTTGATGATGACAAACTCAGAATTTATATTCCCCCTGAGAATCGGGTTTCTTACATATACTGATCACATCTGGTCCGTACCTGGTTCCTTGAGAACGTTTGACAAATCATCAAAACATGAAACATTGTAACTTAGAGCAATTTCCCCCTTTTTATGATGACAAACCCAAATTTGATGTTCCCCTTGAGAACCATATTCCTCACATGTTCGAATGCGGATCAGACCTATAATCAACATGTTATCAACAACGTTTCCCCTGCTAAGTAGAACTATATTTCATGTACAACACCTATCTTTCATGCACAACACAACATATCATTTCGATTCTATTCTTCCCCCCTGTTGACACCTATGTAACTTCCCCCTTTTGGCATCATTGAAAAGAATAACAAAAGAAGCACAACCAAAAAGAAGTTCAGCAACATTAAATCATGCCACTTGGGCAACACCGCATAAACAATAACAAGAACAACAAGTGAATTTCATTGCACAACATAGAGTGATTGCCCATAGTTGAGTAATTATAATAAAAACACAGTAGTTTCAACAATAAAAAATATGACAACTTAAACAACTAAAGTACCAATGTTATCAAACATAGGGATAAAAAAATATAGGAATTCGAGGGAAATTGGAAGGAGTGAAAGATATGGATTCCTGTGCAGGAAGAAAAGTAAGGGGATAAGGCCTTGATGAGCTTGCCCATTCGTTCATTCACAATCTTTTGATCAATGATCATCTGCTCTCTCAGGTCCTCCACATGTTTCCTTAAAATTTCATACTCACCCTTCAACTTAGCATTCTATTATGCCAAGGGTCCACAGATACCTGGTGCTCTACCGATCTGAGCAGGTTGAACCATCAATCAAATCACCAAGAATCTGTGATGACCCAAAAGGTCATGTTATGTTTTAGAACTCGAATCTGCGCTCTTAAGCCTTTAAAATCTCATTTTTACCCTCCTCGATTTGCGTGCGTAGTCCGGACAGGTTTTCGGAAAGCTTTTATGTTGAAAATAAAATTTTTGCCTTAAAAGTTAATTTTAGTTGATTTCGATTATTATTTTTTGTAAATGGGCCCGCATCCGTGATTTGACAGTCCCGGTAGGTCCATATCGAACTATGGGACCTGAGCGTATGCCCAGAATCAAATTTGGAGGTCCCTAGCTTGAGTTATGAATTTTTTATGAAAATTAAAAGTTTGAAAATTATTTGTTTTTAAATATTGATTGATATTTGGCATTGTTAGTATCGGGTCCGTATTTTGGTTTCGGAGCCCGGTAAGGGTTCATTATGATATTTAAGACATGCCTGTGAAATTTTGTGAGAAATGGAGTTGATTTGACGTGATTCGGACGTCTAGTTGAGAAATTAAAAGTTTTAAAGTGTTCTTGAGAATTTCATTTGATTTGGTACTAAATTTAGAGTTCTAGGTGTTATTTTGGCGATTGGATCGCGCGAGCAAGTTTGTATGATATTTTTAGACTTGTGTGCATGTTTGGTTTGGAACCCCGAGGGCTCGGGTGAGTTTCGGATAGGCCACGGGATGTTTTGGACTTTGAAAATCTGGTTTTTCTGCAGAATCTGTGTTCTGGCATGTCCTTCTTCGCGTTCACGAAGGTACTCTCGCAAACGCGAAGAGTAAACTGGGCAGCTGAGGATTTCTTCTTCGTGAACGCGAAGGCTTGGTCGCGAACGCGAAGCGATGAGGGCGTTACCCTTCGCGAACGCGACAAGCCCATCACGAATGCTTAGCGTTAGGCACTGGGGAGGGGAAGTCAGCCTTTTCTTCATCGCGAACACGAGCAATGTCTCGCGAACGTGAAGACCAGGGAAGGGTAGCCTACGTGAACGCGAGCACTGCCTCGCGAACGCGAAAGCTTGGCAGGTTATACACTTCGCGAATGCGATAGTGCTCTCACGAACGCGATGAACAGTGTCGCCCAACACTTAACAGAACCCAAAGCGGGATTTTTGCCAAAAAACTCATTTTTCTCAAAAATCAAACGGTGAGGGGTGATTTTTCAAGAGTCATTCCTTCCCCAAATTGTTGGTAAGTGATTGTAAACTATCTACTTTCAATTACCCATTACATTTCATGAATTTTCAACCTAAAATCTAGAGTTTTCATGGTAGAATTAGGGGTTAGGGTAAATAAGAATTTCGGGAATTTGGGGATTTAGACCTCAATTTGAGGTCGGATTTCAAAACTAATTACATATTCGGGCTCGGGGGTGAATGGGTAAAAATATTTTGGTCCGAACCTCAGGTTTTGACCAAGCGGGCCCGGGGTCGATTTTACGATTTTTATTCGGAGGAAAATTTGGAAATTTTAATTTATGCAATATATTTGATTCCTTTAGCAATATTTGATATTATTGAGTTATTTTTTAATAGATACGAGTGTTTTGGAGGTGAATTCCAAAGGAAAAGTTGTGATTGAGAATTAAGAGGCATTCAGAGCGAGGTAAGTGTTATGTCTAACCCTGATTTGAGGGAATTAGGAACCTTAGATTATTTGCTAAGTGAAATTCATGTGAGCGGCGTATATGTGAGGTGACGAGTACTTATGCGCCGCCAATTTACTTGTTTTCATGTTTCTCTGTTTTTCTTATATTGTCTTATTCCTATGTCAAATTGCTACGTGTTATACTGGTGCTGTTCAAATTATCGTTCTTATCATGTTTACGGAATTTTCTGGTGATAATTGAGTTTTTATTTCAAGTTGAGATTGATATTATGGAACCAAATGTTGAAGTAAGGTTTGTACTTGTTATTCTATCACCCTGTTGTTATTTATGCATTGCATTATAGTAAGGGAGAGTGTTAATGCACGAAGGGTGATGCCGTGTCATATTGTGAGTGTTAATGCACGAAGGGTAATGCCGTGCCATATTGTGAGTATTAATGCACGAAGGGTGATGCCGTGCCATATTATGAATATTAATGCACGAAGGGTGATGTCGTGCCATATTGTGAATATTAATGCACGAAGGGTGATGTCGTGCCATATTGTGAGTGTTAATGCACGAAGGGTGATGTCGTGCCATGATATGAGAGTAAAAGCATGAAGGGTGATGCCGTGCCGTTTCTATAAATTTTATGGTGAGATTGAGAGTAAAAGCACGAAGGGTGATGCCGTGCATTTTTCTTTACTGTATTCACTATTCTTGTTGATTCATGGTATATTGACTGCTCTGGTGATCATTCTATTATAGTTCTTTATCTTGTATTCCCCTCAGTATGTCTCCCCTCCCGACATTTCCTATTTAGTTCTTCATTCCTATTATTTGCGTATACACTGTTAAATTATACAAGTTGATTGTAGGTGCCTTGCCTTAGCCTCGTCACTACTTCGTCGAGGTTAGGCTCGACATTTACCAGTACATAGGGTCGGTTGTACTGATGTTGCACTCTGCACTTTCTGTGCAGATTTTGATACCGGCTCAGGTTGATTGAGATTTGCTATTGGTCCGATGTCCGGAGACTCAAGGTAGATCTGTCGGCGTTCACAGACCTTGAAGTCCCCGTCTATCTTTTTATGTCCTACTATTTTCTTTCATTAATATAATTGTATTTCTTTCAGGATATACCAGAATACCAAGCAACTTTCTTGAACTCCTTCATCGATTTAGGTAAGAAGATTTTGTGCATTTTTCTTGCTTTATTATCTTTTGGGTGTTCAGAAAAATTAACAAACTTTTGTTTGGATTTTCTTTAGTTTTTGTTGTAAATTTGATTATTGTGGAGAAAAAAATTTGTGCTTGAATATTTTTGCATTTGATTTTTTGGCGTTGTCATCTAAAGTTATGATTTGCTTAAAGCTTCTTCTGTTTAGTTATTAGAAATTTAGTTTTTGCAAAATACTTTATATGTTGATGTTATAAACTTGTACCCTTACATTATCTTCTGAAAAAAAGAAGTAAAAATATCTTAGTTTTTGCAAAAACCTATTTTTTGGTTATTTAAGATTTAATGGATTAGAAATTTAGCATTTTATAAATTAAATTCCTGAAATACTTAAATTGGTATTATTACATTATTCATATACCTTTTTGTTTTCCAATCTGATGTAGCTTTAGTCCTCCACGAGGCTTTCAACTCTATCAAGACTATTCAAGATTAAATTTAGAACTTGTATATAGGACAAACACTTCTCACAATAACAATCCTTTTCAATCATAGAACATTCGAGGAAAATTGATGTATAAAATACAAAGGTATTGCTTGGTTCCAGTGTCATTTGTTAAAAAATAATTAATATAGACGAATACGCTATTTTCAGAATACTTATTGTGCCAAATAAGAACAGCTTTTTATAGTTTTTCTAAGGGATGAAGAGACCATCTTTGTTTCCATACGGAAATAGAGCTTTTTTGTTTTGTTTTTTCTAGAGACCTGAGGAAATGTTTGTGATGCCTTCTTGTGATATTGTTCCCTTAAATTCGAGCAACTGTATATGCCATCTATTGTAATTTTTTAAATCTTTTTTGTTATTATCTAAACAATTTATTTACTAGCTTGAGGAAATTCTATGATGCTTTTTCATGATATATCAATTAATTACTTATGTAACTAACATTCAGAAGATCCATGTACATGATTAATTTAGAGAATACCTCATGGTGATTTTGACCGCACAATTAAACATAAGAATCTCCCACACTCAAGTATTTAGGCCATTTAATAAAAATCTTGATCACATTTCATGTAAAGAATCAAATTTTGTGTGTGCATTTATTACCAATATGCATTAACAACAATCACATATAAATAGGAGGCAAGGGTGAGAAGACTTACGTTACATATTTCTCTCTCAATAAAATAGGTGTTAGCTTCCCTTTCCAATAGGCTACTTATTTGAATTTGTTTTTCTATTTTAATTTTTTCAGATGTATTTTTTCCGAATACATTTGATTTTTTTTTATTTGCATGTTTATCTAAGATATTTTCTAATATTTTGTACTATAAATTTTTTTACTTTTTTTATTTCAACCAAATTTACAAAATAAAATATTTTAACGCGCGAAGCGCGGATCAATTAATTAGTATATTTATAAAAGTGGGAGAATACATGCTGACATGGAACCTCTATTTGTTTAGGATTCATATTTATCTTTTTTGTGCATTTTTTACTTATTTTCCTCACAGTTACATTTATTTGTTCTGTACAAAATAATTGAAAAGCCGTTTCTTTTTATTTTTAACAGATGTCTCTTGAATCAATCGTGTTAGCACCAGTTTCCCCCCTACCGACTAAACCAAACGTCTCCATCTCTTCTTCTTTCTTCATTCATGCCAATCTGAAACAATCAATCTCCATGTAACGTTTCTCTCAGCTTATCTAATTGCTCTATCGGGCAAGTCCCTAATTCTCTTATTATTCAAGTTTTTTTCTAATTTATTATTCAAGCGTTTTTCCTAATTTACTCGTACATTTCGCTCTTTCATCATTGATCATTCAATTTTGTGTTAGCATATTGCCTAAACCGATGAATTTAGAATATCTAAAAGCGGCAAAATTGGTTTGTTCTACTAATGGCGGTGAGAACCGAAGATGAATATGTAGTTGGATATGGTATCCAAAATCTAAAGATCCTTAAAGTTTTTGGGACTTCATTATACTCTGATGAATTCATGTGTTGGTTTTATGAAAATCGAACATTTCAATATTCAACCAATTGTTTGAACCAAAACCTTCTGATTCGTTTTAGGACTCCACAATAACGAAAATTGTAATGTCTTGAATTCATGTGTTATGTTAATATCATGTCAATTCATTACCTTTTTCGTGAAATACAGAGCTAGTTTAGTGTTTTTAAACAGTCCCATTATCCTAACCTTTTTTTGGTATTCCATTTTGCCAGACTTTTAAAATTCCATCGACGCATTGATAACTGTTGTAGTAGTATTAGTTTCATCGCCCGCTCTTGTAGATTTCTTGCTTATACTTATTATATGTTGGAATTGATTCATGCTTACATGTGATTCAAGGTTTTATTATTCTATTCATGTTGAATGAAATTGAGGGTGATTACTGAGATTGAGGAAAATTTATTATCCATCGCCGAGCCTAAGGTAGCATGGACACTTATTGGAAGCTGACAAATATTATTGGCTAGAATTTTATTTGAAAGTGTTCTTTTTACTCTATAATGTATTGAGTCTGGGTTGCTGTGGACCGATAATTTTAAAAATTCTTACTTTTTATTTCCAAAAAGAATACCACATAGACCGAGTTGTGATTTCTATGTAAAACATTTTTCCATCTCTTGTAATTGAGTAAGCCTATGATAGTTCTGGTCTAATCATGATATAAGCTTACATTAACTGGAAATTCCAGTTAGGTTTGCTCAAGATTTATGTGATGGAAGTTGTAGTTGTTATTGCAGTTATATGGATGAATGTGCCAGAGCGCAAAAGCACCTATATTCACTCTTGTTGTAATAATGCAAAAGTAACATAGTATTCGGGTGGACCGTGAGAAATCTGAGTTAGTGAACTATTTCTCATTTCATGGTAATTAATCTTACTTTAATTTCTGTTCCTAAATTTTTCCTTATTGTTTTAGTAATTGATTGATCTTCCCTCGCTTATTGTGAATTTAGCGTGTTTCTTTTTTGTGGTAGTAACTACTTTGTCCTGAGGCAGCACTCCTATACAACATTGTATTGTTGGTTATGTTCAATGTTTAAATAATTGCCTCTGTATCCCTTACTGCAATTTCTGTGAAACTAACTATACATGGAGATTCTTTTTTTTATTTGTTCATGTATAAGAGTAAATTGTCAAAGGACAGATATGCGAATATGTGGTTCAAGAAAAATTTCAGGAAAAAAAAAATTAATCCATTGAAACAGTAGATAGAAATGTTGATGGTCCTAAAGAGCATCCAAGAAAGGAAAAACTAAATGCAGAAAATACAGTAGCACAATCTCCTTTCAGAGGCACTAAAGATAGTCTGCACCCCAACGTGTCCTACCATCCAATGAGCCAATTATACGCAAGGGTAAGGATGATGCTATATTTTTAGGAATGCTTTGACATTTGAAAAAAGCTTTTGAATTAGATAAACTTGGTAACAGAGATTGAAATTCATTAAGATGTCGAGAGTCTTGCCTTTCCAACACGATATATAATGTCACGAACCAATTTCACCTATAGGTCGTGATGGCGCCCAACACTATAGCTAGACAAGCCAACTAATAAATTAAACATATAGTGATAAAATTTAAATCCAAAAAAAATAATAAGACACCAAATTCTACCAATGTGTGTGCCAAGACCTGGTGTCAAAAGTGTATGAGCATTTAGTAGATTATACAAAACTCCAAATACTGTCTGAAATGAAAATAGACAGAATTAAAAATACAAGAAGAGGCATTGGTAGCTGCAGGACGGCTCAGAAAGGCAGCTCACAACTACGCCCCTGGATAACGAAGATGTGCGATGATAGGTCCTCCACTAGTATCTGTCTCAGATCCTGTACAAAAAGTGCAGCAAGTATAGCATGAGTACGTAAACAACGTGTACCCAATAAGTACCAAGTCTAATCTCAAAGTAGTAGAGACAAGATGACCGACTTTGACACTTACTAAGGGTCAACAATAATAAATAAAATAAATTAAAATTATTCAAATCAACATGATTCACAGAGTTAACAATAATTTTATTCAATTAGCAGAAATAATAAAAATCCTTCAAATGCAACAATTTCCAATCTATTAATTAAATCCTTCAATTTCAATAACATTTTCAATTTATCAAATAGCTTTACAAGCTGCAACTCAATTTCAATAAATTTTCAATTTATCAAATAGTTTTACAAGCTGCAATAAACTGTCCAAGTATCGTGTAGTTATTATTATTATTAAGCATGATTTATGCCGAGGTCGTACGACCCGATACAGAGTGTCGTGTACACTGCCGAGGGACGTGCGGCACGATCCATAGATGCATCTATCCTGCCGAGACGTTCGGCCCGCTCCACAAGAAAGGAGGACATTTTCTTATGTACCTCCGGAAAGAGAGTATGTTTATTATAAGATCAATTCGAGAGGATAAACAATTTCTCTTAACAATTAATTAATTTAAACAGTAAATCAAGCATATGATATTTCCATCCTTTAATATCTTTATCTAACAATTTACAATATATATATATATATATATATAATTTACACAAGTAATTCATGCTTTGAGTCCTAAACTACCCAGACTTTAGCATTATTAGTAGCTACTCACGGACTCTCGTCACCTCGTGCGTACTTAGCCCCCACAATTAGCAACAATTATTACTTTAATTACCTATGGGATAATTTTTCCCTCACAAAATTAGACAAGAGACTTACCTCGTCTTGCTCCAATTTAATCCATTAGTAGGCCTTTTTCTCGATTATCCAACTTTGATTGGCTCGAATCTAACCAAAAATAATTCGATACAATCACTAAAATTTATAGGAATCAATTCTATAAGAAAATACTACATTTTCAATAAAAATTTCGAAATTAATTAAAATTTTGTCCGTGGGGCTCACGTCTCGAAAACCGGCAAAAGTTACGAAATTCGATAACACATTCAATTACGAGTCTAACCATACCAGTTTCACTCAAATCCGACTCCGAATCGATACCGAAATCTCAAAAATTTATTTCTATGAGATTTCTAAAAATTTCCCATATTTCAACTTCAAAACACTAATTAAATAGTGAAAGCAATGATATATTTGTATATATAGACCAAATCCGAGTTAAAAATACTTACTCCAATGTTTTTCCTTGAAAATCTGACAAAAGTCGCCTCTGCTCAAGCTCAAGTTCGTCAAAAATATCAAATGGGACGAAATTCCCTCCTTTATAGATCTGCCGAGGCAGCCTTCGGAACTGGGCTTCGATCGTGGCTTCAATCATGGCCCTCGAGCCCAGGCCTCGATCATGGCATCGAGGCTGGGCCTCGGTCATGGCCTCGATTATGGCATCGAGGCTGGGCCTTCGATCATAGCCTCGATCATGGCATCGAGCTTGAGCCTTCGATCATGGCATCGAGCCTGAGCCTTCGATCATGGCCCTCGAGCTGGGCTCGATATATGGGCTTGATCCTGAGCCTCATCTCTGGATTCGACCCTGACCGTCGACCCTGGGCTCGATATCTGGGCTCGATCTTGGTCTCGATCACAACCTAGAATATTCAGCAGAAGAGAAAAATTATAGCTGCTTTTTAAGTTTAATTTTTGATCCGTTAACCATCCGAAATTCAACCGAGGCCATCGGGACCTCAACCAAATATACCGACAAGTCCTAAAATATCATACGAACTTATTTGAAATCTCAAATCACATAAAACGACGCTAAAATCACGAATCATGCTCCAATTCAAGCTTAATGAAACTTAGAATTTTCAACATCTACATTCAATGCCAAAACCTATCAAATCAAGTTCGATTGACCTCAAATTTGCACATAAGTCATAAATGACATAACAGAGCTATACAAATTTTCAGAACTGCATTCCGACTCCGGTATCAAAAAGTCAACTCCCCGGTCAAACTTTCAAACTTAAATTCTTGTTTTACCCATTTCAAGCCTAATTTCACTACGGACTTCCAAATTAAATTCCGATCATGCTCCTAAGTCCAAAATCACCATACGGAGCTGTTGGAATCATCAAAATTTTATTCCGGGGTCGTTTGCACATAATTTGACATCCGATCACTATTTGAACTTAAACTTTTAATTTTTTTTTATCAGAATTCTATATCTCGGGCTAGGGACGTCGGAATTTGATTTCGGGCATACGTCTATGTTTCAAATCACGATACGGACCTACCGGCATTGTCAAAATACTGATCCGAGTCTGTTTGCTCGAAATGTTGACCAAAGTCAACCCAGTTGAGTTTTAAAGCTCTAATTTTTCACATAAAGAATTTCTGAAAAAATTTTACGGACTGCGCACGCAAGTCGATAAATAATAAGTAGTGCTTTTCGAGGTCTTAGAACACAGAATTAATTATTAAATTTAAAGATGACATTTTGGGTCATCACATTCTCCACCTCTAAAACAAATATTCGTCTTCGAACGGATTTAGAATTATACTTGAAGTGCTAAATAAGTGTAGATATCTGCTCCGCATGTTTTCCTCGGCCTCCCAAGTCTCTTCCTCGACTGGTTGGCCCGCCCCTCCACTGGTCTTTTACTACAGAAATCCTCTTGGACCTCAACTGGCGAACCTGTTTATCAACAATGGCAACTGGCTCCTCTTCATAACCCAAGCTATTAACTAGCTGAACTGTGCTAAAGTCTAACACATGTGATAGGTCGGCATGATACTTCCGGAGCATAGATACATAGAAAACTGGTTGAATTCCCGATAGGTTATGAGGCAATGCAAGCTCATAAGCAACCTTCCCAACTCGTCTCAACACCTCAAATGGGCCTATAAACCTTGGGCTCAACTTGCCCTTCTTCC
This sequence comes from Nicotiana tomentosiformis, assembly GCF_000390325.3. Taxonomy (NCBI): domain Eukaryota; kingdom Viridiplantae; phylum Streptophyta; class Magnoliopsida; order Solanales; family Solanaceae; genus Nicotiana; species Nicotiana tomentosiformis. The sequence goes on from NC_090813.1 coordinate 89,562,531, forward strand.
CGAATCTCATGATTCCCTTCATCGGTGAAACCTTCAAGAGAACTTTTTAACCCATTATAAATGATAAATCTCGCACTTTCTAATCTCCATAACTCTTCTGTCTGGACTGTACTGTACGAAGTCGCTCCTGAATCAACTTTACCTTTTCCAAGGCATCTTTCACCAAATCAGTACCATATAATTTAGCCTCACCGGGCTCAAACCATCCGATGGGCGAACGGTATCGCCGACCATATAAAGCCTCAAATGGAGCCATCTCGATGCTGGATTGGTAACTATTATTATAACGAACTCGGCCAAAGGCAAGAAATGATCCCACTGACCTCCAAAGTCAATCACACATGCCCTGAGCATATCCTCCAAAATTTAAATTGTCCGCTCAGACTGCCCGTCAGTCTGCGGATGAAAGGCTGTGCTGAGCTCTACACGGGTCCCCAACTCACTCTGTACTGCTCTCCAGAAATATGAAGTAAACTGAGGACCTCTATCTGATATGATAGAAATTGGAACACCGTGTAACCGAACTATCTCCTGAATATAAATTTGGGCCAACCTCTCTGAAGTATACGTAGTCACAACCGGAATGAAATGTGCCGACTTCGTCAACCTGTCAACAATGACCCAAACTGTATCAAACTTCCGCAAGGTCCGCGGAAACCCAACTACAAAGTCCATAGTGATGTGTTCCCATTTCCACTCCGGTATAGTCATCTGCTGAAGTAGGCCACCTGGCCTCTGGTGCTCATATTTAACTTGCTGACAATTAAGACACCTAGCTATATGCTCAACAATGTCCTTTTTCATTCGTCGCCACCAATAATGCTGCCTCAGGTCACGATACATCTTCGTAGCACCTGGATGAATAGAATACCGAGAACTGTGTGCCTCCTCTAGGATCTTTTTCCTCAGTCCATCCACATTAGGGACACATAGACGATCCTGGAGTCGCAGAACGGCATCCGCTCCAATAGTAATTTCCTTGGCACCACCCCGTAGTACCGTTTCTCGAAGAACCATTAAGTGTGGATCATCATACTGGCGAGCCTTGATCTGTTCAAATAGTGAAGACTGAGCTACAACACATGCAAGAACTCGGCTGGCTCTGAAATATCCAGCCGCACAAGTCTGTTGGCCAAGGATTGAATATCTGAAGCCAATGGCCTCTCCTCTGCTGAAATGAAAGCCGCACTACCCATACTCTCCGCCTTTCTAATCAAGGCATCTGCAACTATATTTGCTTTGCCCGGATGATACAGGATAGTAATATCATAATCTTTCAGTAATTCCGGCCATCTGAGCTGCCTCAAATTTAGGTCCCTCTGCTTGAACAAATGCTGCAAACTGCGATGATCAGTGTAAACTTTACAAGACACCCCATAAAGATAATGCTTCCAAATCTTAAGAGCGTGAAGAATCGCAACTAATTCCAAATTATGTACCGGATAATTCTTCTCGTAGGGCTTCAGCTGTCGTGAAGCATATGCAATAACTCGCCCTTCCTGTATCAATACACAACCCAAGCCAACGCATGAAGCGTCGCAATACACTGTATACATCATTGAACCGGAAGGCAACACTAACACTGGCGCTGTAGTCAATGCTGTCTTGAGCTTCTGAAAGCTCACCTCACAATCATCGGACCATCGGAACGGAGCACCCTTCTGGGTTAATTTGGTTAAAGGTGCTGCAATAGACGAAAAACCTTCCACGAACCGACGATAATAACCTACTAAACCAAGAAAACTCATGATCTCAGTCGCCGAAATGGGACGATGCCAATTTTGAACTACCTCAATCTTTTTGGGATCAACTTTAATGCCCTCACGCAATACAATATGCCCCAAAAATGCTACATACTCAAGCCACAACTCACATTTAGAGAACTTAGCATATAGTTTTTGTTCCCGTAGCATCTGAAGCACTACTCTCATATGCTGCTCATGCTCCTCCTTACTTCGCTAGTAGATCAAAATATCATCAATGAAGACAATGACAAACGAATCAATATATGGCATGAATACCATGTTCATCAAATCCATAAATGCTTCTGGGGCGTTAGTTAAACCGAAGGACATCACCATAAGCTTATAATGACCATATCTAGTCCGAAAAGCAGTCTTCGGAACATCCGAATCCCGAATCTTCAATTGATGGTACCCCGACCTCAAGTCAATCTTAGAGAACACCTTAGCACCCTGCAACTGGTCAAATAGATCATCAATACGCGGCAATGGGTACTTGTTCTTAATAGTGACTTTGTTCAATTGGCGATAATCAATACACATCCGCATTGTTCCATCCTTCTTTTTCACAAATAATACCGGTGCACCCCAAGGCGATACACTCGGTCTGACGAACCCTTTGGCTTCAAGTTGTTCTTTCAATTCTTTCGGAGCCATGCGATACAGTGGGATAGATATAGGCTGAGTATCTGGAGCCAAATCAATACATAAATCAATATCACGATCAGGTGGCATACCTGGAAGATCTGAAGGAAATACATCGGAGAACTCCCGAACTACAGGCACTGAATTAATAGCCGGATTCTCTGCAGTAGTATCCCAAACATAGGCTAGATAAGCCAAACAACTCTTCTCAACCATGTGTTGAGCCTTTATAAAAGAAATAACTCGATTAAATGAACTAACATACGAACCCTTCCACTCTAGCTTAGGCAATGCTGGAATAGCGTAACAGTCTTGGCATGACAATCTAGAATAACATGATATGGAGATAACCAGTCCATGCCCAGAATAATTTCAAAATCGGTCATCTCAAGCAATAAGAGATCTGCTCTAGTTTCATAACCACAGAATGTAATAATACAGGACCGGTAGATTCGGTTCACTACAACAGAATCGCCCACATGAGTGGACACATAAATAGGAGTACGCAAGGACTCACGAGAAATACCCAGGAATGGAGCAAATAGAGATGACACATATGAATACGTAGATCCTGGATCAAATAATACTGAGGCATCTTTGCCGCAAACAGAAATAATACCTGTAATCACAATATTTGAGGCCTTTGCATCTGGTCTGGCCTGAAATGTATAGAACCGAGCTGGAGCGCCAACTGGCTAGCCTCCACCTGGCTGGCCTCCACCTCTAGGACGGCCTCTACCCACCTGTTCTCCACCTCTCGGTGGTCGGATAACTGGTGGGGCAACTGGTTCAGTATTCAAAGGTTGCTGACCCTATTACACTAGCTTAACCCGAAGCTTGGGGCAAAATCTCTGTATGTGACTGGGATCCCCGCACTCATAACAACTCTTCGGTGCGATGGGTTGCTGACTAAGAGTCTGGCTCTGGGGAACTGAATACCCACTGGGAGGACCCTGAATAGTTGGTGAGCGATAAGAACTCTCTGGTATAACACTGAAATAAGGTCGCACTAGAGCACCCCGAGGAGGCGGTGGTGCTGGATATGGGGGCCTGCTGGACTGCCCTCTCATGAACTGACCTCTGCCCCCAGACGAGCACATCTGAACTCTCCAGAATACCTGAACCGCTTATCTCTCATAACCTGCTCTCGGCTCCGCTGACGTTCACCCTAAATCCTGCGGGCTATCTCCACGACTAGCTCGTAAGAAGTACCCATCTTAACCTCTCGAGCCATAGTGGCCTGATTGCCAGTATGTAAACCCGCAACAAACCTCCGCACTTTCTCTGCCTCAGTATGGAGTATCATAAGTGCATGGCAACATAACTCAGAAAACCTCGCCTCATAATCGGTTACTGACATCTGACCCTGCTGGAGCTGCTCAAACTGAAACCTCAACTCTTCCCTCTGGGAGGGTGGAATATACCTGTCCAGGAAGATACGGGTAAACCTGTCCCAAGTTATGGGAGAAGAATCTGCTGGTCTGCCAAGAACATAAGACTGCCACCATCTACAGGCTCTGCCCTCTAGCTAAAAAGTAGCAAAGTCTACCCCATGAGACTCCAATATCCTCATGTTGTACAGTCTATCTTTGCACCGATCAATGAAATCCTGGGATCCTCATGTCGCTCACCCCCAAAAACAAGAGGATGTAGTCTAGTCCATCTGTCCAATAGCTTCTGCGGATCAACGGCTACAGCTTGCCTGGGCTCAGGTGTAGCTACTGCCATTAGTTGGGCTCCACCCACGGGTAGTGCATCCTGGGTCTGATATACAGCAGCTGCCTGTCCATGAGCCTGTGCGGTAGGGGTCTGTGATCCCCCGCCCGCCTGAGATGTGGTTGGGACTGCCGAAAATAAACCGGCCTGAGTCATATTGTCCATGAACCGCAGCATACGACCCGTGACATCTTGAAATCCCAGTGCAGATGTGAAATCCACAAGAGCTGGCTCTGCCACAGGCACCTCATCCTGTTCCTCAACAATGGGGTTCTCTGCTGGACCCACTGGCGGCATAACTAGAACAGTCCTGGGACGTCCTCGCCCTCTACCACGGGCTGGAGCCCTCCCTCGGCCTCTAGCAACTGGGGGAGCAGCTCTTCCCTGATCTGGAACCTCATTAGAGCGCGTTCTCACCATCTGTGAGAGAATAAAAGAAGGATATTTAGTACTACATTAATTTCACGATAGAATATGAAGAAAGGTAGTTTCCTAACACCCTATAGCCTCTCGAAGTTAAGTACAGATGTCTCCGTACCGATCCGCAAGACTCTATTAGGTCTGTTCATAACTTGTGAGACCAATGTGAACCTAGGGCTCTGATACCATGTGGTCACGATCCAATTTTACCTATAGGTCGTGATGGCGCCCAACATTATAGCTAGGCAAGTCAACTAATAAATTAAACATATAGCGATAAATTTTAAATCCAAGAAAAATAATAAGACACCAAATTCTATCAATGTGTGTGCCAAGACCTGGTGTCACAAGTGTATAAACATCTAGTAGATTAGACAAAACTCCAAATACTGTCTGAAATAAAAATAGACAGAATTAAAAAATACAAGAAGAGGCACTGGTAGCTGCAGGATGGCTCAGAAAGGCAACTCACCACTATGCCCCTGGATAACGAGGATGTGCGATGATAGGTCCTCCACTAGTATCTGTCTCAGATCCTGCACCAAAAGTGCAGCAAGTGTAGCATGAGTATGTAAACAACGTGTGCCCAGTAAGTATCAAGCCTAATCTCGAAGTGGTAGAGACGAGATGACCGACTTTGACACTCACCAAGGGTCAACAATAATAAATAGAATAAATTAAAATTATTCAAATAGCATGATTCACAGAGTTAACAATAATTTTATAAAACTAGCAGAAATAATAAAAATCCTTCAAATGCAACAATTTCCAATCTATTAATTAAATCCTTCAATTTCAATAACATTTCCAATTTATCAAATAACTTTACAAGCTGCAATTCAATTTCAATAAATTTTCAATTTATCAAATAGCTTTACAAGCTGCAATAAACTGTCCAAGTATCGTGTAGTTATTATTATTATTAAGCACGATTTCTGCCGAGGTCGTACGGCCCAATCCAGAGTGTCGTGTACATTGCCGAAGGACATGCGGCACAATCCATAGATGCATCTATCCTGCCGAGGCGTTCGGCCCGCTCCGCAAGAAAGGAGGACATTTTCTTATGTACCTCCGGAAAGAGAGTATGTTTATTATAAAATCAATTCGAGAGGATGAACAATTTCTCTTAACAATTAATTAATTTAAACAGAAAATCAAGCATATGATATTTTCATCCTTTAATATCTTTATCTAACATAAATCAAGCATATGGTATATATATCAAATATAATTAATTAAACAAAGAACACAATTTACACAAGTAATTCATGCTTTGAGTCCTAAACTACCCGGTCTTTAGCATTAATAGTAGCTACGCACTGACTCTCGACACCTCGTGCGTACGTAGCCCCCACAATTAGCAACAATTATTACTTTAATTACCTATGGAGTAATTTTTCCCTCACAAGATTAGACAAGAGACTTACCTCGTCTTGCTCCAATTTAATCCACTAGTAGGCCTTTTCCTCGATTATCCAACTTTGATTGGATCGAATCTAACCAAAAATAATTCGATACAATCACTAAAATTTATAGGAATCAATTCTACAAGAAAATACTACATTTTCAATAAAAATTCCGAAATTAATTAAAAATTTGTCAGTGGGGCCCACGTATCGGAATCCAGCGAAAGTTATGAAATCCGATAACTCATTCAATTACGAGTCCAACCATACTAGTTTCACTCAAATCCGACTTCGAATCGATACCGAAATCTCAAAAATTCGTTTCTATGAGATTTCTAAAAATTTCCCAAATTTCAATCTCAAAACACTAATTAAATGGTAAAAATAATAATATATTTGTGTATATAGACCAAATCCGAGTTAGAATCACTTACCCCAATATCTTTTCTTGAAAATCAAACAAAAGTCGCCTCTAATCAAGCTCAAGTTCGTCAAAAATAGCAAATGGGACGAAATTCCCTCATTTATAGATCTGCCCAGGCAGCCTTCGGAACTGGGATTATCATGGCCTCGATCATGGCATCGAGGTTGCGCCTCGATCATGGCCTCGATCATGGCATCGAGGCCGAGCCTTCGATCATGGCCTCGATCATGGCATCGAGCCTGAGCCTTCGATCATCGCCTCGATCATGGCATCTAGTCTGAGCTTTCGATCATGACCCTCGAGCTGGGCTCGATATGTGGGCTCGATCCTGAGCCTCGTCCCTGGCCGTCGACCCTGGGCTCGATCTTGGGCTCGATCATAGCCCAGAATATTCAGTAGAAGAGAAAAATTACAGCAGCGTTTTAAGTCTAATTTTTGATCCGTTAACCATCTGAAATTCACCCGAGCCCTCGGGACCTCAACCAAATATATCAACAAGTCCTAAAATATCATACGAACTTATTTGAGACCTCAAATCACATAAAAC